>NC_083095.1:53854991-54160705 GCF_949774975.1 Lagenorhynchus albirostris | reverse complement strand
ATTAAGGAAGATCAATGAAACTCAGCCTCAGCTGTGGGCTGTAAATTAGGAAAAAAATTACTTTTATCCTGCATTTACCTCACTTTATCCCTGTGGATTTAGGAAGCTATTAGTGAGGTGTGCGTGCAGAGAAGCAATAGACTACAATATATATTACTCTCCTGATGAGTTGCCACTCTAGCAGTATTCAAAGCAACTTAAAAAATAATGTACAAAATAAAAATAAGATCAGTAAACAGCCAGTAGAACTTTGTAAAATCCCACTTCTAATAAAGGATTTATCACCTATTGTTTATCACTGATTGCTACAAGGTGACAACTCAGAATTTTTCAGCCTTGCGTGGTTGTTTTCTTTTCACTCACAGCATTCACCAAGGTCAAGTGCTTTTTGCAATCTGCTATAAGCCTTGATTTATGGCTATTTGAATAGGGCAGAAGCTTGGGAAAATTGTCTGCAGTGGTATCATTTAATTATTTTATTACCATGCTTGGTCTAAGGCAGTATAGTACAGTTCTCCATTATAAAGTCTAAGACTAAAGACTTGGTCATTATGTGTAATGATCAATTTTATAATTACTGTAGTTCTCTTATGTCTATAAAAAGACATGATAAATATATCAGTTGGAGAAAAGAACATGGCTGATGTAATCATAAAATTTAGTACAAATCTCTGAACTAAGGAGTAAAGTAAAAGAACTTGATTAACTCCTTTAAAAAATAGACCCTTGTGTTCACAGCACATTTCTAGCTCCCTGAAAGTTTGGGGGTTAGGTCTTTAATGCTGCAAATTCATAAAGTATGTAAAGTCATCCAAATTTATAAGTCTTTAGCTTGATTTTTATTGGTAAAAGTATTTTAAAAATGATTCTTTGAGAACTTTTTTGGGAAAGTAGGCAAAGCAAGTACGTATAATAGAAAAATACATGAAATGTAATTGAGTTTACATGAACTATAGGGAAATTGTAGAGTGAATCTTTTGAATAAAATTTAAAATATAAATGGGTAAATAATAGGACTATAAAAGTAATACATGTTCATTATTGAAAATTTGGAAAATATAGAAGGCACAAAGAAGATCTTACTATTTGGTAACCATTATTTGCCTTTCCGGTTGTTTTCCTACAAACATTTTAAAATGAAATTATTTTCTTCATGCTATTTGATAACATGAGTCATCACGTAAAAACACATTGTGGATAGTTTCTAACATAAATAATGGGTAATTCAATTTTTAATATGTGTATATTATCCCATTGAATGGACATACCATAATTTGTTTAAACAATCCTTATTGGTGTTCTTTTAGGGTATTGACCATTTTCCATTATTACAGGATGAACATTTTATGTTTGTGTGTGTGTATGTAATATATATGTATATATAAGTATATATATATGCACTTACTTTTTTTTGCACATTATCCAATTGCTGTCCTGCAAAGAGGAGTGAATAGCCCTCTCTCACCATAGGCTACTAACAGAAAAAAGAGTAAAAACTTTGATAGAGTACTGTGCAATCAGAGTGGCAGCTGACATTTATCATCAGATTCCAATGAACGAGGCAATGTCCTCAGTCCTTTGTATAAATTAATTTCCTCAGTAATCTGATGAGGGCAACAATATGATTTTATGATTATTTCCCCTTTGTATAGATTATTTCCTTATGACTTAGAGAGGTACAATGGTAAGTCCAAGCTCATACAACTAGTAAGTGACAGAACTAAGATTTTAAACTCAGGAAGTCCAACTGTAGGTTCTCATGCCCGTTTTCTTCCAAACACTTGTGTAATTTGTGTTCAAATATTTCATATGTGACAAAACTTTACAGTAATTTCCTTGAAAAATGGAGACAGGTAGGCCTTTGTGAGAGTGTGTGAGGAAGGGGACAGAGGTCTGGGAAGTGAACTGCAAGTGTTAAGTGTGGGAATATTAATGCTCTCCTAAGGGAGTCTGTGCATCTCGGATAGGGGACCTTCTATCAGCCACAATTAGTATCTCATTAGCTGAGTATTTAGTCCATGGTTCCTCTTTCATTTGCTATAGACTTAAAATCTTTTCAAACCTGTCTTAAAATTGAACAAATCCCAAAGTATAAGATACATAGGAAGAATAAATATCAGAACATTGTGGTAGCTCTGAAATCCATCTGAAGTATAGCAAGAAACCTTACAATGTTAAAGAAAAAACAAATCAATTTTGAAACACAAAGTGCTATAAATATGCTTAAAATAAACAGAGGTAAGAATTGACTTTGTTATAAATGACATATTAATTTAGTTCTTATTTCACATGCCTTAGTTTTAATAAATGTTGGCCATTGATCCTTATTAAAAAACAAAGACTGCCTTTCTTTTCTCAAAACAAAATGAAGATGGGATACACTTCATGGATGAAAGTATTTTCAGAAGAAACTTCAAGTTGAATGTATTGAAATCATATCTACCACTGCAGTTATCTTAGGTAACAAACACCCTCAAAACCTCAGTGGCATACAGCAAATTTTTATTGCTTTCACTGTTTTGGGTGTTTGGCTAGGCAGATTTGTTGGTCTTGGTTGGGCTTGCACACTTGGGTCAGCTGCCTTAGGCTGATTTAGACTGGCCTGGCTGGGACAACAGGTAAAAATCAACTCTTATCATATGTTTCTTATTCATCTGTAGGCTAACTGAGGCATATTTTCATAACTATGGCAGAGGCACAAAAGCACAAACAAGTTTACATATTTACACAGTGTCTTCTAGAATTTCATTTGCCAAAGGAAGTCACATGGCCATGCTCAGAATCAAAGGGTGGAAAAATACACCTTTTGATAGGAGGAGGTCAAAAGTCATATGACAAAGGCTATAAATACAGGGAGGGGTGAAGGATTGGGGCTAGTAACGCAATCAATGGTTGGTTTGATATCAATATTATATAATTATTTTTAGTGACCTCCTTCAGATAAGTGAATACAATGGAAACACATTGGTAATAATATTGGCTTTAGCAGATAGAGGTAATCATATTCTGTCTTCTTAAGTACTCATATGTGCTGAAGGCTATTAGCCAGAGAGGATTTCTTGTATGGTCAAATGGAATCCTAATGAATTTGCAATTGCAAAATTACCTTTAATTTTGCCAGAGAGAGAAACTAAATGATTGCTGAAGAACAATCTGGGGATTCTGATGGCAACTCTGAAGAATAGCCATTCATAAGTTGTATCTTTAAGGATAATATCTATAAGCTGGCTGTGCAAATTATTGCTTCAGTGTGGGTATTTATAAGAAACCTCATGATAATTATGTGACTACATAGGGGATAATGTCAGGTGCTTGGTAATAGTTCTTCCCCTAAGTCTCACAAGGCCATACCACAAAGTATGCCTTACAGATGAGGAAATCAAGGATCAGAGAGTAGTCCAATTAAAAATAGAGTAGAAGAACAGAGTTTTATTTCCAGATGTGAATGGGTTAAAAAAACTATTCCTTTAATAGCTTACTTGTAAAAAATCAAAGGTAGGAATTTTTTCTGTAAAGGGCCAGAGACTAAATATTTTAGACTTTACAGGTCATTTGTTCTCTGTCACAACTACTCAAGTCTACTGTTGTAGTGCAAAAGCAGCCATAGACAATATATAAATGAATGTTCCACATATATAATGTTACCTATAAATAAAGAGTTGTGTTTAATCCTGTGCAATCTATATACCTTTTTCCCTCACTGTCTCACTGTACTGGTTAGACTTCCTGAATCATGTTGAACACATGCTGAGACTGGGCATCCTTACATATATAATCCAATTACAGCTTTAGGGACTCTTTATTTTTCATCAGTCTTATCTTTTTTCTATATGCTTTTGTTTGAATAGTTTCTATTTATCTATAGTCCAATTTTCTACTTCTTTTTTTCCCTCTGCCATCTCTAATCTTCTGTGAAGCTCAGTGAATCAAGAAAAATGATTCATGTATAGCTTGTGTGTGTGTAGCCCTTGCTGTGTGGTACCATCACCAAACATCATTCTCAGAAGATTGCCAATTCACCTTGTGGTCTTACATCTTATTGGCTCTCCTGATACCTTCCTTTAGTTAGTTCCACCTGTCATAACACAAAAAATTCTTTGTGTCTTGCTCAAACAGGCTCAAAGCCTCTTTATCTTGTGATATAGGTCAGTAGGCTTCCAATTTGTCTTTTAGCATCTTTCAAGGAGTTACTTTCCAGAGATGTGTCATTCATCTGGGGCAACTAGCAGGAATAATATATGATACATGAGTTTAATAGATGGGTATGGAGTTGACAGAGATGTTAAGAGGGAAAGAATTGAAATAGTTGAAATTTATCTTAGATATTAAGTTTATATCTAGACCTCTCACTTCACCTTAGCAAGTGTTAAGTTTTGGTTAGCCCTTTGAGGGCCAGTTAAAATGTCATTTCTGGAAAGAGTACTTAAGCCTCCAGGAAGAGTTAATAGCAGATGCTGAAACCTGCATTATAACCCTTTTCCTATTGCATTGTAATTATTTATTTGTGTATTTTTATTCTCACTGAATTTTGTCCTAAGCTGCTTTGTATCTTTAGTGACAAGCATAGTGCCTAACTCGTAATACATCTTTGTTGAATGAGTAAAGGGGATTTGAGTTGCAAAATAATTTCATCTGACAGCTCTTCTCTTTCTTTCCTTCCTTTTATTACTTCTTCTTTCCTTCATTCCTTCTTTCCTCCAATACTCTTCTCTCTCTCTCCCCACACCCACCTCCTCCACTTTCTCCTTTCTTCCTCCATTCCTTCCTATCACTCTTCCTTGCTCTGTCTCTCTCACTTTCTTTCCTCTTCCCAGCAAGACTTTCCAAAATTAATATTCTCATAATAAAGTAAAAGCACTTTTAGCCTAGTTTTTCTGTTGTGAAATCTGGTGTTTACATATAGTTTGGGTTTGTTTTTTACATCCCTACATTGTTAAAAATGCTGTTTTCTATGGGAAAAAATAGATATGACCTCCTGTTTATATTTATGTATATTTCATACTCATAATGTTCTTGCAGTGTACCAAATAATTTGTTTCTTTGGTGGCACACACTTTCATCTTTGTGGTACTAAGATAATTCCAGGTTATCCTGAAATGCAGATTCCAATCATTTTTCGTAGATGTATAGTAATCTGTTAATAACTAAATTCATTTTAGAAATGTTTCTTGGGTTTCCTAACCAATTATCCTGTGGAATCTAGACCTGTTAACAATCCTGGTTTTCAGTGGGATCAGCATCGATCTTCCTCAATGAATGAAATAGCTTCCAAATGTTCTTTGCTATGTGGGCTCCCAGCAGCAATTCACATCTGTAATCTATCTGCTGAGTTTCAGTATTTCAGCTTCTGAAATGGTAAATAGATTGCTTGTAGCTGAAGGACTACCTTCTAAATTCTTAGTTATAGAACATTTTCATATTGGTCAGAATTCAGACTATAAGTCTCTTTCTTATACTACTGGAAAATAATACCCTCATTTCTTCAGCCTTGTTTCTCAAAACTTATCATCTAAATAAGAGTGTGTGTATTATGGGGGTGGAGTGGTAGAGAGGGTAGAACAAAACATTCTATATCTCAACACCTCTTATTGATATACATGTAACATTAAAAAATGATTTATAGGGATATTTGGGCTCCAGGAACATAAAGCTGAATAGGATCTAATTTTTCTGGCTCTATTTTTCAATCACCATGCAATTTCCCCATTCCCAATTCTAA
Organism: Lagenorhynchus albirostris; assembly: GCF_949774975.1. Taxonomy (NCBI): domain Eukaryota; kingdom Metazoa; phylum Chordata; class Mammalia; order Artiodactyla; family Delphinidae; genus Lagenorhynchus; species Lagenorhynchus albirostris. The sequence goes on along the minus strand of NC_083095.1, from coordinate 54,154,986 downwards.
GGCATTGCAGTATGAGAAAAGCAGAGAAACGAGGTCCTTGTAAACTTGTGACAAGTCAGAGTGAATGACGTGTCAATACTAAAGGGGAAAGAGAATAGGCAGACTTGAGTTCTAGTCTTTATATAGTTCTTAGGACAGAGACTTAATCCTTTAGAAATCTGGGGTTCACAGTGTCAAGAAAGAAATAAGAGTAATACTTCTGTTGACAGGATGCAGATTTGCTTTAAGAGCTGTTAAATTTATATTTGACCCTGCTATTTATCCATATCATTTCAGTCTTGAGGCAGTCTTTTTATTGCACTGGTGAAAACGCAAATCAATAAAAATCTCAGATTATGTAAGATTTGTTTGAGATGTATGCTTTTCTATGTGCATGGGTTGTTCTAGATTACCTGAGGGCAATTGGTTCTGTATTCTGGGGTACTGTTGTCAGAGGACAGTGTTTTTCATGTGTTCAGCATGCAGTGGGTCACATCCCTGCCTCAGTGTATTAGTTTTCTATTGCTGTATAACAGATTCCCACAAACATAGTGTTTTAAGACAGTTTTTATCTGTTTATTCTCTTACAGTTCTGTAAGTCCGAAGTTTGGGCAGAGTGGGGTTGGGGTTTTTTTTGCTCAGAGTCTCAAAAGGCTGCAGTCAAGGTGTTGGTCAGGCTGAGTCCTCATCTGAGGCCCTAGGCCTCTTCCAAGCACACATCGTTGTTGGCTGAATTCAATTTCTTGCAGGTGTAGGATTGAGGTCCTCACTTTCTTGCTAGCTATCAGCCAGGCACTATTCTCAGTACTTATAGGATGCTCTTAGGACCTAGCCATGTGCCTTTTTCACAGCCTGATGGCTTACCACTTCAAAGCCAGCAGGAGAGTTTCTCATGCTTTAAATCTCTTCCTTCTGGAAGGCCTCAGTCCCTTAAAAGGACTCACCTATTTAGGTCAGGCCCATCCAGGAGCCAGCACTCAAGTGGAGGTGATTATATAGGCAATGGACACCTGGGATGGGGATCATGGGATGAGCAGGTGAGTAGCATTCTGCCTGCTACAGTTTTATATTATTAGAGACTGAAAATTCATTTTCATATTAAACTAAAGAAGAAATTAACTAGGGACCCAAATCTGCTGAGAAAAAAATGCTGTTTTGGGCTTCCCTGGTGGCACAGTGGTTAAGAATCTGACTGCCAGTGCAGGGACACGGGTTTGAGCCCTGGCCAGGAAGATCCCACATGCCATGGAGCAACTAAGCCTGTGCACAACTACTGAGCCTGCGCACCACAACAACTGAAGCCCGTGCTCCTAGAGCCCATGCTCTGCAACAAGAAAAGCCACCACAGTGAGAAGCCTGCGCACCACAACGAAGAGTAGCCCCTGCTTGCTGCAACTAGAGAAAGCCCACGCACAGCAATGAAGACCCAACACAGCCAAAAATAAACAAAATAAATAAATAAATAAATATTTTAAAATGCTGTTTCCTTTGTCCCATTTTCCTTATTTATTTATTTTATCTTGTTGCATAAAATTTTGTAAACATCCCCAAATCTTGATTTTGGAACCAGTGAGGTATAAGTAAATACTAAGAAAAATTTTATCTTCTCCTAAAGCAACGTGAATATTTGAATGTTGACAATTTTAGATTATCTTGGTCACATTTCTCTCACTGATTCCACTAGCTAAACCAGTGTCTTTTTTATTGATAAACTTTTTTTCAGTTGTGACTCAGTGATCAGTTCTATAATATCAAAAGGGAGCATTTTTGAGATTTTTCTCACTATACAGCTTACTGGTTTGTTTGTTTTGAATAAACATAGTTAGCAAACGAGCAAATTTTGCTAATTTTTTTCTAATTATACAACTAATGGTGGAAAATTTAGAAAAATGCATGTTACCTTGGTATCTCAGGCTTTATCAACAAAAAACAGATGAAATCCTGTTTTCTTTAATACCAAAATACATGAGGCATTGTCCATCTTGTCATTTCTGGTTTCCCTTATAGGATGGTGGTTAAGAGTATTGATGTCAGATATTCCTGGGTTTGAGATTGAATTTAGCTCTTGGTGTGTGAGCTTGGGCAGATTATGAAACTTCCCTAAACTTCTTCCATTCTCTGCAAGGTGGTGACAATAATCATCACTATAATTGTATGGTGATTGTGTGCATTAAACAAAATAGCGGATTAAACAAAAGAATGGGTGTAAAATGCTTAACATATGGCACCTATGTGCACTCAGTAAATGTTAGCTATTAATACCATCATTGTAATCTGAGAATTTATCAGACCAATGTACTTTTCCTAGTGGCATCTTGTTTAGTTTGTCTTACAGTCTAGTAATTGCAGTGGGATGAAAGTGTAACTGAACGTACACAGCATTAATAGGATAATAGTGGGCAGGTATTGGTCTTGGGGAGTAAGAGTGGGGGAATCTGGCAGTAAACTTTGCTTGAAACATGGAGAGAGGATTAGGTAGAAAATATGGAAGAGGGATGATTGCATTTCCTAATACTAATCTCTCCTCCAATTTGTTCTTCTCTCTGGAGTCAGAATGGTCTTTCTAATAAGAAAATCTGTATTCTTTTCTCTTCCTCCAGATCTTTCAGTGGTGTTCCATGGCTGGACTTGTGGAATCCAAGCTCTTGCATAATGTACCGTGTAGGTTCTTCATGATCTCACCTTGTCTGCCCATCCATTTCCACCATCTTTTACTACTTCTTCCTTAATGTGTGCTTTACTTCACCTTTTCCCCACTTATTCTTTCCCAAATTATGAACTGTGTAGAGTTTTCCAAGTACATCACAGATTCTGTTCCCACTCTGTTTTGCAGGAGTGATTCCCCCTGCCTCGAATGCACTCCCTTTCCTTTTGATCTGCTAAATTTTTACTGCAAGTCTCTCTTCAAAGGTGCTTCTTCTCTTAACCCTCACAGACTCCAAAGGTAGATTTAGACACTTTGTTCCACTGTGCTATGCAGAGTCCTCCATCATGGTACTTATCATGATATATTTCTGTCTTTCCCACTACATTATAAGAAGGGACTGTGACTGTCAACTCTACCACATACTTTCCCCAGGACTTGCTCATGCACTTAAGCCTCACAATTTCACAAAAATCTTTTTATGTAGGTAGAGGATAGTAGTCATCACATTTTACAACCGGGGAACTAGAAACACACAGCTTTTAAATGGCTTCCCTAAAGTCACGTAACTAGAAAATGGCAGATCTAGGATTTAGATAAAGGATTTCTGGATCCAAGATTATTTTTTCCATTGTTGAAATATTAAATTATAGTAAAACCACAGATATTTATAGAGTAGCAACTATGTTCAAATCTTAGTGTTGTATTCTATAGATGATAAAAATTTTTTAAAAACCCACGATTTTTTAAAGGTGCTCTTGAGCTCTTGACTAATACTAGGACAATGTTGTTTTCACCTGCTGGTAATTAACATATAGTAAGCATTAAAATGTATTTATCATTGGATGGATGGTTGAATGTTATGAAACAATTTTTCACATATTTAGGTATGGGGCAGTCATTCTGACTTATACGTGATTTGACTTGAACTTTATGCTACATAGAATGGCCTGTCACACACGCATTGCATATCTGCTTTAACCATTAAAGAAAAGAATGCATTTAAAAATCAAAATGGAGTAACTGTGGTTCAGGCATTCAGAATGGAGCTGGGTGGCCATTGTGGATGTGGTTTCAGACACATTCCTGCATCACTGAGAACGTGAATTTTCTGAACTATATCAATCTCAAAGATACCACCAGTGGTTCTCAAAACAATAGCTGCTAGCAGCTGCCAGCTGCAAACTTATGTCTCAAGAGCTCCCCTTGTAACTATGTAACCATTTTGGAAACACACCAATCCTTGCTTAACAAACACCCTTACTTCTTGCCAGATTCAATTCTAACTCTTGACAAACAATTTATGTAATTTTGCAGTTTTTGCCTATATTAGCCCACCCCATTTTGTGGTCTGGTGGAACACAATTCTAGGGCTTCTTGTATCTGTGTCTCCTGGGCTAAAGTCCTCAGTTTGGCTCAAATAAAGCTCTTTTCTATTCCTATTATAGATTGTTTATTGATTATTTGTGTGGACAAATGCATGGTGATTATCAAGGTAAATCTTTGATATTGACTTGCAGATAAATTTGATCAGTTAGTGAGTCCTTTTTGCAACTATTTCAGGTTTAGGGGAATTTTTCTGGATTTCAGTTTTGCAGACATTTAGGAAGATGGGTTGATAGGATATATTATAAAATAAAATGGCATAATTCAGATTAAAAAACAAAACAGAGGCAGCATAAAAGTAATTAATACTGACATGAGATAAACTAATCAGAGTTACATTTATAAGAAAGTCTGGTAGCCAAGGTGAAAAGCATATGCACATTAAGGTACAGTTTTTTGAAAGAAGGCATATAAGTTTATTTGTTGAGATAAGTTCCCTAGGACTATAAGGTTGAGGTGATTAATGAGTTTGGCTAGATATTGTCTGTTCACTTCCAAGCAGTTGTCTTCAGAGGAAGATCTCATAGATAAAATAACATCTCTATCCATATATCCTCCACCATATTTGAACCCATGGGAAATCGATGTCAAACTGTCACTTTCAGATGTCCTGGAATTATAGCCAACTGCTCCAGGTTTTGTGAGGCCTGAAGTTTAGAGGCTTCCTCTAAGAAAAACAATTTAAGTTATGGATATAAAATTTAGTACAAAAGTTTATATTTATTTACAATAAAAAAGAAATCATAACAAATTACAGATTTGTAAAAACTAATATATGTATCGCAAATTTTTTTTTACAGTTTCTTTGACTTTGGCTTCCACAAGGATATTATTTTTCTTATGTTAAAGAAAAAAATTGAAGATCCTTGGACCTAAGTGGAGAGTTAAGCAGGGAATCTAATCCAATACAGTGACTAACTTTTTAAAAGGGACTTTTTTTCCTGTTTGCCTTTAGGCGTTAACCCAAAACAGCAGAAAGTATTAGCCAGAGAACAGATATCCTTTTGTGAAGCCAGTAAGTGCTTTAAAGTTTAGTGATCTCCATTACCATGGTAGCAAACGACTGTTTGGCTAGGCTCTTAGGGCATTTATAGTCTCCTCTGTAATTTCAGCCATGGTACTGTGTACTTTGTTACTTCTAGGCAGCTTTCAGCATTTCTGTCTTCATTCTACTAGATACAAAGTCTTCCTACTTTTTGCTTCTCATGTCACAATTCAACATTGTGAAAATCTTATCCTTTCAGATAAAGGGAAATTACATATAACTGTTAGGTGTAACTCAGGAAGCATGTCCAGGACAGCTCCTACAGATACTTCTTTAACGAATCCTGATTCAATATTATATTATCTATTATATTATAGATGGCTTTTTCTTTAAAATGAGAAAGATATTTCCTGTGCAGGACATGTAATCACCATGGAATATATAGCCATCTAATCAACTCCACGACCTAATGCTATTTTCCCAAGTGGCTAACCTAATAACTTTGATTTGAGCCTGCATTTTGGCAAAAGGAAAGTGGTAAACATTTAACATATAATAGACACATGATTCATGGTTTTGGGGTGCTACAGAAGCAAAGGGGATTTGAGACATATTCAGGTAGCCTGATAGAAAAATGATAAAATGATCAGTGATACATTAAAAGTTATTAATACCCAAGAAATATCAGTCATTAAAGTATATGCCTGTATTCTGAGATCATTACAGAAACCAAAGGCAGTGCTTTTGCTGATTTATCTGCTAAACAAGTAGTTCTTGTTATCCTATCCATATGGGCACCACTAATTTGATGTCTATCCTCATCAAGCTTTCAGAAGGACAATCAGCTAAATTTAGACAGACTCTAATTGCCAAATGGTAATTTTATAACTTCACTATTTTCTCCCTCATTTACCAGTTATAATATAAGAAAACTCTTTTTCCCCTTTAATTTACTTATTCATTTTTTAATGGAAGTATAGATTCAGAGATTTCTTTTTATTCCATGCGTATTTTGTTACTATCATTATTTTATTTTAATGCTCTGTTTCATATTTACAGTGGAAACCCTTCAAACTGATTCCTATTCCTTTTGGCATACCTCCATCATTATTGTGAGCACCATCTTACTTTCTGGAACTACAAGATGTTCCAGGCTTTTTATTTTTCCTGCCTCAACACTAAGTCAACTGTATTTCCAAGGAAGCCAGTTCCTTTTAATGGGGGATGGTATTTAGAAACCAAGATCAGGATTAAGACTGTCTCATTGCTGCTGGGTGTCTTTGTTTCTAGGCCTTTTCAACAGGCAGAACGAAGAGATATAAATATATCTACATCCATTTATTTTTCCTTGCTCTACTATCTATCTATCTATCTATCTATCTATCTATCTATCTATCTCTTAAAACCCATGAGTTTATGCTGATAACTTTCATCCAATTCAGCATGAGAGGATTCATTCTAGCCTTCCTCTTTTCATATTTGTAACTGCCTTCTCCAAAAGTGAGAAACCTGGCTTCTTTAATTCTCTAGATATTTAATCATTTCCTCAGTCCTACAATGCATAGAAAGTAGTTTCAGAATTGCTAACTCACACTGCCATCAAAAACCCTCTAACTAGAGTTCCATGTTTGTTTACAGTTCTTTTTGGTTTTAGACTTGGGGTATATAGTCAGACTACTATGTTTTTTTGTTTTTTTAACATCTTTATTGGAGTATAATTGCTTTACAATGGTGTGTTAGTTTCTGCTTTATAACAAAGTGAATAAGTTATACATATGTTCCCATATCTCTTCCCTCTTGTGTCTCTCTCCCTCCCACCCTCCCTATCCCACCCCTCTAGGTGGTCACAAAGCAGTGAGCTGATCTCCCTGTGCCATGCTGATGCTTCCCAATAGCTACCTATTTTACATTTGGTAGTGTATATATGTCCATGCCACTCTCTCACTTTGTCACAGCTTACCCTTCCCCCTCCTCATATCCTCAAGTCCATTCTCTAGTAGGTCTGTATCTTTATTCCCATCTTAACCCTAGGTTCTTCATGACTTTTTTTTTTTTCCTTAGATTCCATATATATGTGTTAGCATACGGTATTTGTTTTTCTGACTTACTTCACTCTGTATGACAGACTCTAGGTCCATCCACCTCACAACAAATAACTCAATTTAGTTTTTTTATGGCTGAGTAATATTCCATTGTATATATGTGCCACATCTTCTTTATCCATTCATCTGATGATGGACACTTAGGTTGCTTCCATCTCCTGGCTATTGTAAATAGAGCTGCAATGAACATATTGGTACATGACTCTTTTTGAATTATGGTTTTCTCAGGGTATATGCCCAATAGTGGGATTGCTGGGTCATATGGTAGTTCTATTTGTGGTTTTTTAAGGAACCTCCATACTGTTTTCCATAGTGGCTGTATCAGTTTACATTCCGACCAGCAGTGCAAGAGTGTTCCCTTTTCTCCACACCCTCTCCAGCACTTATTGTTTCTAGATGTTTTTCTTAACATCTTTATTGAAGTATAATTGCTTTACAATGGTGTGTTACTTCCTGCTTTATAACAAAGTGAATCAGTTATACATATACATATGTTCCCATACCTCTTCATTCTTGCATCTCCCTCCCTCCCACCCTCCCTATCCCACCCCTCTAGGTGGTCACAAAGCACCGAGCTGATCTCCCTGTGCTATGTGGCTGCTTCCCACTAGCTATCTATTTTACATTTGGTAGTGTATATATGTCCATGCCACTCTCTCACTTTGTCACAGCTTACCCTTCCCTCTCCCCATATCCTCAAGTCTATTCTCTAGTAGGTCTGTGTCTTTATTCCCATCTTACCCCTAGGTTCTTCATGACATTTTTTTTTCTTATTCAATATATATGTGTTAGCATATGGTATTTGTCTTTCTCTTTCTGACTTACTTCACTCCGTATGACAGACTGTAGGTCCATCCACCTTACTACAAATAACTCAATTTAGTTTCTTTTTATGGCTGAGTAATATTCCATTGTATATATGTGCCACATCTTCTTTATCCATTCATTTGATGATGGACACTTAGGTTGCTTCCATCTCTTGGCTATTGTAAATAGAGCTGCAATGAACATTTTGGTACATGACTCTTTTTGAATTATGGTTTTCTCAGGGTATATGCCCAGTAGTGGCATTGCTGGGTCATATGGTAGTTCTATTTGTAGTTTTTTAAGGAACCTCCATACTGTTTTCCATAGTGGCTGTATCAGTTTTATTCCAACCAGTAGTGAAAGAGTGTTCCCTTTTCTCCACACCCTCTCTAGCATTTATTGTTTCTAGATTTTTTGATGATGGCCATTCTAACCGGTGTGAGATGATATCTCATTGTAGTTTTGATTAACATTTCTCTGATGATGAATGATGTTGAGCATACTTTCATGTGTTTGTTGGCAATCTGTATATCTTCTTTGGAGAAATGTCTATTTAGGTCTTCTGCCCATTTTTTGGATTGGGTTGTTTGTTTTTTTTGTTATAGAGCTGCATGAGCTGCTTATAAATTTTGGAGATTAATCCTTTGTTAGTTGCTTCATTTGCAAATATTTTCTCCCATTCTGAGGGTTGTCTTTTGGTCTTGTTTATGGTTTCCTTTGCTCTGCAAAAGCTTTGAAGTTTCATTAGGTCCCATTTGTTTATTATTTTTTTTAATTTCCATTTCTCTAGGAGGTGGGTCAAAAAGGATCTTGCTGTGATTTATGTCATAGAGTGTTCTGCCTATGTTTTCCTCTAAGAGTTTGATAGATTCTGGCCTTACATTTAGGTCTTTAATCCATTTTGAGCTTATTTTTGTGTATGGTGTTAGGGAGTGTTCTAATCTCATACTTTTACATGTACCTGTCCAGTTTTCCCAGCACCATTTATTGAAGAGGGTATCTTTTCTCCACTTTACATTCCTGCCTCCTTTATCAAAGATAAGGTGACCATATGTGCATGGATTTAGCTCTGGGCTTTCTCTCCTGTTCCATTGATCTATCTTTCTGTTTTTGTGCCAGTACCATACTGTCTTGATTACTGTAGCTTTGTAGTATAGTCTGAAGTCAGGGAGCCTGATTCTTCCAGCTCCATTTCTCGTTCTCAAGATTGCTTTGGCTATTCGGGGTCTTTTGTGTTTCCATACAAATTGTGAAATTTTTTATTCTAGTTCTGTGAAAAATGCCAGTGGTAGTTTGATAGGGATTGCATTGAATCTGTAGATTTCTTTGGGTAGTAGAGTCATCTTCACAATGTTGATTCTTCCAATCCAAGAACATGGTATATCTCTCCATCTATTTGTATCATCTTTAATTTCTTTCATCAGTGTCTTATAATTTTCTGCATACAGTTCTTTTTTCTCCTTAGGTAGATTTATTCCTAGATATTTTATTCTTTTTGTTGCAGTGGTAAATGGGAGTGTTTTCTTAATTCTTTTTCAGATTTTTCATCATTAGTGTATAGGAATGCAAGAGATTTCTGTGCATTAATTTTGTATCCTGATACTTTACCAACTTCATTGATTAGCTCTAGTAGTTTTCTAGTAGCATCTTTAGGATTCTCTACGTATAGTATCATGTCATCTGCAAATAGTGACAGCTTTACTTCTTCTTTTCTGATTTGGATTCCTTTTATTTCTTTTCTTCTCTGATTGCTGTGGCTAAAACTTCCAAAACTATGTTGAATAAGAGTAGTGATAGTGGGCAACCTTGTCTTGTTTCTTAGTGGAAATGGTTTCAGTTTTTCACAGTTGAGGACGATGTTGGCTGTGGGTTTGTCATGTATGGCCTTTATTACGTAGAGGAAAGTTCCCTCTATGCCTTCTTTCTGCAGGGATTTTATCATAAATGGGTGTTGAATTTTGTTGAATACTTTCTCTGCATCTATTGAAATGATCATATGGATTTTATCCTTCAATTTGTTAATATGGTGTATCACGTTGATTGATTTCTGTATATTGAATCCTTGCATTCCTGGAATAAACCCCACTTGATCATGGTGTATGATCATTTTAATGTGCTGTTGGATTCTGTTTGCTAGTATTTTGTGGAGGATTTTTACATCTATGTTCATCAGTGATATTGGCCTGTAGTTTTCTTTCTTTATGACATCTTTGTCTGGTTTTGGTATCAGGGTGATGGTGGCCTCGTAAAATGAGTTTGGGAGTGTTTCTCCCTCTGGTATATTTTGGTAGAGTTTGAGAAAGATAGGTGTTAGCTCTTCTTTGAATGTTGGATAGAATTCACCTGTGAAGCCATCTGGTCCTGGGCTTTTGTTTGTTGGAAGATTTTTAATCACAGTTTCAATTTCAGTGCTTGTGATTGGTCTGTTCATATTTTCTATTTCTTCCTGATTCAGTCTTGGCAGGTTGTGCATTTCTAGGAATTTGTCCATTTCTTCCAGGTTGTCAATTTTATTGGCATAGAGTTGCTTGTAGTAATCTCTCATGATCTTTTTTATTTCTGCAGTGTCAGTTGTTACTTCTCCTTTTTCATTTCTAATTCTATTGATTTGAGTCTTCTCCCTTTTTTTCTTGATGAGTCTGGCTAGTGGTTTATCTATTTTGTTTATCTTCTCAAAGAAACAGCTTTTAGTTTTATTGATCTTTGCTATTGTTTCCTTCATTTCTTTTTCATTTATTTCTGATCTGATTTTTATGATTTGTTTCCTTCTGCTAGCTTTGGCGTATTTTTGTTCTTCTTTCTCTAATTGCTTGAGGTGCAAGGTTAGGTTGTTTATTCGAGATGTTTCCTGCTTCTTAAGGTGGGCTTGTATTGCTATAAACTTCCCTCTTAGAACTCCTTTTGCTGCATCCCATAGGTTTTGGGTCGTCGTGTCTCCATTGTCATTTGTTTCTAGGTATTTTTTGATTTCCTCTTTGATTTCTTCAGTGATCAGTTCGTTATTAAGTAGTGTATTGTTTAGCCTCCATGTGTTTGCATTTTTTACAGGTCTTTTCCTGTAATTGATATCTAGTCTCATAGCGTTGTGGTTGGAAAAGATAGTTGATACAATTTCAATTTTCTTAAATTTACCAAGGTTTGATTTCTGACACAAGATATGATCTATCCTGGAGAATGTTCCATAAGCACTTGAGAAAGATGTGTATTCTGTTGTTTTTGGATCGAATGTCCTATAAATATCAATTAATCCATCTTGCTTAATGTATCATTTTAAGCTTGTGTTTCCTTATTTATATTCATTTTGGATGATCTGTCCATTGGTGAAAGTGGGGTGTTAAAGTCCCCTACTATGAATGTGTTACTGTCGATTTCCCCTTTTATGGCTGTTAGTATTTGCCTTATGTATTGAGGTGCTCCTATGTTGGGTGCATAAATATTTAGAATTGTTATATCTTCTTCTTGGATCGATCCCTTGATCATTATGTAGTTTCCTTCTTTGTTTCTTGTAATAGTCTTTATTTTAAAGTCTATTTTGTCTGATATGAGAATTGCTACACCAGCTTTCTTTTAATTTCCATTTGCATGGACTATCTCTTTCCATCCCCTCACTTTCGGTCTGTATGTGTCCCTAGGTGTGAAGTGGGTCTCTTGTAGACAGCATATATATGGGTCTTGTTTTGTCTGTGTCTTTTGGTGGGAGCATTTAATCCATTTACATTTAAGGTAATTATCAATATGTATGTTCCAATTCCCATTTTCTTAATTGTTTTGGGTTTGTTATTGTAGGTCTTTTCCTTCTCTTGTGTTTCTTGCCTAGAGAAGTTCTTTTAGCATTTGTTGTAAAGCTGGTTTGGTGTTGCTGAACTCTCTCAGCTTTTGCTTGTCTGAAAGGTTTTAATTTCTCCATCAAATCTGAATGAGATCCTTGCTGGGTAGAGTAATCTTGGTTGTAGGTTTTTCTCCTTCATCACTTTAAATATGTCCTGCCACTCCCTTCTGGCTTGCAGAATTTCTGCTGAAAGATCAGCTGTTATCCTTATGGGGATTCCCTTGTGTGTTATTTGTTGTTTTTCCCTTGCTGCTTTTAATATGTTTTCTTTGTATTTAATTTTTGACAGTTTGATTAATATGTGTCTTGGCATGTTTCTCCTTGAATTTATCCTGTATGGGACTCTCTGTGCTTCCTGGACTTGATTAACTCTTTCCTTTCCCATATTAGGGAAGTTTTCAACTATAACCTCTTCAAATATTTTCTCAGTCCCTTTCTTTTTCTCTTCTTCTTCTGGAACCCCTATAATTCGAATGTTGGTGTGTTTAATGTTGTCCCAGAGGTCTGAGACTGTCCTCAGTTCTTTTCATTCTTTTTTCTTTATTCTGCTCTGCAGTAGTTTTTTCCAGTATTTTATCTTCCAGGTCACTTATCCGTTCTTCTGCCTCAGTTATTCTGCTATTGATCCCTTCTAGAGTATTTTTAATTTCATTTATTGTGTTGTTCATTGTTGCTTGTTTCATCTTTAGTTCTTCTAGATCCTTGTTAAATGTTTCTTGCATTTTCTCTATTTCCAAGATTTTGGATCATCTTTACTATCATTATTCTGAATTCTTTTTCAGGTAGACTGCCTATTTCCTCTTCATTTGTTAGGTCTGGTGAGTTTTTATCTTGCTCCTTCATCTGCTGTGTTTTTCTGTCTTCTCATTTTGCTTACTGTTTTTGGGGTCTTGTTTTTGCATGCTGCAGGTTCGTAGTTCCCGTTGTTTTTGGTGTCTGTCCCCAGTGGCTAAAGTTGGTTCAGTGGGTTGTGTAGTCTTCCTGGTGGAGGGGACTAGTGCCTGTGTTCTGGTGGGTGAGGCTGGATGTTGTCCTTCTGGTGGGCAGGTGCACGCCTGATGGTGTGTTTTGGGGTGTCTGTGGCCTTATGATTTTAGGCAGTCTCTCTGCTAATGGGTGGGGCTGTGCTCCTGTGTTGCTAGTTGTTTGGCATAGGGTGTCCAGCACTGTAGCTTTCTGGTCGTTGAGTGAAGCTGGGTGTTGTTGTTGAGATGGAGATCTCTGGGAGATTTTCGCCATTTGATATTACATGGAGCTGGGAGGTCTCTTGTGGACCAGTGTCCTGAAGTTGGCTCTCCCACCTCAGAGGCACAGCACTGAGTCCTGGCTGGAGCACCAAGAGCCTTTCATCCACACAGTTCAGAATAAAAGGGAGAAAAAGTAGAAGGAAAGAAAGAAAGAGGATAAAATAAAATAAAGTAAGATAAAATAAAGTGATTAAAAAATTATTATTAAAAAAATTTTTTTTAAAGTAAAAAAAAATGGACGGACAAAATCCTAGGACAAATGGTGAAAGCACAGCTATACAGACAAAATCTCACACAGAAGTGTATACATACACAGTCACAAAAAGCGGAAAAGGGGAAAAAATAATATATCTTGCTCTCAAAGTCCACCTCCTTAATTTGGGATGATTTGTTGTCTATTCATGTATTCCACAGATACAGCGTACGTCAAGTCGATTGTGGAGATTTAATCCACTGCTTCTGAGGCTGCTGGGAGGGATTTCACTTTCTCTTCTTTGTTCGCACAGCTCCTGGGGTTCAGCGTTGGATTTGGCCCTGCCTCTGCGTATAGGTCACCAGAGGGCATCTGTTCTTCACTCAGACAGAACGGGGTTAAAGGAGCAGCTGATTCGGGGGCTCTGGCTCACTCAGGCTGGGGGGAGGGAGGGGCATGGAGTGCGGGGTGAGCCTGCGGCGGCAGAGGCCGGTGTGACGTTGCACCTGCCTGAGGCGCGCCGTGTGTTCTCATGGGGAAGTTGTCCCTGGATCACGGGACCCTGGCAGTGGCGGGCTGCGCAGGCTCCCGGGAGGGAAGATGTGGATAGTGACTTGTGCTCGCACACAGGCTTCTTGGTGGCGGCAGCAGCGGCCTTAGTGTCTCATGCTCGTCTCTGGGGTCCGCGCTGATAGCCACAGCTCGCGCCAGTCTCTGGAGTTCCTTTAAGCAGCGCTCTTAATCCCCTCTCCTCGTGCACCAGGAAACAAAGAGGGAAGAAAAAGCTTCGGCAGGTCCAGACTTTTTCCCGGACTCCCTCTCGTCTAGCCGTGGTGCACTAACCCCTTCAGGCTGTGTTCACGCCGCCAGTCCTTCCCCTGCCATCCTACGGAAGCCCGAGCCTCAGCTCCCAGCCTCCGCCCGCCCCGGCGGGTGAGCAGACAAGCCTCTCGGGCTGGTGAGTGCCGGTCGGCAGCTACCCTCTGTGCAGGAATCTCTCCGCTTTTCCCTCCGCACCCCTACTGCTGCGCTCTCCTCTGTGGCTCCGAAGCTTCCCTCCTCTGCCACCCGCATTCTCTGCCCGCGAAGGGGCTTCCTAGTGTGTGGAAACCTTTCCTCCTTCACAGTTCCCTTCCACTGGTGCAGGTCCCGTCCCTATTCTTTTGTCTCTGTTTATTCTTTTTTCTTTTGCCCTTACCTAGGTACGTGGGGGGTTTCTTGCGTTTTGGGAGGTCCGAGTTCTTCTGCCAGCGTTCAGTCGGTGTGCTGTAGGAGTTGTTCCACGTGTAGATGTATTTCTGATGTATCTGTGGGGAGGAAGGTTTTCTCCGCATCTTACTTTTCCGCCATCTTCCCCCTCTCTCCCAGACTACTATGTTTTAAAGTTACTCAGGTTAGTCCTAATTTTCCCCTTTGGTACGGTTATTTATGTGTTTACTTATTTAATTTGGGATATAGTTTGGGATATAGTTATGTTATATTGTTACTGTTATTTGAGGTTTTGTTCTCCTAGTGTTTTTAATTTTATTTTTGAATACATAAAACAACATGATTCAAAAAGTCAATGTCAAAATTATATTAAATGTATATTCACAAAAGAGTCACTGCCCTCTCCACAATCCCTTCCATTTTGTTCCCCCTTAACACCTGTATGTAACTAATCTCATTAGTTTCTGATTCATCCTTCTTGCACTTCTTTTTTTAAACATAAGAAAAATATAAAACAGTTTAAGAATTGGCATGTCACCCTTGCATAGGGATTATAGTAATCTTTTCTATACCATTTCAGTTTTAGTAATATGTGCCAACAAAGCAAGTACTATTGGCTTTGTTCCTATTGCCTTGTGATAGTAGTGGATTCAGTAAAATGATAATTATATTTTTGGAGGTTTGTCATTGTTGGATCCCTAAATTGGCCCAATTGGACTTCTTAACTTTTTCAGTGTCTTACCTTTTCACACTATCAGCATTCGTTATGGTTTATATTTGAGTATGGCTTAAACTGATAGGCTTCCCCTGAACAGTTCTTTCCCTTCTTATCTTTTGGAAGTTTGCTGTTGTGAATAGTCTATTCAATTTGAAATGACATAAGAATTTTACCTTTTCCTCATATTCCTTTTATTCTTTTCTGATGATATTCTACTACTTATTTTAATTCCTTTAAATTGACTTCTTACCATTTACTTGGGTTCTCTTTTCTAATTGGCTGTTTCTGTTTTTAACAAATAGGACTTTAAGGAGCTAGCTTTGATCAGCTGCTATGTCTATACTGGAATATTGTTGAAAGGTTTTGAAGAGTTTGTTTTGAAAATCTCCTACTGATTCTTAATACTTCTTTTTTTTTTAATTTGGGAATTCAGTTCATATTAGTTTGATAGGAAAGACTTCTACAATACCTACATTAAGTGTTCCTCTATTTCTTTAAACTTTCTTTTTTTCCATATATCATGTATATTGGCATCCCAGCCAGCCCTTTTTGAACCAACTTTGACCTATTAATGAAGAAACTAGAAACCTAAGTTGATGAAGCTGTGGCAGGCCTGGACTATTGATGTTTATGATTGAAGGCTCCCAGAGGATAGGTCTAGAGATAGGCTTTCCAGGCAGAGGATTTCCTAGTTTATACCTATGAGTGAGCAGAACAAGGTTAGTCTGTGTCAAGTTTCAGCATGTACTGGCTGTAGACAAAGATCTTAGCCCATTTATTCCTTTAATTTACTCTGTGTGTGTGTATTGTGTGTTTTGGAGAGACTGTTATGGAATGGCAGTGTGGTATAGTGTAGTTTTTGACTGTGACTTCCATCAACAATATATTTTTACTTACATGCACTCAATAAGTATATATTTATGTATAAATTTTATACTTGTTATACTATACTAATATAATTTGTAAGTCATAAAAATAATTAAATATATAGTATGTAACAGAATTTATACTATAAATGTATATTTATAATATATATAAATAGAAGCTTTAATAATTTTTTTGATCCTGTATACTCCTTGGGTACTTAGACCCCACTTTGGAAGCTACTGGTATAATGGAAACTACACAGGATTTAGAAGACTTGGGCTCCGATTTTGGATTTACAATTACTGACATAGTAATCCAAGGACATATACTTATTACCTGTATACTTTACTTTCCTCTTCTGTAATGAAGATTAAATGAAATGGGACTTCCCTGGCAGTCCAGTGGTTAAGACTTTGTGCTTCCACTGCAAGGGGCTCAGGTTCTATACCTGGTTCGGGAACTAGATCCCACATGCCACACAGTGTGGCCAAAATTTTTTTTAAAAAGATTAAATGAAATGATGTGTGTAAACCTTTTAGTGTATTACTTGATATAAAATATTTTCAACAAATTTTAATAGACTCTGAATAGTATTTCATATTTTTCTTCTCAAGAGCTTGATCAGGGAAGACATTTAGACATAAATGCTAATGAAGAGTGAATAACTTTTTATTTTTATTATTTGATGAGGGAAGCAAAAGTTTACCCAGTGGAAAAAAGTAGTCTAAAAATTCCAATATGGTTTCTTTTTACCTGATCACATTTATGATTTCTCAGCAATAAATCAAATCCATTTTCTGTATTAATAAATTAAAAAATATTTGTTGAATGCTTGCCATGAGCGAGGCTCTATGCAAAGAAATAGAATGCTTGAAAAGATAGGCATATAGTTTATTTACTTGAGTTTATGTGTGCTTCATTTTTGTTTGATTGATTTTTCTCAGTTGGGTTTAATATTTAAGCTGTACAAAGCATGTATTTGCCGTAGTTTAAATGAGAAAGTACAGACTTTGAAGTTAAATATACAGGTTCATATTCAGTCTCTTTGTTTTGTAAACCATGTGATCTCAGGCCATATTCCTGAACTATATTTCTCATATTTGTAAAATGAGGATAATTATCTTCATCGTTGGGTTGTTGTGAGGATTAAATGATAACGTTTGTGAAACACTTGCATAGCTCTAGGCAAGTAAAGTTATATTCAACAAATATTAGTCATATTCAGAAGACATTTTGAAAGGACCTTCTTAGCCATAAAAAAAGTATCTACATCCCAGTTCTAGAAGAGTTGTCATTTAATTTATGTCCTTTCCCTCAAATCAGGGCTAAATTCGTATTAACGTGGCCATATCTAATCCCTACTGTAATTGCTTCTGAGTTTTAATCCTATATTGAGTTTTAATCTTATATTACCATTTCTCATATAGGTGAACCTTTACATTTTAGAAAATAATTTGTTGCATTTTTTTATTAGGACATATAAAATGACCACCGAGAATAATATAATTTAGATATTTCCAAAGTAATGAGTGCTGTGCTTGTGCAGTTGGCTTTTTGCCTGTGAGCATTTCAGGAGGAAATCAGCATACTTGTTGAATTTCATATTTCATATTTCTTAGGAAATAATGTATTTTAAAAAAATTCCAACTTAGTGCTGCTTCACAGGACTTCTAAATGCCCCTTTGAGGTTATATTGTCTGTTTCAAAGCAATTATAACTATAAAGAAAACCACTGTGTATTAAGTAGGACTCTTTAATATCAGGAACCAACATGAGGAAACCAAAAGAAAATGGAAGTTTATTATTGGAATGCCAAGGTGTTGATTACTGCAAATGCAGGAAGACTGTAAAGGGCCTGGACTGTGTGATGCCAAGTCATCAGCATGCTCTCTAATTCTGGCCTCTACTTCACTTGATTCTTTGCATTATTGTTTTCTCTTTGCAGAATGGCTTTCTCTAGTATATAATCTACATGGTGTTCTGAAAATAGCTGCCACACAGTTTCATGTTTATATATTACCCATACAGCCAGACAAGGGACTAACTTACTATCTTTCCATCTTAATTATAAATTCTTCAGAGAGAAAGTTAAATTAAGTCTCCTTGGGTTCCTTCTCTATTACTCAACTAGTCAACTATGGACACCTGGAGAGATTCATACAGCAGAAATGGCAAGGGCTTGACCTCTCTGAAACCATTGTGGTGAGGTTGGATATGGTGAAGAAAGCAATTCTCAGAGCAACAGTTCAAGACCCCTGGGACCATTTCAGGTGGTCTGTCAGGTCAAAACAATGTTCGTGATGCTACTAATAAGCTATTTTCATTTTTCACTTTTTCTCTTGTGGGTATACAGAAGAATTTTCCTGAGGTTATATGACATGTAACATGTGACATGTACGGACTGAATGCAGAAGCAGGTATGAGATTCCAGCTATCTTATATTAAGCCAGACAGTAAAGAAATTTTGCAAAGATGTAAAACAATGCCACTGTTCTCAGTAAATTGCTATTAATTTAAATAATTTATTAATGTTAACATATAATGATTTTATTTTTCATTGAGCTATAATTGACGTATAACACAGGTGTACAACACAATTTGATATTTGTATATATTAAAAATTGATTACCATGATAAATCTAGTTAATATAATCACCTTACATAGTTACAATATTTTTTATTGTGATGAGAACTTTTAATATTTATTCTCTTAGCAATTTACAAATATATAATACAGTATTATAACCCTACATACTAGAACTTATTTTATAACTGGAAGTTTGTACGTTTTGACCACCTTCACCCATTTTGCCCACCCGCACCCCCTACCTCTGGCAACCACCAATCTGTTCTGTGTTTCTGTGAGGTTTTTTTTTTTAAGATTCTACATATAAGTGGGATAATACAGTATTGTCTTTCTCTTTCTGACTTATTTTACTTAGCATAATGCCTTCAGGGTACATTTATGTTGTTGCAAATGGCAGGGTTTCCTTCTTTTTTATGACTGAATAATATTCTAATATATATATATACACACACACACACACACACACACACACACACACACACATATATATATATTAGAATATTATTCACATTTAAAAACATCTCTTCATCTGTAGGTGGACACTTAGGTTGCTTCTAGGTCTTGACTATTGTAAATAATGTTGCAGTGAACATGGGGATGCAGATATTTCTTTGGGATTGTGATTCTTTTTCCTTTGGATAAACACTCAGCAGTGGAATTAGTTCATCCTATGGTAGTTCTGTTTTTAACTTTTTGAGGAACCTCCATACTATTTTTCATAGTGGCTACACCAATTTACATTCCCACCAACAGTACACAAGGGTTCCCTTTTCTCCACATCCTCACCAACACTTGTTACTTATCTTTTTGATAATAGCCAAGAGGTGATACCTCAGTGTGGTTTTGATTTGCATTTCCCTGATGATTACTGATGTTGAGCGCCTTTTAATATACCTGTTGGCCATCTGTATGTCTTTGTTTGGAAAAATATCTATTCAAATCCTCTGCCCATTTCTAAATCAGATTGTTTGCCTTTTGTTATTGAGCCCTATGAGTTTTTTTTAATATGTTTTGGATATTAACCCCTTATCAGATATATAATTTTCAAATACTTTCTCTCATTTGGTAGCTTACCTTTTCATTTTGTTGATGGTTTCCTTTGCTGTGCAAAAGCTTTTTAGTTTGATGCAGGCGCATTTGTTTATTTTTGACTATGTTGCCTTTGCTTTCAATGTCAAATCCAAAAAATCATTACCAAGACCAACGTCAAGGAGCTTACCACCTATGTTTTCTTCTAGAAGTTTTATGGTTTCAGGTCTTATGTTAAGTCTTTAATTCATTTGGAATTAATTTTTGTGTGTAGTGTAAGATAGTGGTCTAGTTTCATTCTTTTGCATGTGGCTGTCCTGTTTTCACAACACCATCTGTTGAAGAGATTGTCCTTTCCCCATTGTATAGTCTTGGCCCCTTTGTCGTAAATTAATTGACCATATATGTATGGGTTTATTTCTGAGCGCTCTATTCTATTCCATTGACCTATGTGTCTGTTTTTATGACAATACCACACTGTTTTGATTATAATAGCTTTGTAATATAGTTTAAAATCAGGGCCTCTGGTGCCTCCAGCTTTGTTCTTTCTCAAGATTGCTTTGGCTATTCAGAGTTTTTTGTGATTCCATACACATTTTTGAATTATTTTTTCTAGTTCTATAAAAAATACCATTAGAATTTTGATAGGGATCACATTTAATCTGTAGATGGTTTGGGGTTGTTGTTGGTCGTTTTAATCATATTAATTCTTCCAAGTCATGAGCACAAAATAGATTTCTACCTATTTATATCTTCGTTAGTTTCTTTAATGTTTTACAGTTTTCAGTGTACAGGTCTTTCACCTCTGTAGTTACATTTATTCATAGGTATTTTATTATATTTATACGGTTGTAAATGGGATTGTTTTCTTAATATCTTTTTCTGATAGTTTATTAGTAGTGTATAGAAATGTAACTGATTTTTGGATATTGATTTTGTATTCTGCAACTTTACTGAATTTTATTTTTTTTCCTAACAGTAGTTCTAGTGGAGTCTTCAGGATTTTCTATACATATTGTGTCATCTACAAGTAGTGACAGTTTTACTTTTCTTCTGACTTGTATGCCTTTTACTCTTTTTCTTGCCTAATTGCTCTGTAGGACTTCCAATACTACATTGAATATAAGTGGTAAGAGTGAGTATACTTCTCTTTTTCCTGATTTTGAGGAAAAGCTTTCAGCTTTTCACTGCTGAGTATGATATTAGCTGTGGGCTTGTCATATATAGCCCTTATTATGTCGAGGTATGTTCTCTTAACTTTGTTGAGAGGTTTTTTTGGTCATAAATACTGAATTTTGTTAAATGTTTTTTCTGCATCTATTGAGATTATCATATCATTTTTATCCTCCATTTTTTTAATGTGGTGTATCACATAGATTGATTTGTGGATATTGAACTATCCTTGCATCCCGGGAGTAAATTCCACTTGATCATGGTGTATGATACTTTGAATGTATTGTTGAATTTGGCTTGCTAATATTTTATTGAGAATTTTTTCATCTATGTTCATTAGGGATATTGGCCTGTAGTTTTTATTTCTTTGTTTGTTTTTGTTTTTTGTGGTGTCCTTGTCTGGTTTTGCTAGCCTCATAAAATGTAAGCTGTTTTCAGAATACAGAGGTTGATATCTATTATTTAAATCTACCTCATGCATTATTATTTTGATCTATTGAAGACTGTCCATTTGATCTATCATGGACTGAGAAAGATGAATTAAAGCTTGCTATTATTAATATGTTGCTATTTTTTCCTAGTGTATTTGTAGCTTTTTCTTTATGTATGTTGATGCTATTTTATATGATATACAGATAATCATAACTTTTATATTCATTGCAAATTGTGTTCTTTAGGAATAAAACTGTCTTTTAAATTTTCATTTAATAGTTTTTTGCTCTGAATTAAACCTTATTTAATATATATATATATTTTAACCTCTGCCCAGGCTTTTATTTTCAGCCATTTTTAGAGTCATTGTTTTTGAAGTATGTCTTATGTCTAATGCATAAGTTTTTCCTGATTCTTTCTGAAAGTATTTTTCTTTCAATAGATTAACTTAGCCTTTTACCTTTATAATTATGGATATGTTTGGCATTATGTCTGTCTTTTACTTTGTTATAATTTATATATTTTAGCCTTAATTTTTGAGATCTTTCACTATATGATGTACATTTTTTTTTTTTTTTTTTTTTGGTATGCGGGCCTCTCACTGTTGTGGCCTCTCCCATTGCGGAGCACAGGCTCCGGACGCGCAGGCTCAGCGGCCATGGCTCACAGGCCCAGCTGCTCCGTGGCATGTGGGATCTTCCCAGACCGGGGCACGAACCCGTGTCCCCTGCATCGGCAGGCGGACTCTCAACCACTGCGCCACCAGGGAAGCCCTATGATGTACATTTTTAAAATTTTGAGGGAGCGTTTATTTTGTTAATTTGAAAGTTTTATATTTTTGTTTTAGTGGTCATCTTTAAAACTATAATTTCCAAAACAAAACAAAACAAAACAAAAAACCCCCTATAATTTCATATAGTCTTTTCAATCCTCTGCTTTTTAGATAGTTTCTGTTGGTTTCTCTTGATCAATGAGAAGATTAATGTTGTTTTTTTATTACCATCCCCTTTCTTTTTTCATATTTGTCCATGTTTATAACTTTTATACTTCATTTGCCAGCTTTAAATTGTATTATTGATCCTAGACATAAATAACATTAACAACATTTTAAACTTTATTTCCCTTGCATCTTGATATATTTTTCTTATATTCTAATTCCTTTACTGTTATTTCAGCATATCTGCATTTTCTGTTTATATATATTTGTGTGCTTTACTTGCAAATTCACCATCATTTCTGTGACACTTTAATTCTTCCCTCTTTCTTAAGCATTGTCAATGATGTTTCCTTTATTTTTGTTGTTATGGTATCTTAGTGCTGTGTTTTTCATAACCTTTATTTGCTCTCTGGAAACATTTGTCTCATGAGTAACTTTTTTGCTTACCTGTCCCCATTTTTCTGTCATGTACTGTCTTTGTAAGTATCCTATCCTGTGTCTTTTTTTTTTTTTTTTTTTTGTGGTATGCGGGCCTCTCACTGTTGTGGCCTCTCCTGTTGCAGAGTACAGGCTCCGGACACGCAGGCTCAGCGGCCATGGCTCACGGGCCCAGCTGCTCCGTGGCATGTGGGATCTTCCCGGACCGGGGCACGAACCCATGTCCCCTGCATCGGCAGGCGGACTCTCAACCACTGCGCCACCAGGGAAGCCCCTTGTGTCTTTTTTTATTACGCATCTTTGAGTGAAGGGAGTTCTTCCTGGACTAGTTATTTGTAGGATTTTTCTATAGGGAAAATGCCAGGGCTGGGTTGCAAGCCAGAAGGGGATTTGCTTAGAGATTTGTTATGTGTGTGCTTTTAGCCTTGACTTCTTCCCAACCACAGGAAAGATGAAGCTGTGGGCTTTTAATGCTGTTTCTTTTTTCCCTTGCTGATCACCAATAGATAAATTTGTGCAAATGTGCCTTATCTGTGTGATTCCTCTCCCAGAACTGTCTCTTCTTATTCTCAAAACCAAATTGCTTTCTTGAAAGCTCTTTCTGCCAGTCTGTTCAGCCCTTTCCATTGTTGTAAATAAGGGATTTTAGTTTTTAACTGAAAAGAGAGGACTTTAATCTTGGATTCCTCGCTTTTCTGAGATCAACAGCACCATGTATTTTCCCTCCACACTTTTATGAACTCCTATTTGATCTTTACTGCTTTTAATAGTGATTTCATCTATTTTTTGACTTGTGATTTTAGTTGTCTCTGATTTTTGTTGAATACAGATATGCATTTCTATTTCTTATTCTTCTTGTTGCTCTTAAGGGACTTCTGAGAGGTGAAGGGAGATGTTCTAAGTTTATTTTGCCTTTGGAAATTGGAAGAGTCTCATACTCCCTTATGAATGAACTGGCTCTGTTTTCAACCTGTGATGAAGGGGAAATCTGGGTGGTCATGTTTCTACCACATGTTTTCCCTGCTTTTAATTGGTTGGATTTGGGACAAACAACTTACCTAAGGCAAACAAATCAATTAGAATGGGTTGAGTAAGTCAGATTTTCCAAGAATTTGAACTAAGACTGCAATTAGTTTGTCACAGGCACTTGAGATGAAGGGTCATAGAGATGCAGCTGAGGTAGCCATACTGAGCTAAAACTCAGATAAGTAAGTTGAGAGAAGGATGGAACATGGATGTAGAGCAAAGTGGAGAAACAATGGAAAAGAGAAGTAATATCAAAGAAACCCTCTGATTTCTGAGATAGTAAAAGCATCCTATTTCTAGTCCCTTTTCTGTTCCCATGTGGCCTGGCTCCAGTATGTGCTACTCTTCAATTCTGTGAGATCTCTGTTTTTCTACTATACCACCCTTGACTTGTGTGGTAAGTTCAGTATGTTTTTGCTGTTTGCAACCAAGGAAAAATACAAGTCCATTTTATTGGCATATAGCTGCTTATAGTAGTCTCATATGATCCTTTGTATTTCTGTGCTGTCCACTGTAACTTCTCCTTTTTCATTTCGAATTTTATTGATTTGAGCCTTCTCCCCTTTTGTCTTGATGAGTTTGGCTAAAGGTTTATCAATTTTGTTTATCTTTTCAAAGAACCAGCTTTTAGTTTCATTGATCTTTTTATATGTAAAAAAGTGAAATTAGAACATTCTTTAACACCATACACAAAAATAAACTCAAAGTGGATTAAAGAACTAAGTGTAAGATTGGATACTATAAAACTCTTAGAGGAAAACATAGGCAGAGCACTCTTTGACATAAATCGCAGCAATATCTTTTCCGAGCCACCTCCTAGAATAATGGAAATAAAACCAAAAGTAAATAAATGGGACCTAATTAAACTCAAAAGCTTTTTCACAACAAAGGAAACCATAAACAAAACGAAAAGACGACCCACAGAATGGAAGAAAATATTTGCAAACAATGAGACTGACAAGGGATTAGTCTCCAAAATTTACAAACATGCGGCTCAATATAAAAAAGACAAACAACCCAATCAAAAAATGGGCAGAAGACCTAAAGAGGCATTTCTGCAAAGAAGACATACAGATGGCCAAGAGGCACATGAAAAGATGCTCAACGTCACTAATTATTAGAGAAATGCAAATCGAAACTACAATGAGATATCACTTCACACCAGTCAGAATGGCCATCATCAAAAAATCTGTAAACAGTAAATGCTGGAGAGGGTGTGGAGAAAGGGGACCCCTCCTTCCCTGTTGGTGGGAATGTAAATTGGTACAGCCACTATGGAAAACAGTATGGAGGTTCCTTAAGAAACTAAAAATAGAGCTACCATATGATCCAACAATCCCACTCCTGGGCATATATTTGGAGAAAAACATGGTTCCAAAGGATACACACACCCCAATGTTCATTGCAGCACTGTTTACAATAGCCAATATGTGGAAGCAACCTAGATGTCCATCAACAGATGAATGGATAAAGATGTGGTACATCTTCTTTACGTATGTGGTACATACATACAGTGGAATATTACTCAGCCATTAAAAAGAATGAAATAATTCCATTTGCATCAACATGAATGGACCTGGAGATTATCATCCTAAGTGAAGTAAGTCAGATGAAGAAAGACAAATATCATATGATATTGCTTATATGCAGAATCTAAAAAATGAATGATACAAATGAACTTATTTACAAAACAGAAACAGACTCACAGACAGCGAATGAACTGATGGTTACCAGGGGGAAAGGGTGGGAGGGAGGGGTAGATTGGGAGTTTGGGATTGACATGTACACACTGCTATATTTAAAATAGATAACCACCAAGGACCAACTGTATAACACAGGGAACGCTGCTCAATAATCTGTAATAACCTAAATGGGAAAAGAATTTGAAAAAGAAAAAAAGAAGTTGCCTAATAAGGTGAAGAAAACATCCAGGTAAAGAAGAGAGGTTCCAAACATAGGACTGACAGCACTTAAGTTAGACATACAAAAATTAAAACAAAATCGTATACACATTGGAATAATGGTTCGTATAATGGAAATTTTTTTACCCCATAGACAAATTCTTGGAAATATCTGTTGTATATTGAAGAATATTTTTAAAGAGTAAAGGCGGGTCATATATAGTCCATGTTAATATGAATTCATCCAAGAGTGGGCATGTTGATTTGATGTGAGACAGTAAGATAATTAGTGTAGTAAATTAGCAGAGCACACAGGTGATAATACCATATCCAAAGCAATTTATTGGTGTTAATTTCTTCATTTGCAGAACTACAAAGTTCACCCATTGAAATGGATGTTTTAATCTATACTATAAATTGTTTCTGAACTTGCACATTTAAAAAAATTCGCTCTAGTTTAGTTAAATTTGTGAGAGTGCTGGAGAGAACCTTTCCCTCTTAACCTTGCATAACTGAGTATTTATGTTTTATATATAGGAAAGTAGACACTGCCAGGGCCATAGGCAGAATTGTGAAGGATTACTTGTCTTCTGGTGTCTTCAGACTTCCCTTTCCTTACATTTTATTTACTGCAGAGCTTACTTTCCTTTTCACTGCTTTAAATGTTCAGGGCCCAGACTCTTTCTTCTTTTAAAAGCTACTCTTAGTATAGTATATAAAACCTGTTCATACTAAGATTTAAAGAACTGTTAAAAATGTTTTATTCTTTTTGTAAAATTTTTTATGGGGGTATAGTTGTTTTATAAAAAATGTTTTATTCTTAATAATATGTCTGCTATTTATTTAGCATTTTATACCTTGCAAAAACACTTTCATGTACTCTGTAGCATTTAATCACCACTACAACTCTATAAAATAGACAGCATCTTAACTTTATGAATGATGAAACCAAAACTCAGATACTGAAACTGGGCTTTAAGTTCAGGTCTCTAAACTCCGACTTTCCATAGTTTTAGCTGTCTTATGAAGACATGACATGTTTGCAGAGATAAAAAAAACTCTGCAAAAGCTAGTAAAATGAGTTTCTGATTGTAGAATTTCTGGTGTCACTTGTCACCGGAGGGTGAACTGACTTTCTCTGCTTTTAACCATTTCATTCTCTCCATGATCACAGCTCACGGAGACAGTAACAGGAACTGACAGATGACTGGGCTGAAGGCATAAAAATCCAACGTAAAGGGGAAAAAGGAGATGTCATTTAATTTAGGGAACAATAACCCTCTGTACTTCAGTAGGCTCTAAAGACTATTACAAGGAATGTATAATAATTAAGGCAACGTAGTATGGTGGAAAGAAAATGGGCTTTGAAATCCTGAAGACATGGGATTTGAGTCTAATTCCAGATCTGTCACCTATTAGCTATGTGACTTTCAGCAAATTCTTGTTTCATAGAACTACTGTGAGAATTCATTGAAAAACATGTGAAATTAAAATAATAGCAACTATTTATTGACCACTAATTAATGTTCCCTTAATCTGTACCTACAACCATGGGATAGGTATTATTGTTATCAGAATTTAATAGGTGAAAAAACTAAGCCTAAATAAGTTTACCAACATACCCAAAGTTAGACAGTTAGTAATCTTTGGAACCAGGGTGCATACCCAAGTCCACCTGATTCTGATGTCTGTGCTACATAGTACATTGTACTTAATACTTGGTACCTTTCCTATAATGATCAACAGTTGTAATGATGGCTGGAGTGGACATCTGTTGTTTTGATTTGTCCAGAGACACTTTCCCCCTTCTTCTGTTAACAGCACTTCCCTTTTGTTGGAAAACTAGTTCTTAGTCATTTCAAATGATGGAACTGTGAACTAGCCACAGGAATTAGTGCAAAGGGTGGGCATGTGACTTAAGTAAGGCTAACCAGAACATGTCCTTGTGTTATGTACAAGGTAGTGAGAAGTTCCTTTAGGATTGCTATAGTAGGATAATTTAATATCCTGGAGGCTGAATAGTAACTGATAATGTAAGCCAGGTCATGCTTCCTCTACAGACTTGGAGAAAGTCATCTGAAGTAAGAAAAATGAGGTCAATACAGAGAGAAACTAAATGAGGAATGAAGAAAAAGTCTTGATGATAGAAAAAGTTCCTGAATCAAATTTCATATAGTTCAGTGAGCCAATACAACTCCCTCATTTGTGTGAACTAATTTGAGTTGTATTTCTCTTACTTACAGCTGAAAGTAAAAAAGAAAGTATAAAATGTCAGTTATTTCTTTTAGAAATACAGAAAAAAAGTGTTCTCTATTGTAATGAGCTTCTACTATAAGGGTTTAAAGTAAAATAATTTTGTACTTAAAGAGGAAAACATTAATTATATGAAAAAAATTTCAGTTATAATTTCTCAGAGAGGCTGAAAAATGAAGTATCCTTTTATTTTAAGGATTTCTTGAAAGTATGACTTAGCAGGTAGTGATAGTCATGATTCACTATTTATGAGGATTATCTAAAACATAAGGGAAAACTATTTTTGCCTGCGTCATTTGACACCTTTATAAAAATATATTATTTTTGTCACTTCTGCTTGGAAAGCTCTTCCTCCAAATACTCAAAACAGCTCCCTCTGCTTCATTTCACAGTCAGGCTCTCCCTGATTCTTCTATATAAAAAGATACTTACTTTTTACCCTCTTCCTGACTTACTGTTTGCTCCATGGAATGTATAACTACCTCACACTGTACTCTTTATATATTGGTTTATTTGTTTATCACTATTTCCCACACCAAAATATAAGCTCCATGAGAACAAGGAATTTGTATCAATATTATTAATAAGTGAATCTTTTTAGGTAGAATTTACTATGGAACTTAAGTGTGGTAAATAAAGAATAGCAAAGACAGGCTGCCTGACCAGCTTTGATCAAGCCTACGTCCTTCTCTTCCTGGGATATGCTGAGTCCATATTTCTCGGTCTTTACCTTGCATTTGGGAGTGGTCACGTGAGAAATTGGGATGCGAGCAGGAGTGAAGTATATCACCCCCAGGCCTGGTCCATAAAATTTCTCATGCATAGGGTTACCATCATCTTAGGGTGTCTAGGATAGTTATGGGTTACACTTATTGTTGTCAAGTCTGATTAGTGGCTCTTCTACTCCCTAAAGTATCCCAGTTTCAACAAATTTTATAGATGCTATAGCTATGCATGGCACGGTAGGCTTTTTCCTCTTCCGTAGCACATGGCAGACAAGACCTGTGACTCTGGAAGTCACACATTACAGATTGTGTAGCTGCAAGAAGGAAGGGTCCTGGATACTTGAGTCACCACTTGGGAGAGAGCTGCCAATCTGCCCACTTTAGACTTAGAGCAAGAAAAGAATTTATTTTGTGCTTGAGCTGTTATACATTTTTAGATTTGTGCAATTAGAGTACCCTAACTAATGTAGAAATCTAAAAGTCAAATTGGTAGTATTCAGAAAATATAAATTAGGAAGTATAGATGCTTATTTTTTACTGATACAAGTACAATTTAACTTTCTAATTATACATTATTTTCAAAGGCTTACTGAATCAAATCAGGTATAATATTCCAATATTTCATGATTTGTTTTATAATGTCAGTGTTGTTAGTAAAAATCAACTCAGAGTCATAATAAATTGAGTCTGGACTGCCTGTTCCCACAGGGATGGTTAATTTGGTTATTCTACTGTGGAACATTCTACGTGCATGTAGGAAAAGATTATATGATTGGTTGGAAGAATTTGATTACTGTATGTTCACCAACTGGAAAGCCTAGTAATAATATACTTTTTGTCTTCATTTTGTCCCTTGATAACCAATTCATGAAGCTAATCAAGCTGAATCAAATCTTTCTGGAAGGCAAAAGTCTTGCAAACTGTCTCTTACACCATCTGCTGCACAAAAAAAGAAAATATGGTGTACTAATTGGTATGTTATGAAATAGCCAAGGGTCTGAATGCTGGTGGTTTTGGAGTCAGTGGATTTCTGTGAGATCTCAGATTCTGACAGATGTTAGAGAGTTCACAGTGTCTGGCCCTAGTTATATGGAGAGAACTTCTTTCCTGAAGCTCGACTTGCCTCTTTCTAGCATTGTGGTCACCCATACAAGAGAGCAAAAGCAGATTTCTTTTAAGCAATTATATACCCCTTAAATTTTAAACTAAACGAATGTATGCTTACTGAAATAATATCCAAAGAATACAGAATTGCATACTGAAAGATAAAGGAAGTATACTTCATTCCCCCCTCTATTCTTTGCAGGTAATGACTACTAAAAATTATTTGTTTTGGTTTCTGCTTTTTATTTTTGGATATTTTCACAAAGATCTGGTGACACTCATCTTTGTTCATCTTTAAAAGCAAGTCACTAAAATGTTGGTTAGGAGTTCTTTGTGGGGAAGCAGTTTCTTTTGACAAGTGAGTTTAATTGTAGAATGATTGCATCTGGCATTTTCACTTTGGCAACCTCCGGTATCAATGTATGGGAGAATATTTCCCTCCCTCTTTAGGCCCTTGCCTAAAGAGTGTAATTCTGTACATCAGCCTTCTTGAACTTGGACAAGGGGAAGGAGGCTGGGTCCCCAGCATTCAGTATGCAGATTTCTCTTTAATGCCCCTATTTCCAATCTTGAGTCTCAACTCCTCTCCCAAGCCAAAAGTTCTTGGGGTCCCAAGTTTAGATCCTCTCAGCTCAGTTTATCCAGAACAAGCCTCCCATTTCTGCGGTGGAGCTGGGCATTCTGACTGTAGGGTAGTTGCTGGTCTGTGGGGAGGGAGGCAGAGTTCTAGAACTTTGACTTTTGTCATCCTGTGCCTCATCCTCGCTTTCTGTGGTACCTTGTGGCTCCATGACACTTCAAGTGGAGAGAGATAGGGAGTTTCCCTCCAAATGTCTCTGAATAATCATGTTTTGCGAACTTAGGAACTTGAAATTGTTTTACATGATGTAACAAATATGGGAAAATATATGAACAAAAATGAAAAAAATTTGGTTAAAGTGTAACCTTTGTCATATATTAGTGACAGGCTTATTAAAATCAACCTCTGAATTCATTGAGTAGATATTTTAAAGAAATACTTTTGCTTAATGATGATAGCCAGTGTTCAGGTATTTTGGTGTTGTCCATGTGACTCCTTCAGCAGAAAATTTCTTTACCTTGATTTGAGTAGAAAATGGTATAACACATGATACTTTCCTATTGAACTTGGAATATATGGCTCAGTTTTTTCTTATGGTGACAGTTATTAGAAGAAGGTAATTACTAGGCAAAACTCCTGTGGTATCTTATTCTCATGAAACAAAATATTAGAATATATTTTGGGAACTTGATATTACTAGAACAGTAGAATGATAACATTTATAGGCTATCATAAAGTTGACATAATAGTACAGAGTTTTTGTAAGAGTAGGATGAGTTTTCACACCACATTGACACTCTATCTAAATCAGCACACACCCAGCAGGAGTTGTAAGGAGAAATTGGGAAATTCTGATTTGAACCAGGGTGGTAGAGAAGATATATTTCTTTATGCATTTTAGTAATATGTATTATCCACACTAAAAACAAATGAAATATCGTGTTATTTATAGAAGAAGGAAGATGGATCAATGTACTTTGTATTCTACTAAATCTAGAAACAACTTTAAACAATTTGTTTTTTCAATCTAAATTAATCTCCCTGTAAAGTAAGTAGGATCAGCAGGTATAGATAGAGATATCTTATTCTGAGGAAAAATCTTCAGTCATTATTTGAATTTGTTGTTTAATATACCAAGATATTTACCAAAATAAAGAATCAATACCTATATCAGTGTGCCTATTTTGGTTGTTTTCTTAAAAAAAAAAACCAAACTTTTGAAGTCATTTTATTATAAGCAACACCAGAAGTATCTAGAGATGCAGCCTCTGAGAAGGCAGCCTCAGGCTCTGTATTAGTTTCCTATTGCTGCCGTAACAAATTATTTCAAATTTAGAGGCTTAAAACAACAAAAATTTATTATCTTACAGTTCTGTAAAAGTCCTACATCGGTCTCACTGGGTCAAAATGTAGGTGTCTGCAGGGCTGTGTTCCTTTCTTGAGGCTCTACATGAGTCCATTTTCCTGTCTTCCAGCTTCTCAAGGCTGTCCAAACTCCTTCTTTTGGAATGTCTTCCTCCATCTTTAAGCCACCAGTGTTGCATCTTTTGGATCCAGCTTCCATTGTTGCATCTCTTTGTGACAGGAAAGAGTCTCTCCTTTTAATGATCTTGTAGTTAGATTGGGCCAACCTGGATAATCCAGACTAATACCCTATTCTCAAGGTCCTTAAACTTAATAATGTATAAAAAGTCCCCTTTGCCATGTAAAGTGACATATTAAAAACTCCTGGGGATTAGGATGTGAATATCTTTAAGGACCATTCTCCGTATCACAGGTTCTAACCTTGAGTTTTCTGGAAAAGCAGGGATGTAGACTGAGTTCCAGGTATAATCTCATTTCTGCAGCATAGTTCCTATACTGTTTTGCTGGAAGCATTGTCACCATACCACAAGACAATGCTGGAAGCATTGTCACCATACCACAAGAGCTATTGCTTTGTTTTGTATTTCCATGGGTTTGGCAAATATAGAATTTTTATTGTGTTCCACATACTGTGCTAGGTACTGAGGAAATAAAAGTTAAAGACAGAGGCTCTGTTCTCAAAGATGTTACAGTAGAGTAAAAGACAATTACACAATGCCATAGGAGTGAGACAGGATGCTTTGGGGTCTCATAGGGGTACCCTCCACAACACTGAAATTTCAAGCAAAATGTCCCAGAGAGAATAACATCTAAGCTGTTCTGAGTCCTTTGGAAAAAAGGACCGTGTGTGGAATTGTAGAGGTTAATGACCATTACATTTTCATTTATTTACTGCTACATTCTGGAGATAATGGCATTACAAGAAATAGACAAGACTTCTGCTTTCATGGAGCTCAAAAGAAAGGAATTTAGTGTCCTAATCTAACAGACTTAGCAGGAGTGAAAACCTTTACAAATCAAAGGTAGAACAAGTCAGGACAGAGAAAGAGTGGAAAAGAACTGAGGTGGTTAAGAGGGTTGACAGTCAAGAATGTAAGAAGGTGTTTGGAAGTGCCCACTTAAAAGCCTTATTTTAGATTTTATGGATTATGGTACTAAGCAGTTTATGACCTGATTGCAGTGATCACTTGTCACTGCAATTCTCAGCAAACTTTTGCAGAATGTTTTTAGCTGTTTCCTAGATCCCCTTCCTGCCTTTTCTCCTCCTTAAGTAAAACTGGCGTATTTGGATGGTAACATTATCCTGCAAACTCAAAGGGACTGTGTGAATTCTGGACAAGTTAGGAGAATGTTACTGAAATTCATGTGGGATGGAGAGCATGATAGCATTTATCTGGAAAGAGAACCCCTTTTTTTAGTCCCACTATTACCTGTCCTGTTACACTGCATTTTGTACTTCTTTCAAGTCTGGACTTCTGACTTGACTTATTTGTACTAAAACATCTTCTAGAAAAAGCGGATTGGGTCAAAGAACAGCAGAGTGTTATTGCTTCATCCTATCACAAGATGTCTATCACTTTCAGATAAAAAACCTGAGTCCTTTTGTATGCTGTGTTAATTACCTAAATTAATCTAAATATCATATTGACAAAAATAAATAGATGAGTAAGTAGTTTCTTGGTATCTGAGGGGGATTGGTTCCAGCCCCTCCATGTATACCAAAATCCGAGGATGTTCAAGTCCCTTATATAAAATGGTGTAGTATTTGCATACAATGTACATACGTCCTCCTGTATACTTTAAATAATCTCTAGGTTACTTATAATACTTAATGCAATGTAAATGTTATATAAATGGTTGCTGGCAGGTACCAAATTCAAGTTTTGCTTTGGGGGACTTTCTGGAACTTTTTAAAAAATATTTTTGATCTGAGATTGGTTGTATCTGCGATGCAAAACCTGCAGATGTGGAATGCCATCTGTACATTTTAACTTAGAGTGGTGGGAGGCGAACACACAGACAGATGTGCTTATAAGTAGTTTTGCATTAAGAACTTCGAATTCTTAAATCCTATTCTCCTATTACAATTTAAGAGGAGAGGAACTCCGGAATTTTCTATTGGAATAGGGTGTTCTTGTAATAAAATATGAAGAACATGCATGCTATTATATTATAAAGATTTGCAATTATGCCTTGATAGAAGCGAAGGGATTACATGCTTTTAATGAAGTGCACATTGTCCACGTGCAAAGCAATAAAATGAAAAAAGTTACAGAACTGAAAATTTAATATATATGATAATACACATAAATCTATTAGAGAAAGAAAAGCAGAATTAATTATAATTCAGTACCCAGAGGGTGAATACAAATGGTAAAGAATTATGAAATTAAAAATTTATTTTGTAATTAGTTTAGCAGAGTAAAATTAGAAAAGAATTAAGTTTTTAAAGGTCCTGATAACATAAAATATTTCATGAAAGGGAAGCAGGAAAAACATTAATTATAAGTAGTTACCTGAAAGGGCGAAAAAATCTTTTCTATCTTGAAATAACAATGATTAAATTTTTAATTAATTCATGGTTTCATTTTGAAAACTGATCACAACAAAGTTTTGAATATTCTAAATATTCAAGTGAAATACAAAGATATGCTTAAAACATTTGTGAAGCTCAAGGGGTTTGAGCACCAATGATTCTCTCCAAGGCTTTTTGGAAAAGCAACATGAAGTTAAACTTTTTCTTTTTCTCTTTGAGGCTAACAAAATTATTAGTATTTGTGAGAATTCTGATGGGCTGTTTGTCTATATATGAATTTGATTGTTCTTAATTTATGAGGAAGTACATTTTTTGTTATGTAGTGTTGCTGTTTTCACAGTAGGGTTATTATGATTTTAAAAATATCTTAAAGAAATAAAGTAAAAAATACAACAATCAGAATCTGTTCTTTCAGTCTTTATGTGTAGTGAATACCTACAACAGTCTTAAAGTCAGGTAGCTGATAACTCAGGATGATACATGCACATGGTTTCTGAACCATCACAGAAGGGTGGAGCGCACAATTTGGGGTGAGCTACAACCTTAGCCAGTGCAAGGTTCAGAGAGATCAAAAGTTGCTTTCTGTGATAGAGCATCATTGATAGATTTGACCAAAAGTAATTCTTAGATTGTTTAGTAACTGTTCTGTCCCTGAGGGAATAGTTATATCTCAAAAGGACTCTTAGGAACAATTATTTTAATATACTATATTCTATTTCAAGGCAATTGATACTGACATTTACTTGACCAGCTCAACTCAGACTGTCAACTAAAAATTCTAATTCAGTTCACCAGTTCACTACATAGACGGCCAGTGGGCTTGGTTAGTATTCTTAGATGCCTCTCAAAGGCTCCCTGGCTTCTTGTTTGCCAGATATTGACATTTAGTATATTATTTTTTTAATAGATCTTTATTACAGTATAATTGGTTCACCATACTGTGTTAGTTTTTGTTGTACACCAAAGTGAATCATCCATATGCATACATATGTCCCCATATCTGCTCCCTCTTGAGCCTCCCTCCCATCCTCCATATCCCACCCCTCTAGGTAATCGCAAAGCACTGAGCTGATCTCCCTGTGCTATGCTGCTGCTTCCCACTAGCTAACTTTTACATTTGGTAGTGTATATATGTCGATGCTACTCTCAGCTCGCCCCAGCTTCTCCCTCCCACCCATGTCCTAAAGTCAATTCTCTATGTCTACATCTTTATTCCTGTCCTGCAACTAGGTTCATCAGTACCATTTTTTTTTTAGATTACATATGTATGCGTTAGAATACTGTATTGGTTTTTACCTTTCTGACTTACTTCACTCTGTATGACAGACACTAGGTCCATCCACCTCACTACAACGAACTCAACTTCATTTCTTTTTATGGCTGAGTAATACTCCATTGTATATATGTGCCACATTTTCTTTATCCATTCATCTGTTGATGAACATTTAGGTTGGTTCCATGTCCTGGCTATTGAAAATAGTGCTGCAATGAAGATTGTGGTACATGTCTCTTTTTGAATTATGGTTAAAACAAAAAATAACATACAAAGGAATCCCCATATGGTTATCAGCTGGTTTTTCAGCAGAAACTCTGCAGGCCAGAAGGGAGTGACAGGATGTACTTAAAGTGATGAAAGAGAAAAACCTACAACCAAGTTTACTCTACCCAGCAAAGATCTCATTCAGATTTGAGAGAGAAATCAAAAGATTTTCAGACAAGCAAAAGCTAAGAGAATTCAGCACCACCAAACCAGCTTTACAACAAAAGCTAAAGAAACTTCTGTAGGTGGGAAACACAAGAGAAGAAAAACACCCACAAAAACAAACCCAAAATGATTAAGAAAATGGGAATAGGAACATACATATAGATAATAACCTTGAATATAAATGGATTAAATGCCCCAACCAAAAGACACAGACTGACTGAATGAATACAAAAACAAGACCCATATATATGCTGTCTACAAGGGACCCACTTCAGACCTAGGGACACATACAGACTGAAGGTGAAGGGATGGAAGAAGATATTCTATGCAAATGGAAATCAAAAGAAAGCTGGAGCAGCAATACTCATATCCAATAAAACAGACTTTAAAATAGAGACCATTACAAGAGACAAAGAAGGACACTACATAATGATCAAAGGATCAATCCAAGAAGAAGATATAACAATTATAAATGTTTATGCAGTCAACATAGGAGCACCTCAATACATAAGGCAAATGCTAACAACCATGAAAGGAGAAACTGACAGTAACACAATAATATTAGGGGACTTTAACATGCCACTTTCACCAATGGACAGATCATCCAAACAGAAAATAAATAAGGGAACACAAGCTTTAAATGACACAATAGACAAGATAGATTTAATTGATTTTTATAGAACATTCCACCTGAAAATGGCAGAACACACTTTCTTCTCAAGTGCACATGGAACATTCTCCAGGAGAGATCACATCATGGGTCACAAATCGAGCCTTGGTAAATTTAATAAAATTGAAATTGTATCAGGCACCTTTTATGACCACATTACTATGAGACTGGAGATCAATTACAGGAAAAAAAAACTAAAAAACACAAATACATGGAGGCTAAGCAGTGCACTACTAAATAACCAAGAGATCACTGAAGAAATCAAAGAAGAAATAAAAAATACATAGAGACAAATGACAACAAAAACACGAAAACCCAAAACCTATGGGATGCAGCAAAAGCAGGTCTAAGAGGGAAGTTTATAGCAATTCAATCTCACCTCAAGAAACAAGAAAAATCTCAAAGAAACAATCTAACCCAACACTTAAAACAACTAGAGGAAGAAGAACAAAGAAAATCCAAAGTCAGTGGAAGGAAAGAAATCATAAAATCAGAGCAGAAATAAATGAAATAGAAACAGAGAAAACAATAGCAAAGATCAATAAAACTAAAAGCTGGTTCTTTGAGAAAATAAACAAAATTGACAAACTCTTAGCCAGACTCATCAAGAAAAAAAGGGAGAAGACTCAAATCAATAAAATTAGAAATGAAAAAGGAGAAATCACAACTGACACTGCAGAAATACAAAGGATTATAAGAGACTACTACAAACAACTCTATGCCAATAAAATGGACAACCATGAAGAAATGGACAAATTCTTGGAAAGGTACAATTTTCCAAGACGGAACCAGGAAGAATTAGAAAATATAAACAGACCTATCAAAAGTAATGAAATTGAAACTGTAGTTAAAAATCTTCCAACAAACAAAAGTCCAGGACCAGATGGCTTCACAGGCGAATTCTATCAAACATTTAGAGAAGAGTTAACACTGATCCTTCTCAAACCCTTCCAAAAAATTACAGAGGGAGAAACACTCCCAAATTCATTCTAAAAAGCCACCATCACCCTAATACCAAAACCAGAAAAAGATATCACAAAAGAAGAAAATTATAGATCAATATCACTGATGAACATAGATGCAAAAATCCTAACAAAATACTAGCAAACAGAATCCAACAACACATTAAAAGGATTGTACACCACGATCAAGTGAGATTTATCCCAGGGATGCAAGGATTCTTCAATATATGCAAATCAATCAATGTGATACACTACATTAGCAAATTAAGGAATAAAAACCATATGATCATCTCAATAGAAGTAGAAAAACTTTTGAAAAAATTCAACACCCATTTATGATAAAAACTCTCCAGAAAATGGGCATAGAGGGAAACTACCTCAACATAATAAAGGCCATATATGACAAACGCACAGCAAGTATCATTCTCAGTGGTGAAAAACTGAAAGCATTTCCACTAAAATCAGGAACAAGACAAGGATGTCCACTCTCACCACTATTATTCAACATAGTTTTGGAAGTCATAGCCACGGCAATCAGAGAAGTAAGAGAAATTAAAGGAATCCAAATTGGAAAAGAAGTAAAACTGTCACCGTTTGTGGATGACAGAATACCATACATAGAAAATCCTAAAGATGCCACCAGAAAAATACTAGAACTAATCAATGAATTTGGAGGGGTTTTATGGTACAAAATGAATGCACAGAAACCTCTGGCATTCCTATACACCAACAATGAAAAATCAGAAAGAGAAATTAAGGAAACAATCCTATTTACCATCGCAACATAAAGAATAAAATACCTAGGAATAAACCTACCTAAAGAGGCAAAAAACTTGTACTCAGAAAGCTATAAAACACTGATGAAAGAAATCAAAGATGACATAAACAGATGGAGAAATATACCATGTTCTTGGATTGGAAGAATCGATATTGTGAAAATGACTGTACTACCCAAAGCAATCTACAGATTCAGTGCAATCCTTATCAGACTACCGATGGCATTCTTCACAGAATTAGAACAAAAAATTTTACAACTCGTATGGAAACACAAAAGACCCCAAATAGCCAAAGCAATCTTGAGAAAGAAAAATGGAGCTGGAGGAATCAGGTTCCCCAACTTCTAGTAAACTTTGTGGTATAGCTTACTATATCACAAAGCTACAGTGATCAAGACAGTATGTTACTGACACAAAAACAGAAATATAGATCAATGGTACAGGATAAAATGCCCAGAGATAAACCCGTGCACATATGGTCACCTAATTTACGATAAGAGAGGCAAGAACGTAGAACAGAGAAAGGACAGTCTCTTCAATAAGTGGTGCTGGGAAAACTGGACAGCTACATGGAAAAGAATGAAATTAGAACACTACCTAACACCAAACACAAAAATAAACTCCAAATGGATTAAAGACCTAAATGTAAGGCCAGACACTATAAAACTCTTGGAGGAAAACATAGGAAAAACACTCTTTGACGTAAACCACAGCAAGATCTTTTTTGACCCACCTGCTAGAATAATGGAAATAAAAACAAAAAATAAAAAACAAATGGGACTTAATTAAACTTAAAAGCTTTTGCACAGCAAAGGAAACCATAAACAAGACAAAAAGACAACCCTCAGAATGGGAGAAAATATTTGCAAATGAAACAACAGACAAAGGATTAATCTCCAAAATATACAAACAGCTCATGGAGCTCAATATCAAAAAAACAAACAATCCAATTAAAAAATGGGCAGAAGACCTAAATAGACATTTCACCAAGGAAGACATACAGATGGCCAAGAGGCGCATGGAAAGATGCTCAATATCACTAATTATTAGAGAACTGCAAATCAAAACTACAATGAGGTATCACCTCATACCAGTCAGAATGGTCATTATTAAAAAATCTAGAAACAATAGATGCTGGAGAGGGTGTGGTGAAAACGGAACCCTCTTGCACTGTTGGTGGGAAAGTAAATTGATACAACCACTGTGGAAAACAGTGTGTAGGTTTCTTAAAAAACTAAAAATAGAACTAACCATGTGACACAGCAATCCTACTACTAGGCATATACCCTGAGAAAACCATAATTCAAAAAGAGACATTTTTATGCAACCAACATTCTTTGCTCATGTGGAATTGGGTATTTGTCATGGACTGAACTGTGTCTCTCTAAAATTTATATGTTGAAGCCCTAACCCCCAGTGTGACTGTATTTGGAGATAGTGCCTTTAGGCAGGTAATTAAGGTTAAATGAGGTCATAAGGGTAGGACCCTAATCCTATAGGACTAGTGTCTTTATAAGAAAAAAGAGACACCAGAAATCAATCAATCCCCCTCTCTCTCTCTCTTCCCGCCTCTCCCTCTATTTCTCTCTCTCCCCCCTCCTCCCTTTCTCCCTATGCAAACAGAGAAGAGACCAGGTGAGGCTATAATGAAAAGGCAATGATCTACAAGCCAGGAAGAGAGGTCTCACAAGAAACCCAACCTGAAGACACCTTGTTCTTGGACTTCTAGTCTCCAAAACTGTGAGAAAATAAATTTCTGTTGTTTAAGTCACCCAGTCTGTGGTATTGTGTCATGGCAGCCTGAGCAGACTAATACAGTACCTAAGTGGGAGAGTCGACTGGATTAAATTAAATATTTTGTGATTATATGTTTTGATGTCCTTGTGTAGGGATCTTGGAGATTAGATTGTAAATGCATTGAAGACCTAGGCCAAGAGACTAGGTCTAGACTGGCTCCCTGTATGTGGTTGCTTTATTATGAAGCTTGCTTTATTATGGATACGGTGTAAATACTCAGGGAAAATAATGCAGTGATCAACTGAGCAGCCTCTTGTTTTTCGAAACTTTAATTTTATATGAATTATTGTTTTTAATATATATTGATTCATAAATTTTATGATTACTTCAGAGGAAAGTTCACCATTTTATATCACATTTTTGTAGGCTGGTGTTTCTAAATGGTTTCAGAGCTGTGTGGTATGATCCTAATCTTAGTACTGGCCTGCCAGTACTGTTCAGACTTTTGTGCCTTTTTTATCTTTGAAGAGGGTTCACATATTTTAATGTGCATAATTCTATGGGAAGGGTATGGGAAGGATATAATCTCCCTCCTCACATTAAATATATTTATTTCACCATTTATTTTTATTAAGAGAAAGCAAAACTTCACATATTCTATTTTCCAGTACCTTTTTGGTTAAGGGCTAAACAGTTGTTAGTAATCATGTGTTTGTAAATTAAAAGCACTACTCTCACCTTTTTTCCAATTCATTGGAATGTTTATTTTTTATTCTTGACAGATAAGTCAGCTGAGATGGAATAGTTTTTAATTTGAGTGACATGCTCTCAAAAAGAAAAAAAATGTTTTGAGTACATATACCATCTCAAAAAATACTGCTATTTCCCCACTTTGCAAGAAATGAAAACATTTATTTTTACAACTTGTGACCTTGAAAAAAAGTACTACTATTCTACAGCATTACACCTTTTATTTGTAGCAGTGTGAACTATGGAAAAATATGGACAGACTGAGGCTTAAATCCTGGCTCTGCCACTTGCCCTTATTAAATTCACTTCACTTTTTCGATTTGGTTTCCTTATCTGTAAAATGTGGATAATAATTCATATATTAAAGGGGTTATTGAAAAGACTGAGTGTAATTTGTATATGACAGGCACATAGGCAGTGAACGTTATTTCTCTAAATAATGAAATTTTGAAGAGCTTCTGTTAATTCACTACAGAGTTGCTAGAAGCTAGGCATGAAGTCAGTGTGGATGTTTTTCCAGAGTGTCCTATGTTTCCAGGTGGTGCTGAGATCAGTATTCAGGAAGGGACCAATCTGCTATATTGTGCTTGCTTTTCAGGATTTGTGAAAGGGTGAACTGAGGTAATGCATATGTGCTGAGCACTTTTCATAGCCCTTGAGATGCAGTAGGTGGTCACTGCATACTGCATGGTAGCCAGTGACATCATCATCATCATTAATGACCATTCAGGGATAGGTACTGTTCATTTCCCATTCTGACACTTCAGTGGTGGCTCTGGGCAATGACACAGTGATTTGGGAATTGGATGCCTCTGTAATTCCAGGGTTTTATTTGTAAGAGAGTCTACACTGAATCATGAAGTAGTGAGAGAGAGAGAGAGAGAGAGAGAGAGAGGGAGAGCTCCTTAGTATACTCTGTCTGTCATTATTTGATATAATTTTTGACATGATTTAAAAGGTGAACACAAATTATTTGAAGGGAGATAAATGAAAAGTGCAGATCTCTTATTGTACATGAATGTCTTAATTTTTCTTTTAGCACACTTGTTAGCAAGCAGGGAAAGATTTCAGTAATATATAAAAGTGACAGGATATCCTCTACTGGATAATGATTGATAAAATACATGGATGGTAACATTTGAAAAATAAGAAGTGTGCTAGAACTAGTCCAAGCAATTAGAAATATAACTCATTCATATAGCATTAAAAATAGAAATAGTTTACCTTGTTGAATTTTTCATGATTCTGTGCATGTTATTCAGATGCTTGAATATGTAGATGTCTGCTGTATTTCTAGATGTATATATACATATTCTAGAGGGTAATCAATGTTTTCCATAAATGAATGTTGCTTTTAGTAAGGTTTTAATGGATATGAGTAAATTACACACATAGAAAGAGCCCCAGTGTCAGGAAATATCACATATGGCTGATTAATGTAATAAAAGTACTGAATCATCATAATGATCACATTTGATACTAGAAGGAAACAAAAATTAACACAGGACATAGACTAAATACATATTTATTAAATAAATAATTCCCTGGTAGATCAAAGCTTATATATATATATATATATATATATTTTTTTTTTTTTTTTTTTTTTTTTTTTTGCGGTATGCGGGCCTCTCTCACTGTTGTGGCCTCTCTCGTTGCAGAGCACAGGCTACGAACGCGCAGGCTCAGCGGCCATGGCTCACGGGCTCAGCCGCTCCGTGGCATCTTCCCGGACCAGGGCACAAACCCGTGTCCTCTGCATCAGCAGGCGGACTCTCAACCACTGCGCCATCAGGGAAGCCCAAAGCTTGTATATTTTAAGTATAACTTCTTAGGGGGTGACAAGCTTCTATTTTGTGAATGTATTACTATGTGCATGTATTTTTTATGTTAACTGGTCTGTGATGTGACATAAATAATAGGAAGGAGATTGAAGAAAAAACTTAAAAATATCCAGAAACAGTAAGGAACTGTTAAATGGACTTCTCTTTGATGCTATTTTACCAAACTTCACAGTTTTCTCCTGTCTTTGATATGCCTTCATCCAGACTTGTGTCCACTCATCCTTAGTAGCAGACCACTCTTCCTCAGGCAGTGTCTCCACTCTTCTCTTGCTCCACCTATCAGCATCTTGGATATCTTGATTGTCAAGGCCATGTACTTAGTCCTCTTTTGAAAGGGTGGAAGAGTCCGAGAACTCCCTAGCATGTAATTACACCAGTACTGACTTACTTTATTACTCTTTGGCATGGCAATGCTCTTAACATTCACTGAGTGACAATAAATAGTTGCTGAATTAGTTTATGGTCAGAGGTTACTTAGGTGAAGAAAGAGAAGCAGGAAAAGGGGAAGGGTGTTTCTGCATCTGAAATAGCAGGGAAGGGGTGTAGAACAGGTCATACATAGAATATTTTTCATGGTGTTCTGAATGACAATGGCTGAGTAGCAGAGGGGAGGGGACAATATATGGGAAGAACTGAGCCTGGAGATCAGGCCTAGATTACCAAGAGTTGGGCAAGACATTTCATCTTCTGTCCTCCCATTGATTCATTTCCAGAGTGGGTGATTTGGACCTAGTTGCCTTTAAAGGGCTATTTCACATCTTGTTTTTTATAATTTGGCAAATGATAGACTTGATATTGTTTCCACTAAGTTATAGGTGGCACTATTTTAATTAGGTTTCTAATACTTTGGTAAAGAGAGAATTCCATGTGTCACATGATAAATTAGTGTTTCACCAAATTGAGATTAATATTAATATTTAAGGGAGTATGATGTAATGTATCAAAGATACTTTTAATTTATGTTTATATAAAATATCCAAAAAACCTTGACTAGAAAAACTTAGTCACTTAACCAGAATCATAAGTTCAAGATGAGTAATTAACAGTATTGATTTTTTAAAGGTATCAGAAATAGTTGATATTAGAGAGCTAGAAGTAACTATTCTAGGATATTTATTATTATTCAAGCTTTTATTAGGGAATTGCTCTAATTTTGATCTTTGAGTTTTAGTAAACTTTTAGAGAGGTGAGAGTCAGTAATATATATGAAATATAGTAATGCACATTTTGAAAAAATATTCCAAAAGAGGCAATATATTGAGAGTATTTTTTAGTAGGGTGGAGAAGATTCGTAACTGTCTTCAAGCATTTGAAAGGAAATTATGAAAAGGATTGTATTCAATTATCCTTCATCTGTACTGGGGATTGAAAGAAAAGCAGGGGGATTAATTTGCGGCAAGAGGAAGAATTCATTTAGAAATCTTTTTTTGGCCCAAATTGTGATTAAACATTATAACAGTCAGCTGAGAGCTGTTAGGAGTCCCTACTTATTTCTTTTTTTAAAAGCGTGAATAGAGACAAACTTAAATCCTTTCATGTGAATATACATTCTCACTTCATGATTCTTTGATAATCCTATACGGACTCTAGCATTTCTACAGAGTTAAAAGCATTAAGGGGAGAGATATTTGCTGGAAGATTTTTTTCCCTCCAAAGATACGATTTTTGTTTTAAGTTGAAACCCAGCATACATTGCTTTGATAGCTAAACAAGTCTATGAACGTTCATGCTAAAAAGAAATGTGAGAGGCCAGGTAAAGGCCAATTAATTATTTTTCGCCTTTCCTCATTCTCACTGGTCACAGGGTAGATGTAAAATTCATTTGAGAAGT
Source organism: Lagenorhynchus albirostris (assembly GCF_949774975.1). Lineage (NCBI taxonomy): Eukaryota > Metazoa > Chordata > Mammalia > Artiodactyla > Delphinidae > Lagenorhynchus > Lagenorhynchus albirostris. The sequence goes on along the minus strand of NC_083095.1, from coordinate 54,110,662 downwards.
TGCTGTGAAGTTGTGGGGGCTGCTACTTTCTCTGTCAGCACAGTCCATAGCCTGCCAGCACCTCTGAAGGGAGACAGCTGGACTTGTGGCCCTTTTCAGGTTTGTTTCTTAAACTTACTTCATGGGTAAACAGCTTCAGTGAGCTTTTCAAGTGATTCCCAGGAGGCAGAGCACCTCCCTACTGTTCTACATTAGAGTAAAATTTAGCAGACACTTAAAAGCATTTTAGTCTCAGAATGGAAACAAAATAAATTCAAGTATTTAGATTTTTGCCAAGTCCTTCAGAGAGAACTCAAAAAGACTCTCTTTTTCCGGTGGGCATATATTGAAATTTCCCTTTAGATTATGTTTAAAAAGATCTGTGGCTTACATCTTTCCAAGTTCAGACAGGAAATTATTGCCCTTCTAGAGTGTTTGCCTGGTATCAACTGAACCCAGGGTTGGGAACCAGTTAATAGTTGCATGGTTGTGTGTGTGTGTGTGTGTGTGTGTGTATGTCTTGTTCTACCCTTGTACCAGTCAGAGAGCAGGTAGTAGCTTAAAGAGAAGGACAAAAGATAATAATTAAATATTTGGAAATTAAAAAAAGGTCACATTTTGAATTATGGTTTTCTTAGGGTATATGCCCAGTAGTGGGATTGCTGGGTCATATGGTAGTTCTATTTGTAGTTTTTTAAGGAACCTCCATACTGTTCTCCATAGTGGCTGTACCAGGAAGAGATATGGGAACATATGTATATGTATAGCTGATACACTTTGTTATAAAGCAGAAACTAACACACCATTGTAAAGCAATTATACTCCAATAAAGATGTAAAAAAAAAAAAAGGTCACAGAAAAAGTTAGGAGCCACCATGATTTTGAAGGCAGTCTCAGTTACTCCATCCATAAACAAGGAATAACAAAAATAACTATCTCATAGAATTGTTGTGAGAATTAAATCAGACAATGAATGCAAAATAACTATTACATAATAAGCATTCAATATGTTAGCTGTGTTTGCTAACATTGAGGAAAAAAGGTCAAAGAATACCATGAATGACAAAAATCTGTGGCTGAATTTCCTGGTTTCACAAGAAGTTTCTGATCTTTTAGCCTTCTGCAGAACAGTGCTGGATAAATGCAGCTCCCTGGTAGGCTGGATGTTTGCTTCAATGCACTTTGCTCCCAGAGGGCTCTTGTTCTAGACTCGCTGCTTTGCAGTGCACCTGGTGCTCCTGTTGGCAGTCTCTTGAGGATACAGGGTTTGGGTCTAGGGCTTTAACTCAGCCTTGCCAGATCAAGTGAGACAGAGTCTTCTGTCCCCATGAATATGCAACACTCGAGGGTTTCCAGCTGCTTCCTTGCCATTTACTCCTGGCTTCATCCCTGGGAGGTAGATGGGTAATTAACATGGATTTTATAGCCACCTTAGGAGAGAAAAGGAACTAACAAAGCAAATATGAATGTGGTGGAGAATTTAATCATCTGCTGCTTCCTTCTTAGCAACCTACATGCATTGTGCGAATATTTTTCAGTTCCTAAGGTTCACCTGTGATGGAATTCAAGTTCTTTCTCTTTTGAATAAACATTTATCCCAAAGGAAGTTCTTCTCATTAACAACAACAGAAATACACAGATTTGTCAGTTGTCTATGTTGATATTTATTCTCTTTCATTTATTTAAATAGTTGTAGTTGGAAAAGAAAATGAGAACTATCAAATCTTGGGTTTCTGTGTATCAAGTAGTATAAAGGATTCTCTTTGACCTTTTGGGAAAGGTAACATAAAGTGCCAGTATTCAAATAATTATGTTGTTAAATGCTCACCACTCCTTTCTCTCTCTGCCCTCCCCCTCAGTTCCTGCACATTAGCAGAATCTGAATTTTTGATTCATGTGCACTCTGAAGAAATAATAATAATAAACAACATTTATTGGGTGCTTACTATATTCCAGACTGTTTCCTAAACTCTTGTACATCTGGGCTTGTAGAAGACATCAGGAGAAACGAGGAAAAACAAAGCTGCATGCTTTTTGATATTTCTTAGAGTGAAAGCTCAGTGACCCACTTTATCTTTTTTTGTGGAGTGATCCAGACTTGCAAATTTACTTCTGGTAAAGTGAGAGCACTCCTGGTCTGGATGTGTGTTGATGTTGCTTTGAAAACAAGGTGCCACTTTATCACATCAGTCAGTTATTTTTAAGTGACCGGGTCCTCAGTGGCTTATTTTAAATCTTGCTCAAGTTTCTTTTCTCTTCCACATTGGGGCTCCTATTTTAGGTTTGGATCACATAGCCTAATATGATTATTAGTTTAATTAATGTACATTTTGAAAATTTATCTCATTAAATAACTAAAATGTATTTCAAAGGCAAATGTAAAGTGACTTTAAGATTGTCTGAAGTTCCCTTTAAAAGGACAATTGTCTATAGTCCTAAAATGAGGGAAAAAGATACTACTTAGCAAACATATGTAGTTTTTTAGTGTTTTAAGCTTTATTTTATTTTTGGCAGCTAATATGAACAGAACACCATTCTAGAATCCAAGAGAGGGTAGAGGTAGTTCTTCTCATTACTAATCCCATTTAAAAATTCTGTTGTTCAGTCCCTTTTAAAGATATCACTTTAAGGACCTGTATCTTATCCCTCATTACCTTCATGCCCTCATTGGATAGTTTATGCTCATTTTGAGCTGCTGCCCCTACAAACTGGATTTGATTTGAAGATGCTTTTATCCAAGACCTAGTTTCATGAAAACACTGTACTGAAAACTACCTGTAGAGGAGACTACAGATAGCCATAATTTAATTTAGGTAGACACAAAAATTCTTCTTTTCATGTACTTTTTGGAGCCTCTTCCTATACTAGAAAGTAAACTCTGCATTTGTAGGGTTCATATTCCATGCTTCATTTCCCTGCAGTGACATGAGCAGGCAACCAGTAGACTATGCTCAGTCTCATCTTCAGCACAGCCTCTGGAAAAACATCCTGTGTGACTTTGTTTTATATACAAGTAGATATTTAATTTTCACTGTTTTCTATTTCCCAAAATATGATGTGAATCTCAAATAATATGCAGCTAGGAAAAATAGATTTATATAAAGTACAATACCTAGGTAAGTAGATAAGAATAATAGGGTGATAATTATTTAAATTAATTTTAGTATAAGGGAGAGAGGAAGAGAGTGAAAAAGACTAAAATGTTCAAATAATTGATATAAAAATATATCACTTTTGGGTTTTTATACTATATGAAAACTAAAAACTCTGATTAGTAAATGTAAACAATAAATTTTAAAATAAACATTATTCTACATTTGAGAAAAATAGAAATAAAATGTTACAATTTATTGAAGTTTCTATCAGGTCTAAATTATTTCAAATTATGGATTTGATTGGTCCAGATCAAGAGGTTAAGGGTTACTTGAATTTATTTTTATATGAAATATGGAATAGAAGGAAAATAAAAATTTCTTTGGCATGTTAGATGCTGTTATAGACACTGTATTCATGCTTACAATTACAAGAGCGTTTTAAATTATGTAAAGCATGAAACTTTGAACCTAATCATTTGTTATATTTCCAAATTCCCACAAGATGGCAGAATTTCAGAGCATTTTAGAATATGTGCCTGGTGGGGTAGCTAGAATTATTTTAAATCGTGTAACTAGGTTAAGCACAAATACTGTTTCCTGATCACTGATGCAAATAATACTCACACAGAGCAGGGTCCAATTCTTCCTCTTGCTATTTACAGCTTCTACTAAACCGAAGTAATGAAACAATGGATTGCATGGGGTTTACAATACTCCTCAGGTAGAGAACCACTTTCTTGTTTTATAACTCTAATTTGAGGTCATTCATAACCACTCAGGAAAGTACTGCCTCCTTTATTTTATTCATGAGGGTCAGAGATGAGCTGGGATGCAGTCTTTTACAGATGGAACTCCACATCTTGATATTTCAGAGGTTCTGACCACATGGCTGTGTGGCAAGCAGTGAGCAGCAGTTAGTCCTGTCCATCACGAGGCTTGCCCCTATAAATACTTAAATGATTGGGTTTTACTTGTTAAAGGTTTGATATGCTCTGGATGATATACTCTTGTTGTTGGAATCCTTAGGGAAGCAAACTCTTGTTCTTCCTTTCTTCCTCCCTCCCCCTCCTCCCCCTTTCTCTCTCTCTCTCTCTTTCTTTCTCCTTCCCTCCCTCCCTCCCTTCCTTCTTTCCTTCCTTCCTTCTCCCCCGCACCCCGTGCTAGTAGTACTACAACTGTTAGTGACTCACCAAAGAGGAACTTCTGAGAAACCATTATACTTCCACAGCCTAACAAAGGAGATAAGGTTACTGGAACCACATTCGAATGAGCTACTCTGAGTTATAGCCTAAGAGACAGAGGTTTGAAGTTAGCACCTGTTTCAAATCTTGCCTGAGTTTATATTTGTCTTCTTTTTGTTATCATAGATCAGGCTTTTATATTCTTTAATGTTTTGCATTTCTTTATCTATGGATAGGGTCATCTGGGGATAAATGGCATTTCTTTTTTGAAGTCACCTTTCAAAATTAGAAACTTAGAAGCTAAATTAGACAGTTAGACAGTTCCTTCATTTGACAAGTAGGATATACATAATTTTGAAAATCATTATATCTAAGTGATAATCTTGTTGCTAAGATTATAATTCAGCCTGAATTCACCTGAAATTTACTAATGCTAATGGGAGGTTGTTTATATTACAAGATACCAAAACTCATAAGAAAAAAGAATTACTGGATTACTGATGGCAAGCATCTCTCAACTGATGATGAGGAATTTGTTATCTCATAATGTTGGGACTGTTAATCATGGGATTTGGTTTTTATGGTGTTAGGTGGGGGTATCTGAACCCAAAAAGTGATTGAGTTAGGTGGTTAGGTGGAGGCTTGTGTTTATAACTGATACACACTTGGAGGGAAGTTTTTGCGAGCTGAATTTGAGCTGTTATACATACTGCTCCCAAAATGCTTATGGGCACCATGAGGGCAATATTTTTTAAGATACTACAAGCCAAGTTGTTTTGGCTCCCCAGCCACTACATGGAGGCACAGCCACTGAAAAGGGGTACCTCAGTATCAATAACAAATAGCAGCTTTGAAAGCTGCCTAACTGTATAATAATAATGCCAGAGACTACCTTGAGGGGATACAAGATTCTTCTGCATTCTACTTTCCCACCTCTGGTGCGCAGACTGACTGACACCTTTCCTGTTCCATCTCAACATGCTCTTGAAAAAAATTCAAGGCGATTCTGTTTGTAAGAGAGAACTCTCAGTATGAAATGATTATCTTCTGGGAAGAAAAATAAGCTCCTGAATGTAGAAGATTTCTGTCAGTTTCATTTTGAGTTTTGGAAAAGCAGCTAGCAACATAGGAAGTTAACCATGTTTAAAAATATTTCAGAAATGGTCTTTATATCCTACCCTAATGGTTAAATATACAGATAAAAAATTCAGTTGCAGAGAACTGAATCAACAGTTCTAGTTTATGAAGAGATTTATTACTGAATATTAAATAGCTTACAAAATTATTGAGAGGAATAGACTCCCAGAGTCACACCACAGAAATGGGCTGCGAAGTTGCAGCTGTTTCTGCTTCTGTCAAGTGGTTTCCTGTCATCTCTACTACAGTCCACCCCAGCAAATGAATGTGTTCTGCCTGCCTTTCTCCAACTCAGTTCAGAAATCAAGTCTCTTGTAAGTGTGTCTAATGGAAAACACTAGCTGCAAGGGAGTTAGGCATATTTTTTACAGTGAAAATTATGGCAATAAAAATAATAAATGAATTTTTAGGATTAATTTTATCATTATCTGGATAAAATGTAACCCTTGGAATGCTGAATTATATACTGTCTCAAATATTTACTCAAAATGTTTTTTATGGTTTTCTTGTACCTACCTTCTTTTAGGTTTACCCTTGTATAAAATGTGGCAGAATATTATATGCAGTTTGGGCCCTAATATGTAATAAAAGGCAAGCAAAGCTTATGAAGGAAAATGTGCTGAAAAGAATAGAGCGGTTTCAGAAAAGGTTGCATTGAAAATCTAGGACTCCTCATTCTGGGAAAGGTGGACAGACATTGTTTTTGGCAACTGTAAACTTGAAGGAATGGATAGGAAAAAAAGACAAAACTAGGATTTGGTTTGAAATCACTTTGAATGGGTGATTTTAAGATAAATACAAGGAGGTGGTACTCAGCCGACCAACACGTGTCATTTCATTCTTACTATGTAGGCAGAACTGACCATGCCCTGTGGGAATTTTTACCATTAGAAAATGAATTTGCATACCCTGAGGCTCATGGGCATAGTATGTGCTCAAATATGTCTTTAACATGAATACATTAATGAAAATATAAAATAAAAAATTGTTTGACTTGTTAAATTAATTCATCAAAGGTAGATTGTCAAAGGAAGTAAGGAGATAAATATCTCTAAGCCTTTGGACTAGGTCATGGGAAGGAAATGTGGCACAATGGAAAGACTTTGGGTTTAAGCCAGGAATTTAATCCAACTTTGCCATTTGCTAGATGTGTGATCTTGAGCTTAATTTCTAGTAGCTTAGGCTGCTTTCTCTGTAAATTGGAGATCATATATCTAGCATTTTAGCTTGTTGTAAAGATTAGAGATGAAAAAGTAAAATGTCTACCTACATGCTCTGGTACTTAGCAAACACAAGAAAGTGGTTATTTTTTATTGCTACTTTGTTAGAGGCAGAGTGCCAATGGGGTGGACAATTGATACAACCCACATGACAACGCTCATCTCCTGATGTATGTGTGTAACCCCTGTGGCACTCCTCATATCCTGAAATATGTGAGCCACATACAGACTTTCAAGTCTTGCACGTCATACATTCTTCATATTACCTTGTGCTTAATCAATTGCAGTACAGATCTTTTGGTCTCTCCTACTCCTGTCCTCATTCCAGCCCACATACTGCTCACATACTAATTTTTATCATGACAGTCCCCCATCGGATATCTGCAATGGCTTCATATTGTGCTTACAATTTTTTTAAGATGTACAATTCCATTTCACCAAAACTTTAAAGTCTTACTTGTGGGGGTTGTGGGGGAGGATGGGAGAGGACTGGGAGAGAATGAAGGTGGATAGGAAAGGTGCACAGTTTGGAATACAGGTAAAATGCCCAGTGAATAGTAGTAGGTAGATAAGTAGGTATTTTGATGATAGCTAGATAGATGATAGGTGAAATGAATTAGAGAGAATAGGAGCTGGAGGGTAGGACAGGAGTATGGTGAAAGAGTCTGTATGGTATAGAGTGAACAGATCATTCAGTGAGGGTTGGGAGACCCAGGTTCTGTATCTTGTAACCTAAGTCTCTTAAGTCTCTCTCTGCTGTAGTATGAGCTTCTTGGTTCATGTGACCCAATACCACATGATTCTAAATGAAGAAGGGCTATATATTTTTGAAGGCACATTTATAAATATTATGCCCTGGTAATAAATCTAAGATTTGAGGAAGAACTCATGCAGGATGCTTTTTGTTTTTGTTTTTCTTTGCTCCCTTCCTTCCTTCCTTCCTTCCTTCTACTTTCTTTTGTTGTAATTTTTGCATTAGCTCTATATTTCCATCATACTTCCTCAAAGAAATCAATATCTATTTTTTTCTGGATAGGAGAATAACATGTTTGTTGCAAAAAATAAATACTAAGAATAAAAAGAAGAAGCCCATATTTTCACATTGGGCATTTGTTTCTGATTTTTGTATTATAAAAATCTTATAACATTGGACATCTGGAAATGTGAATGATCGTTTCCTTTAGATAAATTTTTAGAAATGAAATTCTTGAGGAAGAATGCACATATTTTTAAGGGTTTGGTCATGTATTTCATTTTCCGTTTCCCTTTGTCCCTCCCACAGGTAGGTACAGGGATGAGAAGACTTTTTTATGCATACCCTCACCAACGACTGGATTTACTGATCTTTTAAATGTTTCCTAATCTATTGGGTGAAAATAGCATCTAATGGATGTGTTCGTTTGCATTTCATTGGTTAATAGTGAATCTGAAAATATTTTCTTATGGTTTTGGCCATTTGTAGCAGGCAGTATTATACCATAGATTATCATATTCTTTTTCAAGAAATGCCATTATCAACTCCTTTGTAGCAAAAGTAGTGAGTCCATGCTAAGTATGTTCCTGTGTATGTGTTATTTTATATGAAGAAGAAGAAACACTTTTAAACTATGTTATTTGGTAGTGGTCTAATATATGATCTCTAAAATAAAAAGGATTCTGAATCTATGCTTTATATCCTTAAGCCAAATTGATCTAATTTTGGGTTTTCTGTTTTATTCTGTTTTGCTAGTAGGGGTACTATGACAGAAATATGTGTGGCATATTTCTAGTGATCTGACCGTTTTCACTTTGCCATAGCTCTATTTCCCAGCATGAGTTAAACTTGGCCAACTTTCCTTTTCCATGTTTGCTGAAGTAGGGCCTTGTCTGCTTTAACATGATCATCTTTATGAGGGAGTTCTCTATGGATGGATAATGTTAGAGAGTGACATGGGCCGTTGTCCAAATAACAGTAAAGTTCACTTTAGAATTGTCTTTCAAGAAAATCCTCACAGTGCTTCAGTGGCATTAACTGGTAGGTGTCCTTATTATCCTTTTTTTATAGAACTGGGCTCCTAAAGTTTGAAATGAAACAGGCAAGAGCAAGTCAAACATTTCCCATAATAATGTTGAAATGAGTGAGGAAAGAATGCAGGACCTTTGTCAATGTTTCTTTTTTAATCTCAGTTTTCCGACTTTCATTTAAAGCCACCTTTTCTTCACTGATGAATTCTACATGCATAGTCGGCTAATGTGTGACTAATTCACTAAGTGTTTCTTCCCCAGTGTAGAGAACAAGATCATTTGGAAGAGATTCAATTCCAAACCTCCTCTTATCAGGTTTGCCTTATTAGCTTTGGTGTCTGGGTATACCCAGTATGCCTTATTCCTGCTGCAAGTGGAATTGTTTGCTAGGAGCGGAAAACATTCTTTGCCCTTGAGAAACCTTCAAAGTGAGTGAAAATTGCTGTGATGCAAACTCTGGGAAGCAATTTGTAAACCTTTGAGCCACCGGCATTGCTATTTCCACATCTTAGTGTCTATCCTCCCTATTTCATCACATTTTTTATCTGCCTTGTTATATCAGAAGAATTATTTTGTTTGCTCTAGTAGGCCCAGGGATATGATCTGAAGAGAAAATCAAGATGCCAAGACAATGTAATCTAGCAAGTGAGGACAATGTTGGAATTTAAGGAAAATTCCATAGAAAAGAAAGAAATTTCATTGTCTAAGCTTTTCCCCTTTCCCCCCTTTTCCTTCAGTCATTTCTCTAGCAACCTACTAGCTAATGTCCTTTTTACTTCTACACTTCAAGTAACCATCATCCCTCACTATTATTCCACTGTGGATCACTTGTACCCTCTTCAGAAGCATATCTGGTTTAAGGGCAGCATTCTGTGTCTGTTAAATAGTGTTGAGTAAATGTTTAATGAATTGCACTGAGTAAAAAATCCCTAAAGATTCCTGGGCACAGACTGTTTAGCCTTGGAGTTCTTAGTCAGTTCCCTAATACAAATGCTCTGTCCAAAGTTTTCACCTTAGGATGGAGTCTGTTTTATTTTATCAAGAAAGAGGGGAGGTAAATAGCCACTGCATTGATTTAAAGAATGCAAATATTCTACCTTACAAAGTAGTCTAAGACATAAAGCAAAGTAGCAAACTTTGAGAGATTAAAATATTAAAAATCAGAAGTCAGAATTGTCTTTGCAAATATAAGTGAGAAGGGAAAGGAAGTTGCATAAAAACACACAGGAGTCAAATTTTCCAATCTTCTCATACAATTGAAAAGAAAAGGGAGCACTAGTATTGCTAAATATCAATCAATAGGTAAAATTAAATTTTTGAAACAATGAGGAGTAAAATCTATTGTGGCAATATCTGACAGATGGAACTTGGGTGAGACAAGTGAGATGAGCCATGTGATACAGTGCGGAGAGTGAACTGCACAACTGGCTGTAATTGAGCAGGAAAGAAAGGCTGAAACAGACAAGCAACAACCAAAGAAGTATAACATGGCCACTGAAACATGTGAAACTTACCCCACAAGCTGCCACAGCCCTGCCCTCAATCCTGACTGCTAAGGTCCTGTGGTAACAAATGAATTCTCTTTGGAAGAGTTTTGAGAGATTTTATTGGAACTCTGTTGCATCCCATGAATGGGAGGTAACATCCCAATGCCAGCCTGAGCTAGAGGTTTTCCACAAAAAATTTATAATCTCCAGAGTTGTAGTTCTCTGAAAGGCTCCATCTCCTTTCTAACACATCTAGTCATCTTCCTATGATGGAAAAGGGCACAGCAAGGTGAAACTTAGTGGGAAAAATCTGAACACAACTCTTTCTCCTTGGATATTCCAGTAGGTCTAGACTACACTCAATATCTGGTTATTCTCTCTTTGTCTGTTCCCACACCCTTGATCCATTTTACATTTTTCTGCCCAGCTCTGTGCCCCACCAAGAATGACCTCTGTGTGTACTGCTTCCCTTCTGGGGTTTCCTTGTTGGATGCTTCCAACTGTATTTCACCAATGAGAGGCATTGGCAGGAGACTAAAGAGCAGAGGGAGAGAGACTAGGATATTTCTCCCCTCCTCCCTCCCTCACCATCTCTGGCAATTGTTGTTTCCCCACCACTGCCTCCTCAGGTGGCCCCTCCTCTACAGTTCTAGCTCTCCATGCGTTCCGGTGATGCTCTTCTTTCAGTCCCTTCAGTCCTGGTGGTAGTGATGACTTTCCATTAAGTTGGACTCTGAGCACCTCTCCATTCCTTGTTTATTCTCTTAACTCTGCTCACATTTCTCACCTTCTTAAGGAGTCCCTTTCCCAAAGTCTCTTTATTTGAATCACCTGGAGGTAAATTCTGTTTCCTGCTTGGGGACCTGACTGGTACAATATCCAACCTGGAAGGTCTTTTATTCTTTAGTTTCTATATGAAGAAAAAATAGGAATTTTTCATTGTTCTAATTATATCCTTGCTTATAGGAGCCTGTATCATAAAACTATTGTTTTGATTCAATTAAATAGGTAAAAAAGGGAAAAAAGAGGCATTGGGCAGATTCTAGGTCTTCTTAAGTCATTCTGCCTTAATGTGGTATGTTCATCAGTAAATGGTTTGGGAAATTAAATTGGAATATTTTGCCCTCACAAATATTTAGTATTGCACCTTTTGTTATTAATAATAATTATTAAACCAAGAGTATATAGGAGAGCAGAGTCACAGAAGTAAATTCTTCTCAAATCATGACACAGGGATGAGAGGTGAACTATAAATACTGCTGGTGGAATACATGCTTTTAAAGATACGGAAAAATGTTGTCATGTGACACTGGAGATTGTGCTATAATTACTGCTGGCTAGTTTAGTTATTTTGTGAGTTTGAAACACTATGCATGTGTCAAGAATTGTGCTATTTAAAATGAGCTTTTAACACAGAAGCTGAAAACCTCTGAAAAGCTACATAAGAGAATGGAAGACAGATCTATTTAGTTTTTTGTATGATATTTTGACTGGGATCATGCACCCTTAAATACTTTCAGAGAAAAGTAATTAGATATGGCCATAAAACTGAAAGAAATAGATGATTGTGGAATTTTATTATACTTATGAATTAATTTGCTGACTGTTCCCTCAAATTTCCATCTAATGAATTGTAGTTTCTATTGCAACTATAGGAATTAAAAAAGAGATCAATGACACCATATCTTTGCCTCAAAGGTATTACTGTTTAGTCGGAAGGAATGTATGTATGAAAAAACTAGAAAACATTTGTAAGGTGATATGTAAGCACTGACCAAATGTGTTACTCAGGATACTTAGTTGCAGATGACAGAAACCTTAGCTTAATGAGATTACATAAAATGGATTTATTGGTCCACATAACTGAGAAGTATAGGGAATAGAGCTATCTTTTGGTTAAATGGATGCCATTAGGTCACTTATTCTTTCCTCATTCATCATCTCTTCTTTCTTCTGTGTTGGCTTTAATCTCAGGCAATGTCTTCCTAATCTGTGGTAGAGTTGGCTATTGGAGGAAATTATAAACTCAATTATCTTTATAGCTAGCAGTTCCCATCAAAAGAATATGCCACTTTTCTGATACTTGCAGCTAGAGTCCCAAGAAAGGTTGTGATTGTTCTGAACTAGATCATGTGCCATCCCTGAATATCCTTGTTGCCCAGTATTAGGGTGCTCGATTGGCTCATCTTGGATCATGTAGTTATCCCTGTGGAAAGTGAAGATGGGATGTAAGGGGTCATAAACTTAGATTTCCATGAAAAAGCCTGTATTACAAGAAGAGGATGAGAAAAAGCAGAGTGAACAGACAAAAACTATGGTTACTACAGTCCACGACCATTTATTTCTTTACTACTCAATAACAAACTTTCTTCGTATATGCATCATTTCAAAATGCCACTGCATGACAATGAGAGTATTAGACTTAAAATCAATAATGCACTCATTCCCAAAGCAAAGAGAAGAAAGTTAATGTCTCATTCAGGTGCTGTCTTCACCTCCCCTGTCCTCACCTGTGTTAACTTAATCCCTTTACATTTTAAATTTTATCAGTTGCAACATTCTACTTCCTGATATTTCTGGATTAGTCAGGGCTCTCTTGTATAAAAGTGACAGAAAAATAGTGGAAACTATGTTAACCCAAAAGAAATTCATTGATGCTTATAAATGAAAAATTTACAGTTGGATCTCAGGCATAATGGATTCAGGGATTAAAGTGATGCTATCAGGACATCATCTTTCCCCACTTGCGCCTCATTTTACTCATAGTTGTTTTAATTTGAGGGAAAATTTTTCTTAAATGGTTGCAAAACTGACCACTAGTCTCTCTAGGCTTACCTCAATGGCACAGCCAGCAATTCCCATGATTAGTGTCCACTTCTTTAGGGTTCAACAAAACTTCCAGGGATTGATCTGACTGACTTGGGGGAAATGCCCATCCCTGAGCCAGTTGCTGCAGTTTGCTGTGGGGTGTGCGTGTGTGTGTTGGAGATGGCGGTGGGGTAGATGGAATACTCTAAATTGCTGGCTATCCCAGTGGTCGTGATGATAGGAAGAGGTCAGCTCCATCTGGACAACATGGAATGTGTTTCACATAAAAATGAGAACTACTTCCAGCAGAAATAGTTTACACAGGAAAATAATGCAGACAAAGACCATAACTACCACACTATACAATAAATGATAGAGTGAAGAAAATAAATAAGTCTTTATTGAGTTCCTGTAAAGTTCCAGTTATCTGGTATATTATTTCACATTTATCAAATAAATTTGTTCTAAATCACAGTAGTGAGTGGTACTACTAGGATTTTTAAAATCTGTCTAGTAACTCATGGCATTTAAGTATATTCCCTACCACTTTAAAGAAGGTGATTCTGAATTTCCTTCTTGGAAGAAGTATCAGATTTTGGAAGACTAGGGAGAGCATTAGGTGGATGATAAGTGGAGATGGAAAAGAGGAGGACATGCAGGAAATAAGGTTGTCCTTAATCTGATCAGCCAAAGCAATCTTGAGAAAGAAAAACAGCTGGAGGAATCAGGCTCCCTGACTTCAGACTATGCTACAAAGCTGTAGTAATCAAGACAGTATGGTACTGGCACAAAAACAGAAAGATAGATCAATGGAACAGGAGAGAAAGCCCAGAGCTAAATCCATGCACATATGGTCACCTTATCTTTGATAAAGAAGGCAGGAATGTAAAGTGGAGAAAAGATACCCTCTTCAATAAATGGTGCTGGGAAAACTGGACAGGTACATGTAAAAGTATGAGATTAGAACACTCCCTAACACCATACACAAAAATAAACTCAAAATGGATTAAAGACCTAAATGTAAGTACAGACACTATAAAACTCTTAGAGGAAAACATAGGCAGAACACTCTATGACATAAATCACAGCAATATCCTCTTTGACCCACCTCCTAGAGAATGGAAATAAAAACAAAAATAAACAAATGGGACCTAATGAAGCTTAAAAGCTTTTGCACAGCAAAGGAAACCATAAACAAGATGAAAAGACAACCCTCAGAATGGGAGAAAATGTTTGCAAATGAAGCAACTGACAAAGGATTGATCTCCAAAATCTACAAGCAGCTTATGCAGCTCAATATCAAAAAAGCAAAAACCCAATCCCAAAATGGGCAGAAGATCTAAATAGACATTTCTCCAAAGAAGATATACAGATTGGCAACAAACACATGGAAGGATGCTCAACATCACTAATCATTAGAGAAATGCAAATCAAAACTACAATGAGGTATCATCTCACACCGGTCAGAATGGCCAGCATCAAAAAATCTAGAAACAATAAATGCTGGAGAGGGTGTGGAGAAAAGGGAACCCTCTTGCACTGTTGCTGGGAATGTAAACTGATACACCCACTATGAAGAACAGTATGGAGGTTCCTTAGAAAACTAAAAATAGAACTACCATATGACCCAGCAATCTACTGGGCGTATACCCTGAGAAAACCATAATTCAAAAAGAGTCATGTACAACAATGTTCATTGCAGCACTATTTACAATAGCCAGGACATAGAAGCAACCTAAGTGTCCATCGACAGATGAATGGATAAAGAAGATGTGGCACATATATACAATGGAATATTACTCAGCCATAAAAAGAAACGAAATTGAGTTATTTGTAGTGAGGTGGATGGGCCTAGAGTCTGTCATACAGAGTGAAGTAAGTCAGAAAGAGAAAGACAAATACCATATGCTAACACATATATATGGAATCTAAAAAAAAAAAAAAAAAGGGTTCTGATGAACCTAAAAGCAGGACAGGAATAAAGACGCAGAGAGTAGACTTGAGGACATGGGGAGGGGGAAGTGTAAGCCTCAACAAAGTGAGAGAGTAGCATTCACATATATACACTACTAAATGTAAAATAGATAGCTAGTGGGAAGCAGCTGCATCACACAGGGAGATCAGCTCCGTGCTTTGTGATCACCTAGAGAGGTGGGATAGGGAGGGTGAGAGGGAGACGCAAGAGGGAGGGTATATGGGGATATATGTATACATATAGCTGATTCACTTTGTTATACAGCAGAAACTAACACAATATTATAAAGCAGTTATACTCCAATAAAGATGTTAAAAAAAAAAGAATCCATACTAGAGAAGAGCAGGGGGAACTTAAAAGCAAGCTTCAGATGGATTATTTTGGAACTCTGGAGTACAGATGAGTACTAGAAGAGTGTTCCAAAATGCAAATTCCAGGGATTTCACATGTTCAGATTTGATAGGTCTGGAGTGGGGCACAGCAATATATATCTAAACAAGGACTCAAGATGATTCAGATGCAGGTCATTCACAGACCACAGTTACTTTCAGAGGTTTAATAGACAGGTGTTTGATTAACTATGAAGGGCAATCAAGCTGGAGGAGAAGGGAGTCTGCTGCAGATGGTAATTGGAAGGCTGGGGAAAGGGCCTTGATTGTAGGAAGAGTTGATGAATTCTGTTTAGATAATTCTTATTCACAGTTATGTTTGAACTTTCAGTGTGTAAATTTCAGTTAGTATTTTCTGTGTATATAAAGCTGTTGATAAAAAGATGTCCTGGAATGAAAACTATTAGGCACTTGTCCTTGATCAACAATACTGGAATTGCACTAGGAACTTACTGGCTTTGGCTGGTTCGGTGCAAAGTTTGACATGGACTAGGGATGTGACTATAATAATAAGCCATACTGAAGCTGTTGTGTTTTTCAAAATGTCCGGTTGGACATTCTTTTCTTGTCTAGAAATTATGACTGTGAAAACTAATCTAGTGGTATCTGAAAAATTGAGATGAGATTTTTGTTAGTATGACACATAGATTCTCACATTCTCTTAACATATCTTACGGTGGCCAAGATGTTAATAATGTTACTAATGAATTTTTACCCCATTAAGGCAATGGTACCTCATGGGGCAAATTATTTATTTTATGCTAAGCCTTCCTGTCAAATTATATGGTACTCTCTTAATTTGCCACAATAGTTTTAAGAGAGGCCCACTACTCTGAGAAAATGCGATGTTGGTAGTTTTCCTTTTCTCTTTATTTTCAGGTCTGGACTGTCCCTTCTGGAGCTCTGTGAATCATGCTGGGCAACCAAGATATTTTGTGACATGATCATGCTTAACCTCTCACAGCTCCTTGATACAATTTCAGTTATTTTGGTGAGGGAAGGAAAAGTTGTCTTCATAAGTTATTCAGTGTTTCTAAGTATCATTTTCTGAGGAAGGCCTTCACCTAAAGTATTTTCTCTCCATGATATTCTGGATAGTTTCATGAAAGGTGATTTATATAGGTTTGCTTATAGAGAAAATGCTTTTTTACACAGCTTTTCTTTCTTGATGCTCACTCAGCCAAGATACCTGTCTGACCTAGTGAGGTTATGAGTTCATTTCTTTCATCTCAGTTTATGGAGCCCCAGGTCAATGTATACATTTGTACAGGAGTAAAGCAGGATTAAATGAAAATTTAGCCCCTTCCCCCAGTATTTATTACCTTGATAGACTTAGATTCAGTCAGAATCTACATATATATACCTATAAATGCATATAATTTTAATCCTTTGAGAATTTCTCCCTAATTCTGCTACATTTTGCTGTATGCAATCCATACCACTGTTAATTACTTTTCACAAAAGGAAAAAACTTCACTAAAACCATAGTGATTCAAGTATTTATAGCAGCTTTTTTTTTTTTTTTTTTTTTTGGCTGTATGCAGGCCTCTCACTGTTGTGGCCTCTCCCGTTGTGGCCTCTCCCGTTGCGGAGCACAGCCTCCGGACGCGCAGGCTCAGCGGCCATGGCTCACGGGCCCAGCTGTTCCGCAGCACGTGGGATCTTCCTGGACCGGGGCACGAACCCGTGTCCCCTGCATCGGCAGGTGGTCTCTCAACCACTGCGCCACCAGGGAAGCCCTCCCCTCCTTTTTGTTAAGGAGTTTATTCTGTGCAAGAAGATACTTTATTTTAGTGCAAGTATCAAGACCAAGGGGATAATAACTTAAAAATTACAAGATCTGTTTCCTTCTCTGTTACTTCTCTCTCTCTCTCTAATGTAAGATCTAGTGCTGCTTTTCTAGGATATCAGGAAGGTAAATCAGATTATTTTTTTTCTTATGCCATACATAAACTAAAATCCTTTCCCCACAAAATCCATGGATAATTATATAACTTGTATGAATCCATCACTGTCAGTGGTTGATCTCTCTTTCTGACCATCTTTCAATTGACTGGAGAGTGGGAAGGTTAACTTTAATTACGCATTCTGGAAGAAAGCAACCATCATAAAGTGTTCATATTGTTTCCTCTGCTGCTTTGTTCAGGTCCCATGGATAACTTTTGAGACCGATAAGGAGAGTTGCTGAAGTCTCAAACAGGATCATAAAAATATTCATAATTATGACTTGACAGAAAATGCTGCCCTACTGAATTGTTATCTTAGGCAGGTTGGTTCCCCTTGGTGTCATCTAATGTTTATAGACCTGGACAAGGGTGCATTTGGTTATCTACTATGACATCCAAGAGTGGTTGTTTATAACTTTAAAATAACACACACACACACAGAGCCCAGAAAAACTGAAGGTAACATAGCTATCAGAATAGATTATGATTTAATTTTCATTTTATATATGAGGGCATATTCTGGTTTTTTTACTGGTAAGGAGAGGATGGGCAATAAATGTTTGTATCTAAAATGAAAATGTACCTAATTCAGCAGCAGAAAGGCAATGTACTAAGGGATATTGGGTTTGATATTCTTAATTAAGAAACCCACTAGAGTCATGTTTGGAAATTTGTTCCACTTCTCTGAGCTTTAGTTTCCCTCTTCCAAAACAAAAGTGCTAGAACTATTTATCATTTGACTTTGTGAAAACTAATGAGGAAAAACTGTGATAGAGGAAAATAGGAATAAAATTAGGGAAATGACTGCAGCTTAGCACCAATATTTTACGAGTAGTTTCAATAAATAATGATCATACAGGGCTTCCCTGGTGGTGCAGTGAGAGTCCGCCTACCGATTCAGGGTAAACAGGTTCGTGCCCCAGTCCAAGAAGATCCCACATGCCGCGGAGTGGCTGGGACCGTGAGCCATGGCCGCTGAGCCTGCGCGTCCGGAGCCTGTGCTCCGCAACGGGAGAGGCCACAACAGTGAGAGGCCCACATACCGCAAAAAAATAATAATGATCATACAGGAGATGTAATATATTCTAAAATAGTGTTTATAAAATAGTGTAATATATTCTAAAATAGTGTATCAAAGTTTTGATACGTTTTTTGAAAATTATAGAAAAACCATTATTTACACATACTGTGTTTGTTTAGATATTAATACTGTGATCTGAGATTTCTTTTGGTATAGTATTTTCCTGGTATATAGTTATTTTTCCCTAAGATTTTACTTTTAATCATTTTTGTTCCCATAATTCTTTTAGCTTTAATTTTCGCACTATAAAAGTCATCTATTATAAGTATACAATTCAGTGAATTCTAGTGAATTTATAAGTTCTGCAGCCATCACCACAATCCACTTTTAGAGCAATTTGATCAGTCCCAAAAGTTCCCTCATGCAGGTGAACTCTGGTTTCATTGTTGTTCTGCTTTCTGTCTCTGTAAATTATCCTTTTGTAAGCATTTCATATAAGTGGAATCAATATGTAGCCTTTATTGCTGGCTTTTTTCACTTAGCAAAATATCCTTGAGATTCATCCCTGTTGCTGCGTGTATTAGTAGTTCATTTCTATTTGTTGCTGAATAAAATTTACCAGGTAAGCCACATGGGCCTGGAGTTACTTTTTGGGGACTGTTTTCAAATTGAAATCAATTTTCTTAATACATGAAAGGTGAATTTCTTTCAGGTGAATATCTTCTTGGTCAGTCTCTACTCCAGCCTCAAGAAAACACTGATCAGCATTCTGTCATGATAGATTAGATTTGTCTTTTAAAGCATTTAATAAAAATGGAATTATAATGTATGTATACTTTTGTGCCTAGATTTTTTTTCTCTACATAATGTTGTTGAATGTGTCCACAGTTTGCTTGATATGTTATATGGTTTTTATGTTATATGTTAATGTGTGGATATACTGCATTTTGTTTATCCATTCAACTCTTGATAGAAATTTGAATTGTTGCTAGTTTTTGGTAATTATAAATAAAGCTGCTAAGAACATTTATATACAAGTCTTTTTGTGGAAAAATGTTTCATTTCTCAAGATCACCTTATTTCCTGTGACCTTGCCAAACACGGTTATTGGTTCTAGTTAACTTTTTGTTCCGTACGGTTTTCTACATACACCATCATTTTGTTTGCAAATAAACAGAACTTTACCTCTTTCTTTCTAATCAGTTTGCCTTGTCTTTACCTTACTAAATTACACTGGTTAGTACTTTGAGCACATCATGAATAGCAGTGATGAGAGTAGACACTCTTGCTTTCTTCCTAATTTTAGGGGAAAAGATTCAGTATTTCATATTAAGTATAATGTTAGCTGTAGGTTTTCTTGTAAATGCTCTTTATCAGGTTGTGGAACTTTCCATTTATTACTAGTTTTCTAGAATTTTTATAATGAATGCTTATTATAATTTGTTGTATGACTTTTTTGTATCTATTAGATGATCATGCAATTCTTTTTCAGTATGTTGATAGAGTGAATTATATTGATTGATTTTCAAAGGTTGAGGTAGCCTTTATTTCTTGGAATAAACCCCAACTGGCAATGTATTATTCTTTTTATATATTGTTGAATTTGATTTGTTAATATTTTAAGGACTCTTATGTCTATATTTGCGTCTGTATTGGGGGTGTTTCTCTACAGTTTTCTCTTTTATGATGTCTTTGTCTGGTTTTGGTTTCAGGGTAACATTGTCTTCATAAAATTAGTTGGGAATTTTCCCCTTCTTTGAAATTTTGGAAAAGTTGCTACAAAATTGTATTATTCTTCTTCTTTAAATGCTTGTGAGAATTTACCAGGTAAGCCATCTGGATGTCCTGTGTTAGTTTTGGTGACTTGTGCCTTTCATGAAATTTTCCTATTTCATGTAGGTTTTTGAAACTATTGCCATGAAGTTGTTCATAAATTTGTCTTTTCTTTTAATATTGGCTGCATCTTTAGTGATACCCATTTTATCTAAACTGTTGAATTTATTGGTACAAAGCTATTCATAATATCCCCAGATTATCTTTTGTCAGTCTGTAGGTTGACTAGTGATTTGCTGTCTTTTTAAAATTGACATTGAAAATTCATGTCTTCTCTTTTTTTCTTATTCTAACTAGAGTTTTATATCTCTTGATTATTTTCAAAGAAGAAGTTTTGGGATTTTTTTTCTCTATTTTTATTCTATTTAACTAATTTCTTCTCTTATTTTGATTATTTTCTTCCTTCTACTTACTTTTGATTTGCTTTTCTCTTTAAAGTTTTTTTAAAGTAGGAGATTAAAGCTTTTAGATCTTTATTTTTTACTAACATAAGCAATTATAGCTATAAATTCTTCTCTAAACACAATCTTAGTTGCATCCTATACATTTTAATTATTATGTCTTAATTATCATCCAGTTCAAAATATTATCCATGCATACTTGGAGGAATTTTCATTTTGCTTTTGTTGAGTGGCATGCCCTGTAAACACCAATTAGGTCAATTTGTATCATAGTATTTTAAAGTGTTCTACATTTTTATTGGTTTCCTACTTATTCTCTTAATTACTGAGAGAAGTGTATGGAAATTCTAACTGTAATTTTGGATTTATCTCTTTTTTTTTCATTCAAACTACAAACTGTGCTTAGTAATGAAATTGGCTTTCATTCTGGTACAAACTCCTTATCCTATTACAGTGTGGTTACAATCAGTTATCAGATAAACACCAGTATATAGATCACATTTTTAGTATCTGTTCTGGAATCACCAGTATATTATTATGGGTATACAGAAAGCCTTCAAATACCTATGTGTTTGAAACTTCAAAATGAAAGGATTAAATCTTAATATGAAAATGAGACTGTTTAAATAACTAAAAGAGACTGAAAGTTATTTGAGATGTCACTAAGAGAGCCCAGTATCTAGTTGGAATACAGAGATATGACAGATTTTAGTTATTTCAAAAATAACCATTTTATTTTTACAGCCTAATTAGTTAATACTTCCTACTAAAACAATTACACTTGGTATAGCAAATCCTCAGCTTAAAGTGTTTTAAATTAAAGCCAACTCAGTTGTTACCTAAAAACATAATTTTCAGAAAACTGAGGCTTAGAGTTCAAGTTCACATTGAGAGAACATGGTCAAAATTGGATCTGAAATCACTTTGCCTTTCTCAAAAGCACATGTTCTTAACCACTTCACTATGGCTCACTGTTTCTCTAAAATTCTGAGATCCTTGGCAAGGCTGTTTCTTTCTTACAGTGTATAAGAATGCCTAAAGATACCTTAACTGAGAGCCATTCCTTAATATTAAAAGTGTTCCTTTTTCTGATTCCGTGACAACCAAGCAAGCTTTTGATAATTTGGCTCCCTCTGTAGTTTTCCTACAGGATGGGAGTCAGCTGGTCATATTAATATGAACATTTGGTATAAATGACAGATTTATTTCTTACTGTGAATCAATACACTGCCATTGTACTTTACATTGATATCTGGGAACTTGTCCTGGAGAGACAAATCCATTTTTAGTGGACTGATAAAAATCAGTTTTATGAATTGACGAGGCTGAAGACTAGAATAAATTGTGTTGGATTCACTGAGATAAATGCTGCCCTCGTTGTACCCTATTGGAGCTGGTACCCAGTCTTCCCTAAACCACACTATTGATGAAGTGCCATGATCTTTGAAACCACAGCACTTATACAAGCATAAAAAAGATAAGAAGATAAAATGAGTTGAAGGAACCAGGATGAAAACAAAGTTTAAAGATAATATGAAGCCAGATATAAGGTTAGTACACAAACTGTACGCCATAGGATCTGATATATTGCTAGTGACCGGCTTTAAATTTGAGTCTGTGTTTCTTAGAAGTCAAATCCAAGTGGGAAAACATGATAAGCTAAGGATTAATAACAGTTCTTTTCTTTTTATTTGTCCCTTTCTGAAATAACACAAGTAAAACATGTTTATTATAGAAAAATTTAAAAATGGGTAACAATTCTTTAGGAATCATATATAATCCCTCCACTCAGAATTAATCACTTTTAACATTTCAATGTGATTTGATGTTGGAAAACATTCATTTTTCCTGACCTCCATTTATATAAATCTACATTGAAAATATATTTCCCATACTCTTTTTACTTACCAATATTTTGTGACTATTTTTCTAAAGGATATCAATCATTATTTTTGCTGACTCTACAGTGGTCGTGAATGAATAAGTCACAATTTATTTACCATTATAATTTTTTTGACTCAGGTTTATTTTTCCTTTTACAGACAATGCTGTGATGAACACCCTTGTACATCTCTACACACCTGACCAATTATTTCCTTGGGATAAAGTTTAAAAAGGGAATTGCTGGATCTAGATATGATTTTACAGAGAATTTTGTGTTTTGGGGGGTTTTTGGGGTTTTTTTTTTGCGGTATGCAGGCCTCTCACTGCCGCGGCCTCTCCCGCTGTGGAGCACAGGCTCCAGACGCGCAGGCCCAGCGGCCATGGCCCACGGGCCCAGCCGCCTCGCGGCATGTGGGATCCTCCCGGACCAGGGCACGAACCGGCGTCCCCTGCATTGGCAGGCTGACTCCCAACCACTGCGCCACCAGGGAAGCCTAAGAATTTTGTTTTTGAGCTGGGTTTTAAAGAATAAGATTTTGTCAGGTGGAGACTCAGAAGTGAACAACAATAGTACATTTCCTAAAACCTAAGTTAATGTGATAGGGTATTTGAAATATCGAGAACATTAAAAATCCCACAAGGTCCAATTTGTGAACCTCTTTTAACAAATAGTAGTTATACATGTTAAAACCATATGAGTGTGAGTGTACAAGGCTAGGGCATTTTCCCAGGCTATCATAGCTCAGCCTAGTTAAAAAGCAAATGACATGACTCATTCATTTCTTCATTTATGCATCAATTTACTTAATAAATATTTACTGAGTAATTAATAAGTTCAAGGTGCTGTGATAGGCCAGTGAATACACTGAAAAATGTGGGGAAAGGCCATGCTGCAAACCTCCACAAATATTTGGCTTATGTTTTCTATGCTTTTGTTGCTACAGATTTTCTGAATCAGAATATTTTTATATGAGTCAGGTATATCTGAAAATGTACCAATATGATCATTTGAAAGCAAGTGATCTAAGAGACTGCTTTCTCTAATATTTCGTTTAATCTCTGTGAAACATTTTTGCCCTTAGTTTGGGTTTTAATCACACTTAATTTATGATCCATAGTGTGATCCAGGGTTTTTATGGACACCAATAAAATGTCGTTTATAGTAGTTCTTAAGGGGGGTTCAGACTCATTTTTTGAACTTTTTGTGTACATTGACCTGAGCCATGTGTATGAGTCCACCAATGGATAACAAAGGCAGTTGTGGCTGGAGAGGGGAGAGTGCCGGGAGATGAGGACTGAGAAGTAGGAAGGAGCAGATTATATATGGTCTCTAGGCCTAGTTAAGGAGTTAAATTGTGAATTTGTCTTTCTTTATATTTAAATATTTAGTTCAATATAATGTTTTCTTTCATAATTCTACCCCAGACTATTCCAGTTCATATGGATATCTCCTATGTTGGAAATCCTATTACACTTTTCACCATGGCATATGATCTAGCCCTTAATCATTTTGTTTTTACCACTTCTGTTATGTTACTATTGTTTCAACAACAAGACGTCTTTTGAGGGGAAGTTCTGCATTATGGATAATTTTGACTAGCATAATTCTAGACCCGTAGTAGATATTCCATAAATATTGGTTGATTATAATTCCTGAGAGGTTGGTGTGGAAAGGGAAAAAAAAAAAAAAGATGGATGACATGAAAGTATGTGTCATTACCATTGAGAAAATGAAGTCATTCATTTAAAGATTGGAGAATCAAACATTTCAAAATTTTTTTCTGATCATTTATATCTCATCTTTTAAGCCATGTTTTAGTTATTTATCAGTTTTAATTTTTTTATTTTCATTTTTTTTGCAGTATGTGGGCCTCTCACTGTTGTGGCCTCTCCTGTTGCAGAGCACAGGCTCCGGACGCGCAGGCTCAATGGCCATGGCTCATGGGCCTAGCCACTCTGCGGCATGTGGGATCTTCCCAGACCGGGGCACGAACCCGTGTCCTTTGCATCGGCAGGCGGACTCTCAACCACTGAGCCACTAGGGAAGCCCTATCAATTTTTATTTTAAAATACATTTGTCATTAATTTTTTATTTCAGTAAGAAAAGTCTGTATTATCTATCTTCTTGTCCTGACTTAATATTCATTCTTGTCAAAGAGTTTTGTCACAGCTCAGCTGTTACTGTGAAATTGAGAAGAGTACAGCATTGTTCCGCTAGGCTTTTGAAAAACTGCTGTATCTTTTATATTAGGTAAATAGACACAGTTCCAAAAAGGGATATACATTTCCATTCTAATTCTTTTCATGCTGATGTTACATAAAGCATGTCCTGAGAGCCAAGAATGAACAAAAACTGCTTCTTAAAGAAGAAAGGCTAAAACAACATAAAGACATCAAAGCTGTTGCCAATACATTTTATCCTGAAAGAAACAAGAAATTACCCAGAAGGATCAGAACTTAATGGAAAGGGGTTACTGTTACAAATCCTCCTGAGAATTTCAGAAGGGAGTAGGAAATTTTCAGGGGACGTGATGTATTTATCCAACTGACAATGGTCCTGTGAAATTTTCTAGTTAATTCAAACAAAAGGCAAGAGCTTTAATATAGCTACTGGGTAACTGATGTTTTAAAAATCAGGGAAACATCTAAAAATGGTTAAAGTGAAAAATGTCTAGGGCCAGATTTTGAAAAACCTTTAAAGACACTTTGAAGATTTCTTAAAGTACAATTTCAAGTTCAATATAAATTCCCTGAAAACTGGTTTCACTAAGAACCAGCATCAGCTGATCGTTAGGTCTAAGGTTTCTCATGGTGCCAGGTACTGAAGAAGAATTTTTTTGTAATTTTGTAATGTATCATTTGTTCAACAAGTACTCTAAAGCTCCCACTTCCTGCAAGGCACTGTGTGCTAGGGAATGTAGAGGATTCAAAGGTGTTTGAGGTAATTATTATGCCCTTAAGGAGAAAAAAAAAGTCGTAGAAAGTAACAATTGCTGACACCTTTAAGAAAGCTTATAAAAATTAATTTAAACCAAACTGATGACTTGTAATGAGAACTAAAATATCCCAGAGCTTTAGTTTCAAGGAATATTTTATTCTAGCTATACATTTGATTTCTCTTCTTTGAACTGTGTGAAAATTACCACTTTCCCCTTTGGCCCTATTCAACTGTGTTGTTGTGTCCTGAGGAACCTAACGCCATTAGAAGGGTAGGACAGTGGTGAGTCCAGGGTCTATAATGGAGAACTTAGGTTAGAATATCTGTCCCAGCACTTGGTATTTTTGTAATTTGAGTCCCATAATTCCCTTCTACCTCAGTTTTCTATTCTGTAAAATGGGAATAGTAAGATTGACTTTATTGGATTGATATAATGATTAAATAATATTTGTAAATCATTTAGCAAATTGCCTAGCAATAGTAAACACACATTAAGTGGTATTAAATCATATAATATTACTTCTCTGTTTAGAACTCTCTAATTGCTTCCCATTGCACTTAGAATCAAAACTGCCCCTTACCATTTAAGATGGCCTACAATGCCTTACAAAATCTGTCCTCCGCTTGTCTTAGTGCCTTCTTGCACAGCTCTTTCCCTATATTCCATATTTCTAGTCACCCTGGGCTTCTTGCTATAACTGGATGATGCTAAGCATCCTCCCTCCAGGGATCTCTAAACTTGTTTTCTCTTTTATCTACAAAAACTCTTCAACAAATTCATTGAGTGGCTCACTCGCTCGCATAGTCACATAGAGTATTTTTAATGAAGTTTCAGTATCAGTGCCATTTCCTTAGACATGCTTTACTTTGTTATCTAGCGGCAGTTCCCCTCAGTAGTGTCCTAGTTGCTTTTTATCCTCCTATACTAATTAGCACTTAAATTATTTGTTTACTTATCTTTGTCATCCTTACTGGAATATAAGTTATAGAAAAGAACCTGTGAAGGAAGGACTTTGTCTCTCTGCTTAACTGTTCTATCCCAGTCCCTGTAACAATGCCTCACATATAGAGATACTCAAAAAATTTTGAATGACTGACAGCATTTATTTCTATGGATAACAAGTCCTGTGCTGCTAAAAGCTATTGCTAGAGAAAAAGAACACTATTAGGAATTAAGTTCTTTATCAATGGCTTCTTGAATTAACATATTCTCTTTAAAAGTATAAAATAAAAGTTTTGAATTTTGAAGAGTATAGCAGTGGTAGATGAGAACAGTTAGCAAATATCAGGTAAGATCTGCTCACACTCATTTGTTATACCTCAATTATAAACTTTAATTTTTAATTTTAATTTTGTACCGTAATTATTAGCTAGTGACTATTAAAAGTAAAAATGCATTTAGAGTTTTAAAATCATGAGTCCTGCACTTCATGTTAACAAACAAGATAGGTTACTAGTAATCAAAATATTACTTACTTTTAAAATCCAAAGACTAAGTCGTAGTTTTATAGTCATTAGACCACAATTTCACAATAGAGTCTGTGCTGTTGTGTCTTGTTTTTTATCATCTTTGTGAATTCTCCTGGTGCAAGAACATATTTCTTTGATACCTCTTATAGTTGGTGCAGCGTAAAACAAGGAAAAGTTTTTCATAAATGACTTCAGTAGAATTGGACTAAAGGATTAAAAAATTATTCATCTTTGGTGTTTAGCTGGCAGTTAGACTTAAGATAGAAGATATATAAAACTCTTTGCTTTTTAGGATTGACCATTTCACTTATAGGGTCTTTGGGACTAACTTTTAGCTTTATACTATAAGTTAGCCACTCTGCACTGAAGAATGTGGGAAAAGTTTAGAAGGTGTAGAAGGTGTTTGTAAATTTAAAATACCAAAACTATTCCCACTTCCTGTTACCATGGATAATAAGTTTAATGCAGTCAAGAAAAGGCATGAAGATTTTGACATAATAGATTTTTAAACATTTATAGTACATGGTATTTGTAATATACATCACATGATTAGTGTCCCCCATTAATTTAAGAAAATTGCCCATTCATTCAGCAAATATAAGTGTACCTACAATGCATGAGGCACTAGAGATATAAGAATGAACAAAACAAACAAAATATCTCTGCCTATAGTAATTATTAGTTACTATTTAAAATGAAGTTTAACTTGGGCAAAGTTTCTTCAATGACCTCTACCAAATTTCCCACTTTGTAAATCTACCATGAGTGAATTTAAATATATTGATATTTTTTCCAATTTCCAATTTGTATTTTGCAAGCATCTGTTGCTTTTAAAGCATAGAATTGGCTACTTGAACAACTAAATAAAGAAATTAAAGACTTTATTCTTAAGGAACTGCTGTTAATTGAGGGAAGGGAGCCTACACTTAAAATAAACTAAGTAAATGTACCCATATGCATGTCAAAGAAGAGATCCAAGATGACTGATGAACATCTTTGATGTTTACAGACAGGTCACTAGATTTGAAATCAAGGGGACTAGGTTATTGAGTAAATCAAATGCTCATTAGTGCTTCCAGTGACTCTATATTTTCATTTGCCTTGCTGTTTCTTGGGAGGCAAAGCTTCAGATAGTATTTTCACTTCATCTTAGGTAAAGGATTCATATTTAAAATAGTTGAAGTTTCTATAGTGATGGTAGCCTTCTCTGCATAGCAAGATCATGAATACAATAAATTCTAGACATTTATAGATTTAAGATTCATGGTTTTAACTTTGCCAGTGATGTGGAAAATTCTAATATTTCACTGAAAGAAATTTGATTTACTCAGCTAAGTGAGTTTGTCTAGCAAGCACTCAATCTTTTCATGTTTTTGTTTTAATATCCTAAAATGATACAAACTTGCTTATTTTGTGAATATTTTCCATTAACTAAGAGAGAACATTATATCAAAATTTGAATAGGCAAATTATGATGTGAGATATGCCCAGGAAATATAGGACTGGTTGGAAATAAGATTCAAAAGAAAGGAGGCTGAATAAATATTATATAATCAAATTTAGAGATTTTCTAAGGCATATTATTATAACATTACGTACCCCAAACCTATTATTTGGGGCCCATTCTTTTCATCTTGTTAATATTAAATCCTAAATTATTTGGATTTAGATAAATATATTTGTATTTTAATTTTTAAGCATATTTATATACTATGCTTACCATGAGGATGGGTACTGAAAGTATTAAATTCTTACTAATGATTTACTTATTATTTTATTTATATAACTTCTTTGAAGTGCAGGGATATGATGAAATTTTATTACAAGCATTTTGACTGTATTTACATATCAGTCAAAAAAAACCTTTCAAAACCTTTCCATTTCTACTTCTGGTCACATTGATAGTGGCACGTTTCACAACTGTGGTAGTATTTGCAGCAATAGTCTCATTAATCACTTAAGAAGAAAAGGTCAAATAAAGAAGTATTCATTGCATTCTTACTAGACTGCATCTTAGTGTGCTGCACATGGGGTATTTTATAATTGCCTTCTATGATCTTACAATCTTGTTAGAGAGGGGGAGTTTGTGTATATCAGGCAATTAGAATACAGTCCAAGAAGAATGACCACTTGAATTTAACCAAGAACCAACGTGTATGACTAGTACAGTAAACGTTCAGGGAAGGTTTAATAGAACATTTTAATCCAAGAACAGATCTTAAAGGCCTGGCTCTTCTCTAGAACTTGATAAAATGGAATAGACAAAATGGTTAATAAAATCATAAGTGAAACTGTGAGTACTGAACTAGTGTGATTATTGTAAGAAACTGAAGAGGTCAGCTGGGCTATAGAGAAGGTATAGGAGAGGGAAGCTTCAACCAATTACTGGGACCTGATGATGCCTGACCTGCCGTGCATATCCTTGTCCAAAAAGGAGTCTGAGCTCTATCCATTATGGAGTGGGAAGTCAATAATGTTTTCGAGTACAAGACAGTTATAGTCCTGAGAATTTTTTTTCATAATGTGTGCAAATAACTTTAAATAAATCCACATGTGTATTTACCCTGATCCAAACAAATATTTAAACGACAAGAAATTCTGAGTTTGGATACTGTTTAACTGGAATTTCTTCTTAGTCTAACATTTTATACAAATTCTGAGATAAATGTATAGCCTTTATGTAAGTCTTATAATATTTTCATTTTTAAAATAATATGTGCTAAAATTAGAACTTTTGGATGTTTATAATTTGGATAAAAATGCAGTTTTCCAGGATGCTTGAAGATAACCAGATTTTGACCCCAGAACTGTAAAATATAATCCTGAGATGGTCTCTATATTAAGAATGGGAATTTGTTTTCTTGTCGTGTGGATGTATGTATTTGAAAAATAACATGCACACTGTTGTCAGAGCTCTATAAGTAAAAATAAACTGGAGGTTTTTGCCAATATCTACATAATTAATAAAGGATTTTTAAAAATCTGATTAGCTTAAGAAAACTCTGGTAATTGACTGTCTATATATAATTTATGAAATTCTTATTTTTCTGGAATCACAAAGAGGGAACTCTCTGAGGAAAGTAATGTTAAATAACAGAATTCTGCATAGGTAGTGTGACATTTACCCAGAAAAATTAAATCTAGGACAAAAGTTGAGAAAAACAGTTATCAGCTGGAAAGATTATAAATATAAAGACTGGGAAAGTATTTTAGAGGACAAAGTCTTTGTCCTTACTCCCTACAGGGAATCCCTTATGTTCTAAAATCTGTGTGATAGAAAGTCATTTGAATATTGTGTTATAATACTTCCTACGTATTCCCTAAAGGATCTGTTTATTTAAATATGTCTACAGGATGTTTTCAAATGATCACAAGGTGAATGGAAAGTGGAAACAAAATTATAAATACAATATCATTTCTATTCTGTAATTACATTAATTAAACAAATATATAAAAATGAATTTCAGGGCATATATCACAATGCTTGTGGGGGGTTCTTAAGTCATAATTTGTTGAAAATTTTCTCTGCATATATATGTATTTCCCAAATTCTTAACATTGAGCATTTACTCTTATACTTGCAGGGCAGGGCATGATCTACTTATAGTCATGGCTCTTATTTTCTTACTGAAACTTCAGTTTTTGTTTCATAGATTTGTATGAATTTTCTGTATATCAAGAAAAATAACCTTGGAATGTTATATTAATTTCATAAATTAGTTTTCCATTATAGTGTTAGGAATAGTTTTAAATCACCCTGACCTGAACAATGAATCTTTTTCAATTTCAGGAGTTTGTTTTGCCCATTTTTGTTGCAGTATACATGGTGACAAATTTTCATTCATGATTGATCTTAATGAAAATGTAGATATGTTTTATTAGTTCAAGTTTATAATTTATATCTGAAAGTACAACATGATGAATGCATTAAAATTACAAGGCAGTAGATAGCTACCAACTCAGCAACATGTACTAGGGTGGAAGAGAAGTATATGTTGCTTCACTTAAGCTGCAAATGCTGTTATCATTCAATGGGTAATCATCAGTTTTCAATGGAAGGATGGAAAGAGTTTGAAATCCAGGTTGCTGCTTACTTTATCAGAAAGTTAGACTCAGTTATGGTTCATTTTAATAGGTGAATGCTGGGAGCTGGCTGGCTAGATAATTTCATCTTTCTTGGAGGCCTAGGTACTTATTCCCTGAGGATTAGTTGGCTTTGAGTACAGTGTTTATGAAAACATATGAGGTTGTTCACATAAAAAAGCTAACGGTGTAAACTCTACATTGCTGAACAATCCTGTTTTTTTGCTTTGCTTTTTTTTTTCCATTTTTTTTAAGAACCTGCGAGTAAAAATAAGTAGCTCCTTCTTTAAAATAGAAAACAAAACAAAACATTGTTGAGTGACTGCTGAATTTTACAATGGACTTAAAATGGCTTCAAATGCATTTTTAATGTCTTTGTCATTTATATTTGCTCTGAGGATCTTGGTGATAGGGAAGAAACGTCTAAAAACACAGTAACCTACTTAATATGCTTTAAATACTCTCTTGGGAGTCGGGATGGGAAATTGGACCCATTGTGAGTTCCAGTGTAGTCTGTTTTATGGGAATGGTTGTGCCATATAAAAAAACTTGGTGCTATTGTGTACTTCAGGTAAAGTCCAAAAAGTAAGGGGGTATAAATTCAGATCATGGTTTTCAGTTAATATTTACATAATCCTAGAAAAGTTGTTAGCAGGACAGTATGATGGAAAGACTGTCAAATTTTATCTTTTCAGGTGTGTGACACTGCCTGTGTCATTTACTCTCTTTACTTTTTTTATCTATAAAGTAGTGATACTACTGTATATTACAGGAATTATTGTGAGAATTGAATTAAATATATAA
Source organism: Lagenorhynchus albirostris (assembly GCF_949774975.1). Lineage (NCBI taxonomy): Eukaryota > Metazoa > Chordata > Mammalia > Artiodactyla > Delphinidae > Lagenorhynchus > Lagenorhynchus albirostris. The sequence goes on along the minus strand of NC_083095.1, from coordinate 54,079,007 downwards.
AGTGCCTGGGACAGTACCTGGTATTTTTTGCAGATTCAGTAAATACTATTTTATACAGATATTTGTATGTCTTCTTTCTGTTTAACCATGGGTTTCATCTGGGATTCACTGACATTTAATGGATGTTCTCCATTTAGAGAACTCCCCAAGTTCTATGCCAAATTTTAAGTATGTGCTTATTTCTGAGAGGGTATATTGCTTTCATCAGATTTAAAAATCTCTCTCTTAAAGCCCTTGATTACAAACATACATGTTAAACTTTGTTCAGTTTAACAGCCAACTTATCTTATAGTCTAGTTTAACAATTTAATTGTAGACAATTTAGTAGAATGACTATGTTAAATTAGAAGCCAGACCTGTGAGTGTAGGCCTGGTTGTGGTAAAAAAAAATGCAAAAGGAACTAATTTTAAAGTGAAACATTTAGTCCATAGATAGATTCTTTAAAATGTCAAGAGCAAAATACATTCTTATAAAATTTTCTCAGGTTTGAATTCAATTGATTGGTTGTTTTGTACAAAATCATACAAAATGAGACTTTTACTGTGGTTATGGGAACAATGAGAATCTTCAACATTTCATTTTAAAGGCATAATGTGAAATTTATCTACAAAATGTTTTATCTTGCTTTGTGTTTTTTTTGTGTGTGTCTTTAAATTGGGATCTTTGAGTCTTTGGTTTTGAGATGTAATATTTAAGTATTTGCAATATATACAGCCTCTCATGTTATACCTAATAATTTGAGACCCAAGCATATGCTAGATATTTGCTATTTTATTTTTTTTCCAGCTTCGCTGCGATATAATTGACATTTAAAATTGTATAAATTCAAGGTGTATAATGTGATGATTTGCTACATATATATGTATCAAACGTACATACATATGTATGTATGATTACCACAGTATAATTAATTAACACCTCCATCACCGCACATAAAAATTACCTTTTTTGTCTTCGTGAGGTGAGAAAGTTTAATACATATTCTCTTAGCAACTTTCGAGTATATAGTATTGTTAACTAAATTCACCTTGTTTTACATTAGATCACCAGACATTATTAATCTTATAGCTGGAAGTTTGTGCCTTTTGACCAATATCTCCTCATCACTCTGACCCCACACCCATAGCAACCACCATTCTACTCTGTTTCTATCAGCTCAACTTTTTTAGATTCCACATGTAAGTGTGATCATGCAATATTTGTCTTTCTCTGACTTATTTCACTTAGCATAATGCTCTCAGGTTCATCTGTGTTGTCTCAAATGGTAATATTTCCTTCTTTCTCATGGCTGAATAATATTCCATTGTATATATGTAATACATCTCTTTATCTATCGATAAACACTTATGTTGTTCACATATCTTGGCTATTTTGAATAACGCTGCATTGAGCAAGTAAGTTCAGGTATTTCTTTGAGATCCTGATTTTATTTCCTTTGGATATATACCCAGAAGTGAGATTGCTAGATCATATAGTACTCTATTTGTAGTTTTTTGAGGAATCTCCATACTGTTTTGCATAGTGACTGCACCAATTTACACTTCCAAGAACAGTGCACATAAATTCCCTTATTTCCACATTTTCACCAACACTTATCTTTTGTCTTTTTGATAGTAGCCATTCTAGCAGGTGTAAGGTGATATATCATTGTGGTTTTGATTTGCATTTCACTGATGATTAGTGGTGTTGAACACCTTTCAGAGGACCTTTCAGGTCCTCTCCCCATTTTTTAATTGGATTGTTTGTTTTTTGTTATTGAGTAGTAGACTTTCCTTACATAATTTTGATATGAACTCCGTATCAAATATATAATTTGCAAATATTTTCTCCCATTCCATAGGTTGCCTTTTCATTTTGTTGATGGTTTCCTCAGCTGTGCAGAAGCTTTTTAGTTTGACGTAGTCCCACTTGTTTACTTTTGATTTTGTTGCTTGTGCTTCTCATGTCATTTCCAAAAAGTTGTTACCAAGATGAGTATCAAAGAGCTTTTCCCTATCTTTTCTTCTAGGAGTTCTATGGTTTCAGGTCTTATGTTTAAATCTTTAATCCATCTCAAGTTAATTTCTGTGTATGATGTAAGATAGAGGTCCAATTTTGTTCTTTTGCATTAGATTATCTAGTTTTCCCAACACTATGCACTAAAGAGACAATCTTTCCCCATTAAGTATGTTTTGCTCTCTTGTCAAATATTAGTTGATCATGTATATAAGTGTTTATACGTGGGCTCTTGATTCTGTTCCATTGGTCTACACATCTGTTTTTAGACATACCATACAGTTGTATCATATTGTTTTAATTACTATAGCTTTGTAATACTTTGAAATCAGGAATGTGATACCTCCAGTTTAGTTCTGCTTTCTTAGGTCTGCTTTGGTTTTTCAGGGTCTTTTGTGGGTTCATATAAATCTTAGGGTTTTTTTCTATTTCTGTGAAAAATGCCATTGGAATTTTTATAGGGACTGCATTGAATATATAGATAACTTTGAGTAGTATGGACATTTTAAATAATATTACTTCTTCCAATCCATGAACCAAGGATATTGTTCCATTTATTTGCTTAATCTTTAATTTCTCTCATCAAAGTCATATTTTTCAGTGTGCAGGTCTTTCACTTACTAAGTTATATTTACTCCTAAATATTTTATTGTTTTTGATGCCATTGTAAATGAGATTGTTTTCTTTATTTCTTTTTCAGATATTTAATTGTTAGTGTAGAGAAACACAGCTGAAATATATTGGTATGTTGAGCCATTCTTGCGTCTCAGAGACAAATTCCACTCATTCCTCGTAGTGTGCTCATGAATTCTGTTAGCTAGTAACTTTTGTAGAATTTTTAAAATCTATATTCATCAGGAATGTTGGCTGATAATTTTCTTTTCTTGTAGTGTCTTTATCTGTCTCTGGTATCAGGGTAATGCTGGCTTTGTAAAATGACTTTGTGAGTGTTTCCTCCTCTTCAATTTTTTGGAAGAGTTTGAGAAGAATTGGTGTTACTCCTCTTTAAATGCTTTGTAGAATTCACCAGAGAAGCCATCTGGTCCTGGGCTTTTCTTTGTTGGGACGGTTTGATTACTGATTCAATCTCCCTAGAAGTAATTGATCTGCTCAATTTTTCTATTTCTTCATGACTCAGTTTTTCTAGATTGTATGTTTCTAGGAATTTATTCATTTCTTCTACGTTATCCAATCTGTTGGCATATAATTGTTCACAGTGGTCTCATGATACTTTGTACTTCTTCAGTATCATTTGTAATGTCTTCTCTTTATTTCCAATTTCATTTATTTGAGTCTTCTCTCTTTTTCTTAGGCTAGCTAAAGTTTTGTCAATTTTGTTTATTTTTTCAAAAAACATCTCTTTGTTTTGTTGATCTTTTCTATTATTTTTCTGGTCTCTAATTTATTTATTCTCTGATCTTTGTTATTTCCTTCCTTCTGCTAACTTTGGGCATAATTAGTTCTTCCTTTTCTAGTTTCTTGAAGTGCAAGGTTAGGTTGTTTATTTGAGATCTTTTTTCTTAATGTAGGTGTTTATTTCTATGAACTTCCCTCTTAGAACTGCTTTTGTTGCATCCCATAAGTTTTGATATGTTGTGTTTTCATTTTGGTTTGCTCCAAGATATTTTTTGATTTCCCTTTTTACTTCTTCCTTCACCTATTGGTTATTAGGAGTGGTTTAATTTCCACATATTTGTGAATTTTACAGTTTTATTCCTGTTATTGATTTCTAGTTTCATGCCATTGTGGTTGGAAAAGATACTTGGTATGATTTCAATCTTAAATTTGCTAAAACTTGTTTTGTGACCTAACATATGGTCTATCCTGGAGAATGTTTTGTGTGCACTTGAGAAAAATGTGTGATCTGATACTGATAGATGGAAAGTTCTGTATATGTCTGTTAGGTCTATTTGGTTCAGAGTATAGCTCAAGTCCAATGTTTCCTTATTGTTTTTGTGTCTGGAATATCTATCCATTGTTGAAAGTGAGCTATAGAACTTTTCTATTACTATTGTATTGTTGTCTACTTCTCTCTTCAGATCTGTTAGCATTTGCTTAATATATCTAGGTGTTCTGATGATAGGTGCATGCATATTTACAATTGTTATATCCTCTTGATGAATTTACCCCTTTATCATTATGTAAGGAAATTTGCCTCTTGTTACAAGCTTTTGATTTAAAGTCTGTCTGTCTGATACAAGTAGAGCTACCCCTGATCTCTTAGTTTCCACTTGGCTGCAATATCTTTTTCCATTCCTTCCCTTTAAGCATATGTATATCTTTAAAGCAGAAGTGAATCTCTTGTAGGCAACATATGGTAGGGTATATTTTATTTTTTTCATCTATTGAGCCACTATGCATTTTGATTGGGAATTACTCCATTTACATCTGAAGTAATTATTAATGACTATTAATAGGTAAGGACTTACTAATGCCATCTTATTAATCGGTGTTTCTCTGTTTTGTACTTCCCTTGTTCTTTTCTTCTTCTTGTGCTGTCTTCATTTGTGAACTGATGATTTTCTGTAGTAGTATGCTTTGATTTCCTTTTATCTTTCATACATCTACTTATTTGTGGTTACCATGAGGCTTACATAAAACATTTTATAGATATAATAGTCTATTTTATGCTGATAACCACTTAACATTTTTTTTTTTTTGCGGTACGCAGGCCTCCCACCACCGTGGCCTCTCCCGCTGCCGAGCACAGGCTCTGGATGCGCAGGCCCAGCGGCCATGGCTCATGGGCCCAGCCGCCCTGCGGCACGTGGGATCCTCCAGGACCGGGGCACGAACCCGCGCCCCCTGCATCGGCAGGCGGACTCCCAACCACTGTGCCACCAGGGAAGCCCACCACTTAACTTTGATCACATATAAATCTCTATCCTTTTACTCCCTTCTTTATGTTTTTGATGTTAACGTTCACCTCTTTTTCTATTAGTGTACATTCACAAATTATTATATTAATATATCATCCAACTCTCTCCTGGCCTGTAAGAATTCTGCTGAGAAATCCACAGATAGTCTTATGTGAGTTCCCTGTAGGAGAGAATTTCGGTTTCTTGCTACTTTCAAAATTCGATCCTTGCTTTAAGTTTAAACAGTTTTATTTTAATATGTCTTAAAGAAGACTGATTTGGATTGAAATTTTGAGGTGACCTGTTAGTTTCATGAACTTAGATATGCAGATTTCTCCTCAGGTTTGGGTAGTTCTCAGCCATTGTTTTTGTAAATAAACTTTCTGTCCCCTTCTCCCTGGCTTCTTCTTCTGGGTCTTCAAAAATTCAGAGATGCTTTTCTTAATGGTATCCCATAGTTCATATAAGCTTCCTTCACACCTTTTTTTTTCTTTGTTCTCCTATGACTATACAATTTCAAAGGTCCTGTCTTCTATTTCATACATTCTTTCTCTGCTTGTTCATTTTTGTTTTCTTTTTCTTATAGTTTTTTTTAACATCTTTATTGGAGTATAATTGCTTTACAATGGTGTGTTAGTTTCTGCTGTATAAGAAAGTGAATCAGCTATACATATACATATATCCCCATATCTCCTCTCTCTTGCATATCCCTCCCATCCTCCCTATCCCACCCCTCAAGGTGATCACAAAGCACCGAGCTGATCTTCCTGTGCTATGAGGCTTCTTCCGACTAGCTATCTGTTTTACATTTAGTAGTGTATATATGTCCATGCCACTCTCTCACTTCATTCCAGCTTACCATTCCCACTCCCTGTGTCCTCAAGTCCATTCTCTAGGTCTGTGTCTTTATTCCTGTCCTGGCCCTAGGTTTGTCAGAACCATATATATTTTTTTAGATTCCATATATATGTGTTAGCATATAGTATTTGTTTTTCTTTTTCTGACTTACTTCACTCTGTATGACGGACTCTAGGTCCATCCACCTCATTACAAATAACTCAATTTTGTTTCTTTTTATGGCCCAGTAATATTCTATTGTATATATGTGCCACATCTTCTTTATGAATTCATCTGTCGATGGACACTTAGGTTGCTTCCATGTCCTGGCTGTTATAAATAGAGCTGCAATGAACATTGTGGTACATGACACTTTTTGAATTATGGTTTTCTCAGGGAATATGCCCAGTAGTGGGATTGTTGGATTGTATGGTAGTTCTATTTTTAGTTTTTTAAGGATCCTCCATACTGTTCTCCATAGTGGGTGTATCAGTTTACATTCCCACCAACAGTGCCAGAGGGTTCCCTTTTCTCCACACTCTCTGCAGCATTTACTGTTTGTAGATTTTTTGGTGATGGCCATTCTGACTGCTGTGAGGTGATACATCATTGTAGTTTTGATTTGCATTTCTCTACTGACTAATGATGTTGACCATTCTTCCATGTGTTTGTTGGCAATCTGTGTATCTTCTTTGGAGAAATGTCTATTTAGGTCTTCTGCCCATTTCTGGATTGGGTCTTTTTTTTTTTTTTTTTTGATATTGAGCTGTGTGAGCTGCTTGTATATTTTGGAGATTAATCCTTTGTCAGTTGCTTCATTTGCCAATATTTTCACTCATTCTGAGGGTTGTCTTTTCGTCTTGTTTATGGTTTCCTTTGTTGTGCAAAAGCTTTGAAGTTTCATTAGGTCCCATTTGTTTATTTTTGTTTTTATTTCCATTTCTCTAGGAGTTGGGGCAAAAAGGATCTTACTGTGATTTACGTCATACAGTGTTCTGCATATGATTTCCTCTAAGAGGTTTATAGTGTCTGGTCTCTCATTTAGGTCTTTAATCAATTTTGAGTTTTTTCTGTGCATGGTGTTAAGGAGTGTTCTAGTTTCATTGTTTTACATGTAGCTGTCCAGTTTTCCCAGCACCACTTATTGAAGAGGCTGTCTTTTCTCCAATGTATGTTCTTGACTCCTTTAAAAAAATACGGTGATGATATGTCCATGGGTTTTTCTCTGGGCTTTCTTTCCTGTTCCATTGATCTATATTTCTGTTTTTGGGCCAGTACCATACTGTGTTGATTACTGTAGCTTTGTAGTATAGTCAGAAGTCAGGGAGCCTGATTCCTCCAGCTTCGTTTTTCTTTCTCAAGAGTGCTTTGGCTGTTTGGGGTCTTTTGGGTTTCCATACAAATTGTGAAATTTTTTGTTCTAGTTCTGTGCAAAATGCCAGTGGTAGTTTGATAGGAATCACACTGAGTCTGTAGATTGCCTTGGGTAGTATAATCATTTTCACAATGTTGATTCTTCCAATCCAAGAACATGGTATATCTCTCTATCTGTTTGTATCATTTTAAGTTTCTTTCAGCAGTGTCTTATAGTTTTCTGTATGCAGGCCTTTTGTCTCCTTAGGTAGGTTTATTCCCAGGTATTTTATTCTTTTTGTTGCAAGGGTAAATGGGAGTGTTTCTTTAATTTCTCTCTCAGATTTTTCATCATTAGTGTATAGGAATGCAAGAGATTTTTGTGCATTAATTTTGTATCCTGCAACTTTACCAAATTCATTGATTAGCTCTAGTAGTTTTCTGGTAGCATCTTTAGGATTCTCTATGTATAGTATCATGTCATCTGCAAACAGTGACAGTTTTACTTCTTCTATTCTTTTTTGGATTCCTTTTATTTCTTTTTCTTCTCAGATTGCTGTGGCTAAAACTTTCAAAACTATGTTGAATAATAGTTGTGAGAGTGGACATTCTTCTCTTGTTTCTGATCTTAGAGGAAATGATTTCAGTTTTTCACTGTTGAGAACAATGTTGGCTGTGTGTTTGTTATATATGGCTTTATTATGTCAAGGTAAGTTCCCTGTATGCCTACATTCTGGCAGGTTTTTATCATAATGGGTGTTGAATGTTGTCAAAAACTTTTTCTGCATCTATTGAGATGATCATATGGTTTTTCTCCTTCAGTTTGTTAATATGGTGTTTCACAGTGATTGATTTGTGTATATTGAAGAATCCTTGCATTCCTGGGATAAACACCCTTGATCATGGTGTATGATACTTTTAATGTACTGCTGCATTCTGTTTGCTAATATTTTGTTCAGAATTTTTGCTTCTGTGTTCATCAGTGATATTGGCCTGTAGTTTTCTTTCTTTGTGACATCTTTGGTTTTGGTGTCAGGATGATGGTGGCCTCGTAGAATGACTTTGGGAGTGTTCTTTCCTCTGCTATAATTTGGAAGAGTTTCAGAATGATAGGTATTAGCTCTTCTCTAAATGTTTGATAGAATTCACCTGTGAAGCCATCTGCTCCTGGGCTTTTGTTTGTTGGAAGATTTTTAATCACAGTCTCAATTTGAGTGCTTGTGATTGGTCTGTTTATATTTTCTATTTCCTCCTGGTTCAGTCTCAGAAAGTTGTGTTTTTCTAAGAATTTGTCCATTTCTTCAGGTTGTCCTTTTTATTGGCATAGAGTTGCTTGTAGTAATCTCTCATGATCCTTTGTATTTCTGCAGTGTCAGTTGTTACTTCTCCTTTTTCATTTCCACTTCTGTTGATTTGAGTCTTCTCCCTTTTTTTCTTGATGCATCTGGCTAATGGTTGATCAATATTGTTTGTCTTCTCAAAGAACCAGATTTTAGTTTTATTGATCTTTGCTATCATTTCCTTCATTTCTTTTTCATTTATTTCTGATCTAATCTTTGTGATTTCTTCTGCTAACTTTGGGGTTTTTGTTTTTCTTTCTTTAATTGCTTTAGGTGTAAGGATAGGTTGTTTAATTGAGATGTTTCTTGTTTCTTGAGGTAGAATTCTATTGCTATAAACGTCCCTCTTAGAACTGCTTTTGCTGCATCCCATAGGTTTTGGGTCATCGTGTTTTCATTGTCATTTGTTTCTAGGTATTTTTAAATTTCCTCTTTGATTTCTTCAGGGATCTCTTGCTTATTTAGTAGTGTATTCTTTAGCCTCCATGTGTTTGTATTTTTTATAGATTTTTCCTGTAATTGATATCTAGTCTCATAGTGTTGTGGTTGGAAAAGGTACTTGATATGATTTCAATTTTCTTAAATTTACCAAGGCTTGATTTGTGACCCAAGATGTGATCTATCCTGGAGACTATTCCATGAGCACTTGAGAAGAAAGTGTATTCTGTTGTTTTTGGATGGAATGTCCTATAAATATAAATTAAGTCCATCATGTTTAATGTATCATTTTAAGCTTGTGTTTCCTTAGTTATTTTCATTTTGGATGATCTGTCTATTGATGAAAGTGGGGTGTTAACGTCCCCTACTGTGATTGTGTTACTGTCGATTTCTCCTTTTATGGCTGTTAGCATTTACCGCATGTATTGAGGTGCTCCTATGTTGGGTACATAAATATTTACGATTGTTATATCTTCTTCTTGGATTGATCCCTTGATCATTATGTAGTGTCCTTCTTTGTCTCTTGTAATAGTCTTTCTTTTAAAGTCCGTCTTGTTGGATTTGAGAATTGCTACTCAAGTTTTCTTTTGATCTCCATTTGTATGGAATATATTTTTCCATCCCCTCACTTTCAGTCTGTATGTGTCCCTAGGTGTGAAGTGGGTCTCTTGTAGACAGCATATATATGGGTCTTGTTTTTGTATCCATTCAGCAAACCTGTGTCTTTTGGTTGGAGCATTTAATCCATTCACATTTAAGGTAATTATCGATATGTATGTTCCTATTACCATTTTCTTAATTGTTTTGGGTTTGTTATTGTAGATCTTGTGATTCCTGCCTAAAGAAGTGCTTTTAGCATTTGTTGTAACCCTGGTTTAGTGGTGCTGAATTCTCTTAGCTTTTGCTTGTCTGTAAAATTTTAATTTCTCTATCAAATCTGAATGAGATCTTTGCTGGGTAGAGTAATCTTTGTTGTAGGTTTTTTCCTTTCATCACTTTACATATGTCCTGCCACTCCCTTCTGGCTTGCTGAAAGATCAGCTGTTATCCTTATGGGGATTCCCTTGTATGTTATTTGTTGTTATTCCCTTACTGCTTTTTATATTTTTTCTTTGTATTTAGTTTTTAATAGTTTGATTAATATGTATCTTGGCGTGTTTCTCCTTGGATTTTTCATGTGGGACTCTCTGCGCTTCCTGGACTTGATTGACTATTTACTTTCCCATATTAAGTTTTCAACTATAATCTCTTCAAATATTTTCTCCTTCCCTTTCTTTTCTCTTCTTCTTCTGGGACCCCTATAATTCTAATTTGGTGCATTTAATATTGTCCCAGAGGTCTCTAAGACTGTCTTCAATTCTTTTCTTTCTTTTTTCTTTATTTTGCTGTGAAGTAGTTATTTCCACTGTTTTATCTTCCAGGTCACTTATCTGTTCTTCTGCCTCAGTTATTCTGCTATTGATTCTTTCTAGAGAAATTTTAATTTCATTTATTGTGTTGTTCATCATTGTTTGTTTTCTCTTTAGTTCTTCTAGGTCCTTGTTAAACGTTTCTTGCATTTTATCCATTCTATTTCCAAGATTTTGGATCATCTTTACTATCATTACTCCGAATTCTTTTTCAGGTGGACTGCCTATTTCCTCTTCATTTGTTTGGTCTGGTGGGTTTTTACCTTACTTCTTCATCTGCTCTGTGTTTCTCTGTCTTCTCATTTTGCTTAACTTACTGTGTTTTGGGTCTCCTTTTCCCTGGCTGCAGGTTCATAGTTCCTGTATTTTTTTGTGTCTGCCCCCAGTGGCTAAGTTTGGTTCAGTGGGTTGTGCAGGCTTCTTGGTGGAAGGGACTGGTACCTGTGTTCTGGTGGATGAAGCTGGATCTTGTCTTTCTGGTGGGCAGGACCACTTCCGCTCATGTGTTTTGGGGTGTCTGTGACCTTATTATGATTTTCGGCAGCCTCTCTGCTAATGGGTGGGGTTGTGTTCCTCTCTTGCTAGTTGTTTGGCATAGGGTGTCCAGCACTGTAGCTTGCTGGTCATTGCCTGGAGCTGGGTCTTGGCATTGAGAAGGAGATCTCTGGGAGAGCTTTTGCCATTTGATATTACATGGAGCTGGGAGGCCTCTGGTGGACCAATATCCTGAACTCGGCTCTCCCACCTCAGAGGCACAGGCCTGACACCCAACCAGAGCACAAAGACCCTGTCAGACACATGGCTCAGAAGAAAAGGGAGAAAAAAAGAAATAAAGAAAAAATTAAATAAAGTTATTAAATAAAAATTTTTTTAATTATTAGAAACAAAAAAAAATTAAAAGTAATTTAAAAAGCAAGCAAGACAGAAGAGAGCAACCAAACCAAATAACAAATCCACCATTGATAACAAGTGCTAAAAACTATGCTAAGAAAAACAGAAATAAACAAAAAACAAAAAGAGAAAAAAAACACCAGTTGACAGACCACCAGGACAAATGGTAAAAGCAAAGCTATATAGACAAATCACACAAAGAAGCATACACATACACACTCACAGAAAGAGGAAAAGGAAAAAAAAAAAAATATATATATATATATATATATATATAAAGAAAAAAAGGAAAAGAACAATCAAATCAATAAACAAATCTACCAATGATAATAAACTCTAATTACTAAACTCAGATAAACATAAAAACAGAAACAAATTAGATGCAGAAAGCAAACCCAAAGTCTACAGTTGCTCCCAAAATCTACCACCTCAATTTTGGGATGATTCATTGTCTATTCAGGTATTCCACAGATGCAGGGTACATCAAGTTGACTGTGGAGATTTAATCTGCTGCTCCTGAGGCTGCTGGGAGATTTCCCTTTCTCTTCTTTGTTTGCACAGCTCCTGGTGTTCAGCTTTGGATTTGGCCCTGCCTCTGCAGGTAGGATGCCTGAGGGTGTCTGTTCCATGCCGAGACAGGACGGAGTTAAAGTAGCAGCTGATTGGGGGGCTCTGGCTCACTCAGGCTGGGGGGGGGGAGACATATGGAATGTGGGGTGAGACTGCAGTGGCAGAGGCCACCATGACTTTGCAACAGCCTGAGGTGTGCTGTGTGTTCTCCTGAGGAAGTTGTCCCTGGATCACGGGACCCTAGCAGTGATGGGCTGCACAGGCTTCTGGGAGGGGAGGTGTGGACAGTGACCTGTGCTTGCACACAGGCTTCTTGGTGGCTGCTGCAGCAGCCTTAGCGTTTCATGCCCATCTGTGGTGTCTGGGCTGATAGCATGACTAGTGCCGGTCTCTGAAGCTCGTTTAGGCGGTGCTCTGAATCCCCTCTTCTCTTGCACCCTGAAACAATGGTCTCTTGCCTCTTAGGCAGTTCAAGACTTTTTCCCAGACTGCCTCCCAACAGGCTGTGGTGCACTAGCCCCTTCAGGCTGTGTTCACACAGCCAATCCCAGTCCTCTCCCTGGGATCTGGCCTCCAAAGCCCAAGCCTCAGCTCCCAGCCCCCACCCACCCCAGCGGGGGAGCAGACAATCTTCTCAGGCTGGTGAGTGCTGGTCAGCACCAATCCTCTGTGCGGGAATCTCTCTCCAATTTGCCCTCTGAACCCCTATTGCTGTGCTCTCTCCTCTGTGGTTCCAAAGCTTCCCTCCCACCACACCCTGTCTCCACCAGTTAAGGGGCTTCCTATTGTGTGGAAACTTTTCCTCCTTCACAGCTCCCTCCCAGAGGTGCAGGTCCTGCTCCTATTCTTTTATGTCTGTTTTTCTTTTTTCTTTTGCCCTACCCGGGTACATGGGGAGTTTCTTGCCTTTTGGGAAGTCTGAGGTCTTCTGCCAGCATTCAGTAGGTGTTCTGTAGGAGTTGTTCCACATGTAGATGTATTTCTGATGTATTTGTGGGGAGGAAGGTGATCTCCACATCTTACTCCTCCACCATCATGAAGGTCTCCTCTGCTTGTTCATTCTGATGTTGATACACACACACACACACACACACATATTTATTCATTCATTGTATTCTTTAGCTCCAGGATTTCTGTTTGATATCTTTTTATAATTTTCACTTCTTTGTTAAACTTCTCATTTTGTTCGTATATATTTTTCTGGTTTCATTGAATTGTCTCGTGTTTTCTTGTAGCTCATTGAACTTCCTTAAAACAGCTAATTTGTATTATTTACTGGGTAAGTTGCAGATTTCTATGTCTTTGGGTTTGGTGCTGACAGCAGAACCAAAGCCAATTGGGTCTGTAGCTGATTTTTCAGGAGTACAGAGTTGTTTCTGGGACTATGGCTGGAGCCATGTTTGGTGATTTATTTGTTTGGTTCAGGCCTGTCTTCTCAAAGCAGCCCTCCTTGCTCTTGGTCTGCACTAGGGTTTCATAGTCACTTATCTGGGTCTCACGTTTCCTACAAAGCATATTAGTCCATGGATGGATACCAAATTACTGGTGTTGGTGGGGGTGGGTGGGATATGAGAAAGAGATATCTTATTTGTCCATTGTGGTGATGTCACTGAAATATTTTCTGTTTTTAATGTGTGAATTTGGTATTTATACTTTTCTGTTAGTTTCATTTGTATATTTCCTTTTAAAAATGTAAACATTCAAGGGATAAAGTCATGAGATGAAGAGTAGCAAAATTTTTATATTACTTTTATTACAAAATTGAGCTACTACATGATTTTATCTTTTTTAATAATTTCTGAGATACTCACAAGGGGGAAATATCAACCCAGAGAAATGATGCTGAAGTGCAAGACAGGAATTCAACTGCAAACTGAAGTTGTATGAAACTCCACAGGATGATTTGTTACTTAAAAATGAATAACTAATGTTAGTCATCTTTGTCACAAATTGGCATATTCCTTCCCATAGTTTTATTTTTACTTCTATCGAGGGCTTATTGTATGCCTGGCATTCTACATATATAAATGCATTTAATATTGATAATAATCAGGTAATATTTCTCATTTTATAAATGGGAAAACTGAAAAATGTTTACTTTTCTGTTATTTAATATTATTAAGAACATAGTTGAGGATAAAATAATGAATAAAAGAAACAATATCTGCTATAATGGAACTTAATTTGGAGGTAGATAGCAAATAAACAAGTATCATTTTAGGGCAATAAAGACAATATAAAGTATAGTAATGAGGTAGATAGTGGTGAGACTGGGGATGGAGGTCTTGGGATTCCTTTATATAGTATAACTGAAGAACACCTCTCTGGTTATGTGGCTTTTCTACCTGAATGAAAAGAATGAGAGAGCCAGGATAATATTTGGGGAAAGAGTATTCTAGCAAGGGGGAATAAAATAAATTCAAAGACCCTAAAAAGTTTTGAAACTATTTTGCTTGGGGTAGAAAGGACAGTCTGGTTGGAAAAGCATGACTGTGGGTGAGAGTGATAGGAAACAGCTGCAAGAAGGAGCAGAGTATTAGGAAGGTACAGGAATGGGGTTAAGTATGTCAGGCCTCTGAAGGCTTTGGTGAAGATTGCCGATGGGGTAATTCTGAATGAGATGGAAGCCACTGGAGGATTTGGAGCAGAGCAATGACATACTCTGATTTACATTTTAAAAATATCATTCTCATTGACTGTAGTAGAAACAATGATGGAAATACATAGCCTGCTAAGATGAATGTCAGTAGTATAGGCAAGAGACTCACTAGGTTAATAATGTTGGATGATATGAAAAGTGGTTGGGTCCTAGGTTTATTTTAAATATAGAGAGCAAGAGATGAGTTATAGAGGGGTTCAATGACTTTGATCTGGATATTTTTAAAAAATGAAAGTGCCGTTTTATTAAGATTAGGGAAAAAGCATGTTTTAGGGTATAATTAGATCACGACTTTTCTTTGAAGTATGCTAAATATGGAATTTGTGTTAGATATTTAAGTGGAGATGTCAGTTAAAAAAACTGAGCATTGACATTTGGATTTGCAATGTGGAGGTCATTTTTGACCTTGAGATGGTGGAGAGATGAAGTTATCTCTGGTGTTCCTGTTTTCTCTATAGAATTAAGTGCAAAGAAATCAGGTAAGAGTTAGGAGGGAAGATGGGGCTTTGGATGTTATCACAGGTGAGACCTTGTCATCAAAGAGAATGGGAGGATAATTTTACTATGGTACTTTCATGGAATTCCAGGCAACATTACCTCTCCCCTTGAGGTCTGTGGTCATGTACTTAAGCTGAGACCAACATGGCCCTAAGATTTTCCTTAGCAAGATTGAGCTGCTCAGGTAGTTAGGAAGTAGGTGAGAACTAGAAGTTAACCAGAGTTGGAATCTTGCCAAGTTAGTATACTGAGGGGAAAGATGAAGAAAGAAGTGAGTATTTTGATGAACCATGGAATCTAAATAGAGTAAGGATGAAAAAATATTATGAAGGGGGTGATGGGGAAAAAAATCAATAGATTAGAGGTTCCAGTGAAGCAAATAATTGTTGGAGTTGGGATAAAAAGGATCCAACAATATCTTAGTTGTGGCAAGGGGGATGTTAGAAACTGAGACTGGAATGCCTGAGGTTATTGGTAGTAACAAGTTGTGGTTACTGAGTCAGGTGATTTTGCTGACGACAGACTGTGAGTTTCCCAGGGCAAAGTGCAAGAATATTTGGAAGTGAGAGAGGAGTGGGTAAATGTGTTAGTTGAGGGATTGTATGGAAATGTATTACAGGGATCACAGTTAGGACTCAGAGTCATAGGCTTCTTGTAATTTCTGAAGGCAACCAGGACCTAAGGAGCTAGTGTTAATAGTGTCTTTCCAATCGATAATCAGATCTAATTAGAGCCTCCTTCTAAGTCAGTTGTTCTCAGCCTTGGCTGCACATTAGAATCACCTGGGGGAACTTAAAAATATCCAGTGCTCAAGCTTCAACCGAAACCAATTAAACTAAAATCTCTGGAGGTGGGACCCAGATTTCAGCATTTTTTTAAAGTTCTCCAGATGACTCCAATCTACCACCAAGGCAGAGAGTCAGTTTTCTAATTTGTGAGGCCAGAAGAAGCAGCAAGAAGTTGTTTGTTTTTTTGGCGATACACGGGCCTCTTACTGTTGTGGCCCCTCCCATTGCAGAGCACAGGCTCCGGACGCGCAGGCTCAGCGGCCATGGCTCACGGGCCCAGCCGCTCCGCGGCATGTGGGATCTTTCTGGACTGGGGCACGCACCCGTGTCCCCTGCATCAGCAAGCGGACTCTCAACCACTGCGCCACCAGGGAAGCCCCAGCAAGAAGTTTTGACTCTCGAACCTGGGCTCTGCATGGTAAGATAGACCCCCTCCAGCACTGTCTGCATGTAAGGATGGAGTCAGATCTGCCTTCCTCCTGTGTCTGATCATCTAATGAACTAAGGTTTATGCGAGAAGCAAACCAGATGACTCAAAACAGTATAGTAGATGTGTTTGTGTATATTAGCCAGGAAAAAGTAAAGAAGATTCCTCCCCAAGAGCAGAAAAATCACAGTTTGAGACCCTGTGAAATGGCAATTGATTCCAAATACATTGCTCTGAGCACTCCTTAAGAACTTTTACACTTTCCGAAAGTCAGGTGAAAGGTTCACAGCACAACTTTTCATGGTTAATTAGCAGTGAGAATTGCTTCAAGAAATTGCATAGGGAAGAGCAGATGGAGTTGCAACTCACCTTGGGGCAGTAATTTGTATATCCCACCCATAGTCTTTTTTTTTAAATAGATCTTTATTGGAATATAATTGCTTCACAATACTGTTGTGAAGCCAAAGTGAATCAGCCATATGCATACCTATGTCCCCATATCCCCTCCCTCTTGAACTGCCCTCCCATTCTCCCTATCCCACCCCTCTAGGGCATTGCAAAGCACCCAGCAATCTCCCTGTGCTATGCTGCTGCTTCCCGCTAGCTATTTTACATTCAGTAGTGTATATATGTTGATGCTACTCTCACTTTGCCCCAGCTTCCCCCTCCCACCCTGTGTCCTCAAGTCCATTCTCTATGTCTACATCTTTACTCCTGCCCTTCAACTAGGTTCATCAGTACCATTTTTTTTTTTTTAGATTCCATATACATGTGTTAGAATATGGTATTTGTTTTTCTCTGACTTACTTCACTCTGTATAACAGACTCTAGGTCCATCCACCTCACTACAAATAACTCAGTTTCCTTTCTTTTTATGGCTGAATAATATTCCATTGTATATATGTGCCACATCTTCTTTATCCATTCATCTGTTGGTGGACATTTAGTTGGTTCCATGTCCTGGCTATTGTAATTAGTGCTGTAGTAAACATTGTGATACATGTCTCTGAATTATGGTTTTCTTAGGGTATATGCCCAGTAGTGGGATTGCTGGGTCATATGCTAGTTCTATTTTTAGTTTTCTAAGGAAGCTCCATACTGTTTTCCATAGTGGGTGTATCAATTTACATTCCCACCAACAGTGCAGAAGGGTTCCCTTTTCACTACACCCTTTCCAGCATTTATTGTTTCTAGATTTTTTGATAATGGCCATTCTGACTGGTGTGAGGTGATACCTCATTGTAGTTTTGATTTGCATTTCTCCAATAATTAGTGATGTTGAGCATCTTTTCATGTGCCTCTTGGCCACCTGTAAGTCTTCCTTGGTGAAAGGTCTGTTTAGGTCTTCTGCCCATTTATTAATTGGATTGTTTGTTTATTTGGTATTGAGCTCCATGAGCTGTTTGTATATTTTGGAAATTAATCCTTTGTCTGTTGTTTCATTTGCAAATATTTCCTCCCATTCTGAGGGTTGTCTTTTTGTCTTGTTTATGGTTTCTTTTGCTGTGCAAAAGCTATTAAGTTTAATTAAGTCCCGTTTGTTTATTTTTGTTTTTATTTCTGTTACTCTAGGAGGTGGGTCAAAAAAGATCTTGCTGTGGTTTATGTCAAAGAGTATTTTTCCTGTTTTCCTCTAAGACTTTTATAGTGTCTGGTCTTACATTTAGGTCCTTAATCCATTTGGAGTTTATTTTTGTGTATGGTGTTAGGTAGTGTTCTAATTTCATTCTTTTACATGTAGCTCTCCAGTTTTCACAGCACCACGTATTGAAGAAACTGTCCTTTCTCCATTGTATAGTTGTTTCCACCATTTTGTCTTCCAGCTCATTTATTTGTTCTTATACATCATTTATTCTGTTATTGATTCCTTCTAGTGTATTTTTCATTTCAGTTATTGTGTTGTTCATCTCTGTTTGTTTGTTCTATAGTTCTTCTAGATCTTTGTTAAACATTTCTTGTATTTTTCAATCCATGCCTCTGTTCTATTTCTGAGATTCTGGATCATCTTCACTATCATTACTCTGAATTGTTTTTCAGGTAGGCTGCCTATATCCTCTTCATTTATTTGGTCTTGTAGGTTTTTACCTTGCTCCTTCATCTGTGACATATTTTTCTGTCTCTCTTTTTTTTTTTTTTTTTAAGTGGAATTGTGTTCCTGTCTCACTGGTTGTTTGGCCTGAGGCTTCCGACACTGGAGTGGGGTGGCAAAAGAAAAAGAAGGAGAGAACAATAACAAAATAAAAAATAAAATTACAGTAGAAAACATATGTTAGAAAGAATATAAAAATAAAAATATAAATGAGTGAAGAACCAGAAATTATAACAGTACCACAATAGTTAAAAAGAGGTGGAGGAAAAGGAGGAAAAAAAAAAACAGGGAAAAGTCCTTGGCTGTAGAGGGTGGGGCCTATGCAAGGGCAGGTGTAGGTGGTGGGCAGGGCCTATGCTTAGGACCCACAGGGCTGGAAAAGGCCCTGGGGGCTGTGAGAAGTAGGGCTTAGGCTGAAGGAGCAGAAGGGGCCCAGGCATGCCCCCCAGTGGTCTCAGAGGGCAGGCGACCTCACGTGGGAGCCCAGCAGGCTTCCTGGGCTCCAGTGGGCAGGGCAAACGCCCTCCTCTCCTGCTCCTCTGGTCCCAGAGGGCCCCTCCCACCTGCCTCTCCTGATCTCCCCGGCCCTCTTCCTATGCCCCCATGAACCCATGCAGTCTGAAGGGGGCTTTAGAGGGCAGGGGACTGGTCTGGGAGCTCAGCAGTTTTCTCAGCCCGAGTGGGCTGGGAGATAACTCTCTGCTCCTCTCCTGCTCCTCCTGGAGGGCCCCGCCTGCCTACCTCTCCTGATCTCCCCAGGATCAGGGGTGTGGATCCTGTCTGGTCTCTACTTCTCCGCCCCCTCTGTCCCCCCACATCCTACCTGCTCACTTGGGCGTTTCTCCCATCGCCGTGGTGTCAGGGTCTCCCACCAGCGGCAGGCAGGCACCCTAGTTGTGTGGAGACGCTAACTCAGTGTCTTCTTACACCACCATCTTGACTCCATCCCCAGTCATTAGTCTTGGTTGCTAACAACATCATCTAGAGATAACACAATCTTATATTTATGCTTATTCTCCATTTGGTTGCTAAATAATTTAACTCCAAAATCTAATTTCTGTTAAAAAAAGAAAAATTAAATAAAATCTTTATTTCAGAGCTATTTAATTTGTAACATGTTGCCATTATAATCTCCTGGCATTGGTGTAATATGTAAAACACACCTGATTGCTTTAAATATACAGCACTTATATGCCCTAGTAAGTGAAGAATTTCCACTTGCAAATTACAAAGAACACATTATATTTTATTGGCGTCTCAATATAATATGTTACAGAGGAGTAAAGTTTTGCTTTTGGAGTTTAGAAAGAAAAATTCTTTTACTCAACTTATCTCTTTAAATGGCCCTGATTTTTTAACAAAACTGGTTGTAATATTTTAGAAAGCCAATATTGTCCTTTTGTTGTGGAAGCAGTTTTGCTATATTTTTTAAATAAATGTTTACTCCACAAACATTTATAGCACTCTGAAAAGGTTTTAAATTTTATTTACTAGTGCCATAGTTTTTGAAATTGAAATGTAGAAGTAGGATCTGCCATAAACTCTTTTGTATTTTGTTAAATCTGTGGGTTTAAGTGACCTACCTCAGAGAGTGGTAATTCTTCCACCTTCCTCAACTTGGAAATGTGTGTTAGTTCTCTTTGAAAAGAAGGCATTGCTTAAATTTAACTTATTATTTTCCCTATTGGAGTGACAGTGAATGCTGGCTGACCTTTGCAGGGTTACTTATTGTCTTCATGAAAATTTTCTCCATCTGAGGTAGAGAAAATACCTGCTGAGCTAAGGACTATGGTGGAGACAATGCTTGTCAAACATTTTTTGTGCTACTTCTCAGAAGGAAGTCAACCATGAAAAACACTTTCAGAACAAGTTTTCTAAAATTCACCTGTACCAAACTTTTCCAAGTCCATCTACTCTTCATCAGGCTTTTGCACTCTAATTAAGCCATGATGATGAGTCAGAACTGATTCTAGGCAAAATATTGCAGTGAACAGTTTAAATTTCTACCTTGTCCTTTTGCATTTTTCTCCTCCATATCTCTATAATGTGCCTATGGATTTCATGTTCTGTTTACTCCAACATACATAGGACCAGATATAATTCTACATTCTCCATAAAGACTGCCTGTGCCCAAATCAGCCGCATTTGAAGTCTTTGTTTGTTACTAAAAAAGAAATATTTTTTGCACCCTACCCCAAACCAATTAAATCAGAAACTCTGAGGATGTAGCTTAGAGAATATATAGGTTTAAAAACTCACCAGGTGACTCTAATGTAAAGCCTTGGTTAAGCATCACTGTCTTAAGCCAAAAACCATGGATTCTTAAGGATGTAATTCTGAAGAGTTAGCTGGTGAGTAAAGAAGATATTTGTTAACCAGAAATCCTTACAAGCTATTTATGAGCCTAAAACTAATGAGAGAACATTGTCTCAACAGCCTGAAGGATGACAGCAACTAAGCTAACAATGATATTTTATATTGCCATGAAATTCCTCAGTGGCAATGACCACTGGGTGGCCATTATTTTCTTTGTCTCAGGCACTGGGTTACCTGTAATCATCTATCACATGTTGAATGTATTATTATTCTCCTTGTATCTGATAGCATAATGTCCACTAACAAGAGACTGACTTCCTAATTTGTGGGTGTGGGGAGAACTGCAAAGTCATTTGCCATTGTGTCACACTGAATTTCTGATTCTAAGAAACATCTTCAGTCACCACAATGACAGTACAGTTATCTGTTTTCTTTACATGCTTTAGGTAATTTAGTGAATCTCTGCCTCTCTGTTCAGAATGATTAGGAGGATGGCCTCAGAATTGTAAGAATACTGGGACATTGTTCATGGCCATGGAGACATTGGGTCCAAAACCAGTTTCCTAAGCTGATTGCTTTTTGAATGTTGGACCAGGTATTAGAAAATAAATGACTAAAATTTGCAGTTTCTTGTACTCTTGAAGTAAGAAGTTACATTTACACATATGGTGAAGATAGAAGCCTTTGATGAAAAGTTATCCTTAGATCAATATGCTCATTTTTAATTTCAGTTTTTGAGCCCTTTGAACTTGTACCCTGAACCTGATCGTAGCAAATAGAACCTCATTTGTTGCAGTTTAATCAATTTAGTAAAATGGAGAAAGTTGCAACATCTGGCTTTTGTTCAAGCCCATATCTCTTCCAGTAAACTGCAGTTTAGAAGACATCTTTTTAATACATTTTAAGGGCATTCATCCTGCCTCACTCTCACTATACCCTTTGAGAGGAGTGCTAATGAGTCAAAGACAAGGGTACTATTGATTTACAGTTTTGAGGAGTTAAGTTTTTTGTATAATGCTGGAAGAGATTAAAATCTATTTTAAGACTTCACTAGGGAGATTTATCTCTGGGAGCTTGATCAGGTTCCCACAGTAAATATGGGAGAAAAATAGCTCAGTCTTCTGGCAGGAGGGTGGG
Source organism: Lagenorhynchus albirostris (assembly GCF_949774975.1). Lineage (NCBI taxonomy): Eukaryota > Metazoa > Chordata > Mammalia > Artiodactyla > Delphinidae > Lagenorhynchus > Lagenorhynchus albirostris. The sequence continues at coordinate 54,057,401 of NC_083095.1, read as the reverse complement.
GGGTAGTGGGAGGAATCATTTTGAAATACCCAGAGCAGTTCTGTTCTTCTTAACAAGGCCTGCCCTCGGGGGAAACTAGATAACTAGAGACTAACTGACTTGGGGGAAGGGAAATACCCAATGTCAGTACCTTCTAGCTATCCTGTCCCACCTGAGGGTTGGATGGGAGCTGTGGCCAAGAAACACTCCTGAAGTGCAGAGGCATAGGCTCACTGAAAGACTGAGACTTAATCATAAGACCAAAAAATGCTTTCCCTCCCATGGACACCTCACCACCATGTTACTAAGGGCCTCTTTATATCATTTTCTTTTACTTGGTACCTTATATCTGTCAAGAAAAAATTGTCAAGAAAAAATTGCAAGGCATATTAAAAGGCAAAAAACATAATTTGAAGAGACAGAGCAAGCATCAGAACAAGACATGGCTGGGATGTTTTATCTATTCAGTGGCCCTTTTTGTGGTTGTTCTATGATGTACATTTTTGGAATATTATTTCCCAATTAATTGTTTCAATAAGGCTATCTTATGGATGCCTCCTGAGAACGTAGGCATTGTGGCTATCTCTTACCTGCTCTAGGTTTGAAAAACTTTAGTCAAATGCTTTATGCTTTGGGGAAAAACCAGGTTTTCTCCTTAATGTGTTACTACCATTAGAAAGATGGAATACTGATAACAAAAGAACATTGTAGCCTTAGGGTTTGACTTGACGGACTTTGGCCTGAATAAACAAGAAGATGATCCATGATTTACAGGCAGTTTAGCTCACTTATCAAAGCTGGTGGGCCCCAACGTCATTTAGGGCCAAGTTCTTTTTAATCATAAATATTGTTTCACTTGGATGTTTAGCATATGTGATTCATTTGTAATCAAAGAATAATTTTAGTTTTATTTTCTGTCTATGAAAACTTATTCAGAGGGACAGTGTTCTTGACCCTTGATTAAATCTTGGCAGGCCCAAGACATTTCTTGCTAATCTCTGGTAACAACAGTCTAGTTCTAGTCCTTCTAACACTGTTACAAATACAGTGTTAATTCATTAAGTAAAAATCTCATTCGGTATAAATATATATTAAGCTTTGATGAAGATTATAACTCTGTCTCCCTCTACAGGAAGGTCCAGCTAGCTGTTCATAGTGTCTCCCTTCCTTACCTAAGACCTGTAGCAGATGGAATCCTTTGATCTAATAAGGAGAAGATAGTATGCTCAGCTTCTTTTTTTTCCACCCCCCTTCCTACCTCACTTCTTCTCCCACTCTCTAACTTCAACAAATGGAAATAGGTGGAGAGAAGGGAAAAAATGACGTAGAACAGAGAAGTATCTTACTTGGGCGATATCTGGTGATGTCATAAGCTGACTTTAAGCTTTTAGGGCCTGGTAGATGTTACATGCTGATTTCTTTTTCTTATGGGTGCCTGTGTGTGTATGTGTGTTTCCTGAAGATTCCATCACTAAAGATTTGTCCAGCTCTGTCTCTCAGGATATGTGCAGTGCAATCCATTTCCCAATCTACTGCTCTTCCTTTAGCCCCTGGTTTTCTGGTAGTCCACTCCACAAATAAGCTATTGGTGTTTCCTACCTTTTCTCCTGGATTTAAAACTTGGACTTAAAATGGCTCCAGTCTTGCTTTTTCTCTTTCTGGTATGGCTCACCACCTTGAACCTGACAGTCTCTGGATATGAAGGCCAGTCCCAACAGAGCCACATTTATTCTGCTGCCACAAGCCTCCTCAAGACCCTGAGGCATTCTCTGTAACTTCAAACTTTAGGGAATGGACATTCTAGGATCTGGGAGTAGAGCAATGGAAATGCCCATTCTAAGGCTTCAAATGAAAGAGTTAGGACCTTCCACACTTATCCTATCCCTCTTGGGGGAGGCTGGGGATTTCTACCAATGGGTCTTCTCAGAAATCTACTCTCTCCATACCTTGCCTCAGTTTATTATTTCTGATTTGCTTGAGGAGTCCAAGAATTGTTGCTGTTGCCATTTTCTTTATAAATGTTGTATATGGTCATCTGTCTTGCACTCATTTCTATACTTGATGTGTATCATATCTTTTGTCTCAATTGAAATTGAAACAGAAGGACTTAATATTTTAATATTCTATTACATGTGCATTTGCCCGGAGTGTCTCCTCTTCACATCTCCTCAAGAACCAGTGATAGGCAGGTTCTTTCAGAGAATTCAGTTACAGCATTGGGAATTATCCCATTTCATTATGACCAACTCTCTTGTTAATTAGAAAACCGTGACTTAGCTTGCCAAATGCAATTTCGTGTAGATTTTGGATTATTTACTAGAGTGAGGAAAAAGTTGTTTGAAATAACTACTATAAGAAAACAAAAGTCTAGTGGAAAACATTGAGCCCTTGTATAGGAATTGAATCACAAGAGTTGCATTTACTTTGTAAGGTCTCCAGTAGGTCGGATAATTTAGATAAGCTTTAGGAACCGAATGGCAATAGAGTGCACTGTGTCTGTCCTAATTCATAAGGCTGAAAAAATACTTCCTAACTCATCTTTATCTGTACCGAAACATCATAGCTCACATTAAATGGACTATGTGAGTTAAAGTATTGCTGTGCTATCTGGACATTCATACTAGTGTATCAGACTTTACTAGCTTTGTATACAAAGTTAGGAAATTTGAGGGATTAATAACTATGATTACATTTTATACAGTTAATTATTTTTGGCCTCTGTGGTATGGTGAAATAAAGTATTGTTCCTTTCCTGCAAGGATGTTCATGTTTTTGTGCTATAGATAATAGCTCTCTTTTATCCCTTAAATGTGAATTACTATCAAAATTTAGACTACAGTTTTATACATTTATGCCTATGTTTATCTTATTTGCATACTAAGAAGTTATTCTATAAAGAGGTTTTCTATTAAAGTTATTCTGTTTTATTTAGATTCAGTGATTTTCTGTTTCAGAAAGATGCAATCTTAATACTTCATATGAAATGGAAATAGAGTCTGAGGGCTGTAGGGACTCATTTAAATAATTGAATACATATACTGCTTTTATAAAAAGAGACTCCTAGAAGACGGTTGACCCAGGAAGGCTCCTGGGTCCCCATGTGAAGTGACCATGCGAAGCAGATTACCACACCCTGCCCCCAACATGCAGTTAGCTATGACTGTTTCATGTGTATGTCTATTAACTATGATATGAGAAGGAGAAAGAAACTATTAATATATTAAGCTACTGATATTTTGGGGTTATTGATTTTATTTAACTTAATGAGTCTCTACTTGTTTAAAATTGGTTGTCTCTATGTTCAGAATGATTTAGAAGGATTTTCTCAGAATTTAAAACATACTATAGTTACAATACAACCAATATCACTTATAAGCTATATTTTAAATTAAAAGGCCAGAGTTTTTAAATATGCAAGAATATATGGACAGTGTTGCATTATCCACTGTAATACAGCTTAACTAGTTGAGTATATTTGGAAATAGTATGGCTATGTGTTACCAACGTTCTATTCTAGTGAACTGAAGGAGCTGAAAAAACTTTCTCAACAGAAAGTACAGAATTTTAACAGTGGGGAAGGATTGCAGTTGTAAAGAAAAGTAGAAATATATAGAGAGGGAGTTGGGTCATGAAGTAACATAGTAGTAACAGGAATTGAAAATTAGTGGCACATTAAAGAGATTCTATAAAACAGTGAATCTAATGCCTACATGCATCAAAAAATTTCAAATATTTAAAAAAAATATAGATTCTTGGGCCTCAAACCAGACTTACTATATCAAAATCTCCATTTTTAACATGCTTACATGAGAATAACTTTACCTTTTTGATGCTTAAATGAAATAACTGTAGAAAGTTCTTACTTATAATAGTGCCTAGCATAAGTAAGCATTCAATAAATACTGTATTAGTCATTGGTGTTATTGAAATTCCTGTGTACACTAAAGCTTGAGAAACACTGTTATAGAAATGGATCATATGGTGTGATTACCACTTCGATAAGTCAATATTATTATATTAAAAGGAGAACAGTTGATTAGCCAGAGGATTAAAATACTTTAAAAATGATGGTCTCATTTATCCTTGGGAAAATTTCAATGGGCAAAAGAATGATATAAGTTCACCACTGCCTTTTCATTCCCACATACAGCTTAAGTTGACAATGGATCAATTGGCCTGATATTAATCAGTATTAAAAATACAAGAACTACTTTTTCTTTTTTGGTAATTTAAATTTGGTTTTAGTTAACACTTGAGGGCTTAGTGAGCTGTCTCTCTGGGGATATTTGAAGGTATTATTCTGGAGCTCACAGCTAGATAGGCAGGCAAATTTAGGTGTCAATCAAATAGAAATGACTGTAGACATTCAATACTTGAAATAACAGCCAGAGAAAATTTGTAAAATTGTAAAGTTGAGAAATAGCTTCTAAGATTAAAAACTGGGGGACGCCTACTTTTTAGGGTAAGGGGGAAGGTAACAGAATTAGATTAAATGACTGAGAAAAGCCTAATCTGAGATTGAAGAAGGGAACAACAATTAGAGTGTAGTGTCCTGGAATCCAAGAAAGAAAGTTTCAAAATAGAGACTGGGCAGTGGTAAGAACATTTACAGATATTGAGCATGAAAGTACTGATATTTTCACTCTGTAGTGAAAAGTTCTCTCCTTGAACTCATATAGTCCCTTTCCTGTGCATAAGACAAAGACTTAATTTATTTGGCATTTCCTGTGCCTAGCACAATATCTTGTATTATTTAATTTCTTCAAGATTCATCAAGGCTTTATTGTGGGCCAGAAACTGTAAGTCTTAGGGAAGCTGGGATGACTCATAGTATTTCTTTTTACATAATTTCTTGTTATGTCCCTCAGTATCTGAAATATTCAAGTTAATTGGGAAAGAAACTGTGTCTTGTACATTTTAATCTGGCACATAGTAAGTAAACAGGACAAAAAAGATTATTGTTGAACTGATGGATCCATCTGATAGTTGATCAGACATGTTATTTATTTCCTTCATCTGTAGTCTTCAGCCTTCATTACTCAAATAACTCCCCTTTTGAGATCTTAGACTTGACATTGCTGTCTGTGATCACAGCCTTCTTATTTCCCAATAGCTTCACACTCTTAGTTCCACTTACAGAAACTTCTCTTTTTTTGTATTCCCTCTATTCACTGAGTGCCAACGTAGTTGTGTGTTAAACATCTTCCTTCTGGTTTTCTGTTTTCTGCCTGATCTGGATCTTTTGTAGGTGTCTCCACTAATACAGCATTACTCAGTGCTGTGGTAATGTGCTATTCTGGATCACTCTCACTATTTCTCCTATTTTATAGGTAGTCTGCTAAACATTACTGAAGAAAGCTGTGTAATTGTACTGCTTTTTGGTTACTGCTGAGTCATGCTTTCTAATGTCGACTTGTTTCCTTTTCTATTTAAAAATCATTTTATTCATCTCTTACTATTCATTATAGCAACAGTTTTAAAATCTTTTCAGCCTCCTTAAGAAGGATCCAGAAGAGGACTTTATATTTAACATTTTTGAGAATATTCAGGCCACTTGATATGAAAGTTCTCAATTTCTCTTCCTTATATTTCAAATTTTTATCTTCACTCATTCTCTGCTTCTCATTCTCTGTATTAAAGAAGCACCTCTCTTCCTTTATAAAACTAATTGCCTTGCTCTGCTTTTAGTCATCCAGTCACTTGTTTAATACCAAATATTGTTTCATTAATAAATCCTTTTTCTTTTGAATTTTCATTCTCATAAACTCATTCCTTCCTCTCAGACAACTAGTATGTTCAGAATTCTTATAATCAACAAATTCCCAAATTTTCTATCATTCCTGTGACCGTCTTAAATTATAATTCTCTCTAGTTTCATCTGTAGAATTCTTTATACTCTTTTTGCTGCATTTACTCTCTTACTGTTTTACTCCCTTAAAATCTTCCTACTTCTTACCTTTTTCCCCCTTTACTTAACTATTCAGACGCCATCAATGACTTCCTCACTTTTAAAACCAATATTAATTCTTATTAGTAACCCTCTTTTTTTTTCCTGGCTTGTCAGGAGCTTTCTTTTTCTTGACACCCTGGCCTTCCTTAGTGTACTTGATGCTTTGTTTTATCTGATTTGCCTCCTGTTTCTTTGCTTAATTCTTTTGTCTCTTCTTACTCTTTAGATGTTTTATAAAGGGAATTCCCCAAGATTCTGTTCTTTCCTCTCATTATTTTTTCTTTATCTCTCTGGGAATTAATTTACTCACATAAAGACTTGCCTTAGTTTAGAGATCCTTCAAATATTCAAATATTCCTGTCTCTTTAAGGAACCTCCATACTGTTCTCCACAGTGGCTGTATCAATTTACATTCCCACCAACAGTGTAAGAGGGTTCCCTTTTCTCCACACCCTCTCCAGCATTTATTGTTTCTAGATTTTTTGATGATGGCCATTCTGACTGGTGTGAGATGATATCTCATTGTAGTTTTGATTTGCATTTTTCTCATGATTAGTGATGTTGAGCATTCTTTCATGTGTTTGTTGGCACTCTGTATATCTTCTTTGGAGAAATGTCTATTTAGGTCTTCTGCCCATTTTTGGATTGGGTTGTTTGTTTTTTTGTTATTAAGCTGCATGAGCTGCTTATAAATTTTAGAGGTCAATCCTTTGTCAGTTGCTTCATTTGCAAATATTTTCTCCCATTCTGAGGGTTGTCTATTGGTCTTCTTTATGGTTTCCTTTGCTGCGCAAAGGTTCCTTAAAAAGCTACAAATAGAACTACCATATGACCCAGCAATCCCACTACTGGGCATATACCCTGAGAAAACCATAATTCAAAAAGAGTCATGTACCAAAATGTTCATTGCAGCTCTATTTACAATAGCCCGGAGATGGAAACAACCTAAGTGTCCATCATCGGATGAATGGATAAAGAAGATGTGGCACATATATACAATGGAATATTACTCAGCCATAAAAAGAGACGAAATTGAGCTATTTGTAATGAGGTGGATAGACCTAGAGTCTGTCATACAGAGTGAAGTAAGTCAGAAAGAGAGAGACAAATACCGTATGCTAACACATATATATGGAATTTAAAAAAAAAATGTCATGAAAAACCTAGGGGTGAAACAGGAATAAAGACACAGACTTACTAGAGAATGGACTTGAGGTTATGGGGAGGGGGAAGGCTAAACGGTGACAAAGCGATAAAGAGGCATGGACATATATACACTACCAAACGTAAGGTAGATAGCTAGTGGGAAGCAGCTGCATAGCACAGGGAGATCAGCTCGGTGCTTTGTGACCGCCTGGAGGGGTGGGATAGGGAGGGTGGGAGGGAGGGAGACGCAAGCGGGAAGAGATATGGGAATATATGTATGTATATAACTGATTCATTTTGTTGTGAAGCTGAAGCTAACATACCATTGTAAAGCAATTATACTCCAATAAAGATGTTAAAAAAAAAAAAAAAGATCCAGAAAAAAAAAAAATATTCCTGTCTCACTTCTGATCAATGTGCTGACTTCTGTATCTTTCCAACATACTGTTAAGTATATTTTTTCCTGTTTTTTTTTTTAACTGTCTTCTCAAAAATACTATTCATTCCTTTTGATGTTGTTTCTGTTAATGTTTACCATTTCCCCCATTTAAATTCATTCAACGATTTTTATCTTTCATTCTATTTTCACTCTGTTCTTCAAATTGGACAATTTGTATTGATCTATGTTTAAATTTGTTGATTCTTTTGGTTGCTAAGCCCATCCAGTGAATTTTTATTTAAATTATAATTTTCAGTTATTTAAATTTTATATGGTGTTTTAAAATAATTTCCATTTCTTTCAGAGTCCCTGTCTTCTCATTAATTATGGTTATATTTAATTCTTTGAACAAAATTTTAACAGTTGTTTAAAATCCTTGAGTGTTAAGTCTGAAACCTGGACCATGATAGATTTAGGTTTTATTCATTGTTTTGATTCGTTTTGTTTTGCTTGACCCTGGGGCACATTTCCTATTTCTCTATATGTGACTTTTATTTTATACTTGACATTGTGAACGATATATTATATATCTATATTCCTCTGAAAAGTGTTGCTTTTGTTTTTCTATTAGGTGATTTAGTTACTGGATGATCACTTTAAACTTGTGTAGGATTTATTTTATACTTTGTTAGTACAGATTTATGAAAAGTCCAAGTTGTTTCCCAAGCCTCTATATCTTGGCAGAACTAACCTCTAAACTCTTTCTCCTGAAGATCTTTCATGGCTTGATTTTAAGATTTGTTATGGCATGCTGCAAGTAGGCTCTACTTTATGGTGTGGTTCTTACTCTTGAAGCACAAGTTTTCTCATGTCTCACTGGTTTGTTCAAGGTGTTAATGAAGTATCAACTTGGTCATTCCTTTATTTTTTAAAATTTTTTATTTTTTAAATTTTTTTAAACTGTGGTATACACTGCAGACAGTTTTGTAAGGTTTGGATTGTAGGCCTTAACACTTGTCTTATGCAGTTGATATGTCTGAGTTCTTTCCTAATATAATAGAGCTACAAGGGTAACACTTTTTTAAAAGAATTTCTATATTTTATTTATTCATTTTTGGCTGTGTTGGTTCCTCATTGCTGCACACAGGCCTTCTGTAGTTGTGGCGGGTGTGGGCTCCTCTTAGTTGCGGTGCTTGGGCTTCTCATTGCAGTGGCTTCTCTTGTTGTGGAGCACGGGCTCTAGGTGTGCAGGCTTCAGTAGTTGCAGCACGTGAGCTTAGTAGTTGTGGCTCGTGGAATCTAGAGCACAGGCTTAGTAGTTGTGGCACACAGGCTTAGTTGCTCCACGGCATGTGGGATCTTCCCGGACCAGGGCTCGAACGCATGTCCCCTGCACTGGCAGGTGGATTCTTAACCACTGCACCACCAGGGAAGCCCTGGTCGTTCCTTTATGGTTGACTTGAACTCCAATGTCTCCTTGCATTGCTTGATCTCTCATACCTCTCTTCACTGTTAACCCATGGCAGAGGTTCTCTGATAAACTTTAGTCTTTCCCTGTGTATGTGCCGCCCATTCTTCAGCCAAGGACTATGTGGGAGTCCCACATGGAATGCTGTGTTCCATTTTATGCACAGGTCCCTCCTCTCAGATGCCCTGTCCCACAAATTCTGGCCACTCACCAGCTGCCATAAACTCTGATCTTTATCCTTAGCTCAGTGGAATTGCTGTACTCTGCTTGGCCTCTAGCTCATTATGTTGTGATTGGGAAATTGTCCCTAGACAGAGAGAGGGCAATTGTAGTTTCCCATCTCTCAGGAATCATAGGATTGAACTGACTATTGTCCAGTGTCTGAAAAGAGTTGTATGTATTTTTCTAATTCTACAGTTTTACAGGAAGAGGTAGTTTATAGGAGGAGGGCTAGTTTGGTAATAGTTATTCCATCAAAGCCAGAAGTCATAAAACCTTAAAATCTTTTTTGACTCCTTTCTCATATTCAGGCTTCCAATCCAAACTAAATCCTTTTATTCTTCCTTCTCAAAACTGTTTATGTCTATCCAATCATTTCTGTGATCATTGTCTACCATCCTGACACCATCAATTCCCCAAACTTCTATGACATCTATATCTTTCTAACTAGTCTCCTACAGTTGATATGGCTTTAATTATATCATTTTTTTACATAAGTTCTTTACTAATTACTTAATCTGTCCTGTTTAATCAGAAAACTCAGTTCTTCCTCAAATTATCTCTACGTGATATTATAGCTTTTTCTACTACAATTCCCTCATATATACCATAGTTGCTAGAATACCTATATGTGTGATTCCTTAGTTTGCTTGTATTATTTATCTTACATAGAATGCTTTGATTCTTCAAAATTATTTTTTTCAAAAAATATTTATTAAGTGCCTAAGGTGTGCCAGACATCATTTTAATTTATAGGATTACAGGAATGAATAGTTTAGACAGCTTCCATCACATTACAGAACTTAAAATTGAGTGGAGTAGATAGAAATTGAAGGAAAAATTCACATAAATATTAATTATGCTTGTGTTAGGAGCAACAGTAGAGAAGTACACTGTGTCTTAAGTGTATTTACTCTGCAGCCTTCACCTAAACTTTAGAATGCCTTTACCTGGGGAATTAGATTTGAGTACCTAAGCAGTAATAAAAGTAAGCTGGATGAAATACAGGTGGAGGACATCTTTCTAGGCAGAAAGAACAGCTTGAGAGACAGCCCCAAGGAAGGAAGGAACATGGTTTTGCAGTAACCGAAAGTAGCCAGTGAGCCTAGAGTACAGTAACAAGTAAGTGGTGAATGATGGGATGATAAATTACCATAGAGTCAAATGCAGGCCCTGTAGGTTATAATGACACTTTTGGATTTTGTCCTAAGAGCAAAAAGAAGCCTGTAGGTTACCTCAAATCTGTCACCCAACTTGCTAGCAGGCTCTAGGACTGTTAGACAACCTCTCTCTCCACTCTTCAAACTGTTATTCCTGGAGGTGGAACTTTAATGGTACAACAGAGCTTGAAAGGAGTCATAGATTCTGCTCGTATTGCTCTTGTCCTTATAATTGACAGAATGCCAGTCATTTGTGGACATAAGCATGTAACAATACAGAATTGTGGGACTGTGTTAATCTTTCTTTTAATTCTTACCTACTTAACATAGTCATACAAACTTATTCGCCTTCTGGCCCACAAAGCTGTTAGTTGTTTTAAGTAGGAGGTAATATTAGAATCACATTTTATTAAGATATCCCTTATTGAACTTAGGGGACATTTTTGAAAGGGCAGGAGGCAAGAATGAAAGTTAGAAGGTTAGTTAAGATGCTTGAGTGCAGGCTAGAATCTTGCAGCTCTGAATAGAATGTTTGATCTGGAAAAACTAGGACAAGGGACCATTTACATTGCACCATTTCCCTCCTTTGATCACCTTACTAAAATTTTTCTATTTTCTTCTCTCTCCATTTACAAATATTGTCTATTTATGTTTTCAGTAATGTATATGTACTTATTTAACCTCTGAAGTAGAATTCTCTTAAGGAAACACTATGTATTTTATTTACCTTCTTATCTGCTATGTTATCTAGGACAGTGACTACATTCATTCATTTATTGGTTCATTTGTTCATTTACAGATACTTAGCTCTTAACATGTTTCAGGTTATTTAAGCACTGTAGAGTAACTACCAAGAACAAAAGACATAATCCCTGCTTCTGTAGAGTGTCTCATCCCATAAAGGCATTTATCTGACAATAATGCAAATTAATGCCAACTATAAGTGTAATGGGCTCCATATCATAGAACATCCATAGTACTATGAGAGCATATAATAGGATAGGCTTCCTATTGAGCTGAGATAAGAATTAGCTTTAAACAAGGTAAAGGGAGAGAAGACATTTCAGGCAGAGAGATGTATTGATCTTGTGGCAGGAACAACTAGACGCATCTGAGCAATGGAAAGAAGGCCAACATAGCTGGAGCCCAGAGAAGGAGATGTAAGGTAAAGCTGGGGCAGTAGGCCAGTTCTAGGCAATTTAGGGCCTTTATAAGTCATGTTAAGATTTTAGTCTTTCAAAAAGTCTACAAATAATAAATGCTGGAGAGAATGTGGAGAAAAAGGGACCATCCTACACTGTTGGTGGGAAAGTAAATTGGTACAGTCACTATGGAGAACAGTATGGAGGTTCCTTAAAAAGCTAAAAATAGAGTTACCATATGGTCCTGCAGTCCAACTCCTGGGCATATATCTGGGAAGAACAACAACTCTAATTTAAAAAGATATATGCACCCCAGTGTTCATAGCAGCACTATTTACTATAGCTAAGACATGGAAGCAACCTAAATGTCCATTGACAGATGAATGCATAAAGAAGATGTGAGATATATATATATATTCATTTATTTATGTTTATATATATACACAATGGAATATTAGCCATAAAAAATGAAATAATGCCATTGCAGCAATATGGATGGATCTAGAGATTATCACATTAAGTGAAGTAAGTCAGACAGAAAAAGACAAATATCATATGATATCACTTATATGTGGAGTCTAAAAAAATGATACAAGTGAACTTATTTACCAAACAGAAATAGACTCACAGACATAGGAAACAAACTTATGGTTACCAAAGGGGAAAGGTGGGGAGGGGTCAATTAGAAATTTAGGATTAGTAGGTACACACTACTATATATAAAATATATAAACAACAAGGACTGACTGTATAGCACAGGGAACTATATTCAATACCTTGTAATAATTTATAATGGAAAAGAACCTGAAAAAGAATATATAAATGAATCACTTTGCTGTACATCTGAAACATTGTAAATCAACTATATTTCAATAAAAATACTTTAGTCTTTATCCAATTAATATATAATTAATAAACATATATAATATGTTTCTAATAGGTATTTACTTAAAGAACAAATCTGAGTATTTTAGTAAGCAATGAGGATAGAACTAACCCAGTAAAAAAGATTAACTAGGTGAGATTTAGGGAATTAGATTGAATTAGAAATGGGATCCATGATGTAAGGTGGTAAGAAGGTAGGCAGTGTTTGAAGGGCAGGGTTTGAAAATAGAGCAGAGATTTGTAGTGAGAAAAGTGAAGACTCTCAAGAAGCTATAATTGTGTTAAACATAGATGACTGCTAGTGCTATTGGGCTGCAAAGCTGAAGGATGTTTGCATTAACCAAACTCAGTGCCTGGCTTTTCTCCATAATTATTTTATACATTATTACTGTGAATGACATGTCAGAGGTCCCCAAGAATATTCCCTAGTTTGGTAATTCTCTAGGAGGACTCACAGAACTCACCATAGAGTTGTACGCACAGCTACATTTTCTTATAGCAAAAGGATTTTAAAAAAACAGCAAAGGGAAAGGTGCATGGGTCAAGGTCTCAATGCAACCAGATGTAAGCTTCTAAAGAGTCCTTGTAGAGTCACAAAGGAGGCATTTAATTCCCCAGCACTGAATTGTGATGACAAGTTTGAAATGCTGTCTACCAGGGAAACTCATTAGTGACTCAGTGTCCAAAATTTTTACTGGGAGCTAGTCATTTTGTCACCCTCTGCCTAGTCTGTACCAAATTTCTAGTCTCCCAGGAGTGATGTAAATGTTCAGCATAAACCACATTGTTTTAACAGAGTTTAGGCATAATGAGTGACTCTTATCAATTCTCAGAATGGTGGAAAAATATCCTCTTTAAATCAAGTTCCCAGGTGCCAGCCAAGGGTCAACTTCACAGGCAGGCCTTTCTAAGGATATATAACTCTTCTGCACAATGGCAATAATAGAATTTGTAGATCATCCTTTGTTTCCTGGTTTTGTGCTAATTTATTCTTTATGTAATATATTCTGAAGCAACCTATTATCTGTATAGGTGTGGCTGTCATTTGATTTATACATGGTGTCACAGACTCTTGACTTTTTGTACTTTTGGGTCATCATATTTTTTCACTCTTTTTCAAACAGTGCTCTTGTTTCAGGACATATTTGGCCACGCTTGGATTTTGTGGAATTATATCTTGTGTTCCATTCTTTCTTCTAATCTCTTCTCTAGTCACTACATATTGATCTCATGTCATATCTAAGTTTCCTTGAAGGTTAATGGGAAAATCATCCTTCACTTTGAAATGCCTTTTTATATAAGGTTGTAATTTACCTTCCTAACAATGCATAAATCTACCAAAAGTTTATAATATTTCTGATTGGAGTTAAAAGACAATATTAATGGGAAGTTATAAAATTTAATGAAAGCTCATAAAGAATTATTGTTAGTTAAAATAATTATAGTGTGGAAATGTATTATTTAGTAACAGCTTACACTGTAAAGAAATGTACACAGGCATTTTTTTCTTTTATTGGACCAGTGTTGCATTGCTGTGCATTGATTTTCCCATACTAATAGAAATTGCTTAGAAGGTTGTGGTGGCCAGAACTGTGATGCATCAGACTGTTGTTTGGCTGTGGTCTTGCTGTATTTTATCAAAAGAGTTTGTATATTGCCCTATCTTATGTATTACTCCATACTCAAAGCCAAGAATTTTTTATCTTTTTTATTCCTAGAAATTGTTTCTATTCTCTGAGCCCATATTATTGAAAATGTGTTCCATGGACCAGTAATATTGGGATTACCTGGGAGTTTGTTAGAAACACAGAATCTGAGGCCTATCCCCAGAACTGCTGAATAAGAACCTGCTTAAGTGGACTGTGTGTGCCGAGAGGCTGGAGCTAGCATGGATGCCTCATGCTGACACAATCCCCTTTATTCGGATTATCTGAAAATGTTGGAATTCTATCACTTTCAGCAGAATGAGCCCAGTCTAATATAAAAATTAACCAGGTAAGAGGAGACCAACACTGCCCACTTCCTGAAACCCTCTGGGTCATAGGTCTGCATCTGGGTCAGTTTGCACTTTATCCTCGAGGCCATCCATGCCCAGCACTTGCTGCTGCTTGGGTCCCTTCTGTTTCCACTGCTACCTGGCTGAGGGTCACAGAGACACCGCTGGCATCAGGCAAGAACGATCATGCAGCTCACTTTTCCAGTGCAATAATCCATTCATTACGGGGAAATTTAATTGGAAAGGAGGAGACAAAATGGCAGAGTAGAAGGATTTGAGCTCATCTCCTCTCATGAAAACACCAAAATCAAAACTAACTGCCGAACAATCATCTACAAAAAAGACTGGAGCCTAGCAAAAAAGATATTCTACATCCAAAGACAAAGAAGAAGCCACAATGAGACAGTAGGAGTTGCACTTTTGTGATATAATCAAATCCCATACCCACTGGGTGGGTGACCCACAAACTGGAAAATAATTATATCACAGAGGTTCTCCCACAGGAGTGAGAGTTCTGTGCCCCATGTTAGGCTCCCCAGCCTGAGGGTGTGTCATCAGGAGCAGGAGCCCCCAGAGCATTTGGCTTTGAAGGGCAGTGAGGCTTGAGTACAGGAGCTCCACAGGACTGGGGGAAATAGAGACTTCACTCTTGGATGGTGCACACAAGTTTTCACATGTACTGGGACTCAGGGTAAAGCACCGACTCCATAGGAGCCTGGGACAGACCTACCTTAGGGTCTTGGAGAGTCTCCTATGGTGACAGGGGTTGTCTGTGGCTCACTGTGGGGCAAGGACACTGGTGGTGGAGGCCCCAGGGAATGTTCATTAGTGTGACCTCTCCCAGAGGTCACCATTGTGGCACTAAGACCTGGCCCCATTCAACAGCCTGGAGGCCCCAGTTCTGGGACACCTCAATCCAAAAAACCAACAAGGTAGGAACAAGCCCCACCCATCAGCAGACAGGCTGGCTAAAGTCGTCCTGAGCCCACATCCACCTCTAAACATACCCCTTGACATGGCCCTACTCACCAGAGGGACAAGACCCAGCTCTACCCACCAGTGGGCAGGCACCAGTCCATCCCAGCAGAAAGCCTGCACAAGCCCCAGGACCAACCTCACCCACTAGGGAGCAGACACCAGAAGTAAGATGAACCACAATTCTGTAGCCTGCAGAACGGAGACCATAAACACAGAAAGTTAGACAAAATGAGATGGCAGAGAAATATGTTCAAGAACAAGGAACAAGATAAAACCCCAGAAGAACATCTAAGTGAAGTAAAGATAGGCAATTCTACTTGAAAAAGAATTCAGAGTAATGATAGTAAAAATGATCTAAGATCTCAGAAAAAGAATGGACACACAGACCAAGAAGATACAAGAAATGATTAACAAAGAGCTAGAAGATTTAAAGAAAAAACAAACGGTGATGAACAATACAGTAACTGAAATGAAAAATACACTAGAAGGAATCAGTAGCAGAGTAAATGAGGCAGAAGAACAAATAAGTGAGCTGGAAGACAGACTGCAAGAAATCACTGCCACAAAACAGAATAAAGAAAAGAATGAAAAGGAATAAAGACAGTCTCAGAGACCTCTGGGACAACATTAAATGCACGAACATTCACATTATAGGGATCCCAGGAGGAAAAGAGTGAGAGAAATGGCCTGAGAAAATAGTTGAAGAGACAATAGCCAAAAACTTCCCTATCATGGGAGAGGAAACAGTCACTCAAGTCCAAGAAGCACAGAGAATCCCATACAGGATAAATCCGGGGAGTAACATGCCAAGACATATATTAATCAAATTTTCAAAAATTAAAGACAAAGAGATGGGATTGGTTCAAGATGGTGGAGTAGAAGGACGTGCTCTCATGCCATCTTGGGAGAACACCAGAATCACAACTAACTGCTGAACAGTTGTTGACAAGAAGACACTGGAACTCACCAAAAAAGATACCCCACATCCAAAGACAAAGGAGAAGCCACAATGAGTTGGTAGGAGGGGCGCAATCACAATAAAATCAAATCCCATAATTGTTGGGCAGGTGACTCACAAACTGGAGAACACTTATACCACAAAAGTCCACCCACTGGAGTGAAGGTTCTGAGCCCCACATCAGGCTTCCGAACCTGGGGGTCCGGCAATGGGAGGAGGAATTTCTAGAGAATCAGACTTTGAAGCCTAGTGGGATTTGATTTCAGGACTTCGACAGCACTGGGGGAAACAGAGACTCCACTCTTGAAAGACACACACAAAGTAGTGTGCGCATCGGGACCCAGGGGAAAGAGCAGTGACCCCATAGGAGACTGAACCAGACCTACCTCTAGTATTGGAGGGTCTTCTGCAATGGCAGGGGGTGGCTCTGTCTCACCGTGAGGACAAGGACACTGGCAGCAGAAGTTCTGGTAAGTACTCTTTGGCATGAGCCCTCCCAGAGTCCGCCATTAGCCCCACCAAAGAGCCCAGGTAGGCTCCAGTGTTGGGTTGCTTCAGGCCAAACAACCAACAAGGAGTGAATCCAGCCCCAACCATCAGCAGTCAACTGGATTAAAGTTTTACTGAGCTCTGCCCAACAGCGCAACACCCACGACCAGGCCCTCCCATCAAGAAACTTGCACAAGGCTCTTAGATAGCCTCATCCACCAGAGTGCAGACAGCAGAAGCAAGAATAACTACAATCCTGCAGCCTGTGGAACTAAAACTACATTCACAGAAAGATAGACAAGATGAAAAGGCAGAGGGCTATGTAGGAGATGAAGGAACAAGATAAAACCCCAGAAAAACAACTAAATCAAGTGGACATAGGCAACCTTCCAGAAAAAGAATTCAGAATAATGATAGTGAAGATGATCCAGGACCTCAGAAAAAGAATGGAGGCAAAGATTGAGGAGATGCAAGAAATGTTTAACAAAGACCTAGAAGAATTAAAGAACAAACAAACAGAGATGAACAATACAATAACTGAAATGAAAAATACACTAGAAGGAATCAATAGCAGAATAACTGAGGCAGAAGAATGGATAACTGACCTGGAAAACAGAATGGTGGAATTCACTGCTGTAGAACAGAATAAAGAAAAAATAATGAAAAGAAATGGAGACAGCTGAGGAGACCTCTGGGACAACATTAAACGCAACAACATTTGCATTATACGGGTCCCAGAAGGAGAAGAGAGAGAGAAAGGACCTGAGAAAATATTTGAAGAGATTATAGTCGAAAAATTCCCTAACATGGGAAAGGAAATAGCCACCCAAGTCCAGGAAGTGCAGAGAGAGCCATACAGATTAAACCCAAGGAGAAACACACTGAGACACATAGTAATCAAATTGGCAAAAATTAGAGACAAAGAAATATTATTGAAAGCAGCAAGGGAAAAATGACAAATAACATACAAGGGAACTCCCATAAGGTTAACAGCTGATTTCTGAGCAGAAACTCTACAAGCCAGAAGGGAGTGGCATGATATACTAAAAGTGAGGAAAGGGAAGAACCTACAACCAAGATTACTCTACCTGGCAAGGACCTCATTCAGATTTGATGGAGAAATCAAAAGTTTTACAGACAAGCTAAGAGAATTCAGCACCACTAAACAAGCTCTACAACAAATGCTAAAGGAACTTCTCTAACTGGGAAACACAAGAGAAGAAAAGGACCTACAAAAACAAACCCAGGGCTTCCCTGGTGGCGAGTGGTTGAGAGTCCGCCCTCCGATGCAGGGGACATAGGTTCATGCCCCGGTCTGGGAAGATCCCACATGCCACGGAGCGGCTGGGCCCGTGAACCATGGCCGCTGAGCCTGCACGTGCGGAGCCTGTGCTCCACAATGGGAGAGGCCACAACAGTGAGAGGCCCGCGTACACCAAAAAAAAAAAAAAAAAAACCCAAAACAATTAAGAAAATGGTAATAGGAACATACATATCGATAATTACCTTAAACGTGAATGGATTAAATGCTCCACCAAAGGAAACAGGCTTGCTGCATGTATACAAAAACAAGACCCATACATATGCTATCTACAAGAGACCCACTTCAGACCTAGGAACACATACAGAATGAAAGCAAGGGGACGGAAAAACATATTCCATGCAAATGGAAATCAAAAGAGAGCTGGAGTAGCAATACTCACATCAGATAAAATAGACTTTAAAATAAAGTATGCTACAAGAGACAAAGCAGGACACTACATAATGATCAAGGGGTCAAACCAAGAACAAGATATAACAATCGTAAATATATATGCACCCAACATAGGAGCACCTCAATACATAAGGCAACTGCTAACGGCTATGAAAGGGGAAATTGACAGTAACACAGTAAGAGTGGGGGATTTTAACACCTCACTTACACCAATGGACAGATCATCCAAACAGAAAGTTAATAAGGAAACACAAGCTTTCAATGACACAATAGACCAGACAGATTTAATTGATATTTATAGGACATTCCATCCAAAAACAGCAGATTACACTTTCTTCTCAAGTGCTCACAGAATATTCTCCAGGATAGATCACATCTTGGGTCACAAATCAAGCCTCAGTAAATTTAAGAAAATTGAAATCATATCAAGCATCTTTTCTGACCTCAGTGCTATGAGATTAGAGATCAATTACAGGGAAATAACCATAAAATACACAAACACATGGAGGCTGAACAATACGTTACTAAATAACCAAGAGATCACTGAATAAATCAAAGAGGAAGTCAAAAAATACCTAGAGATCAATAAAGATCAATAAAGCTAAAGGCTGTTCTTTGAGAAGATAAACAAAATTGATAAACCATTAGCTAGACTCATAAACAAAAAGAGGGAGAAGACCCAAATCAATAAAATTAGAAATGAAAAGTTACAACAGACACCGCAGAAATACAAAGCATCCTACGAGACTACTGCAACCAACTCTATTCAAATAAAATGGACAACTTGGAAGAAATGGACAAATTCTTAGAAAGGTACAACCTTCCAAGACTGAACCAGGAAGAAATAGAAAATATGAACAGACCAATCACAAGTAATGTATACAAAACTGTGATTAAAAATCTTCCAACAAACAAAAGTCCAGGACCAGATGGCTTCACAGTTGAATTCTATCAAACATTTAGAGAAGAGCTAACACCCATCCTTCTCAAATGCTTCCAAAAGTTGCAGAGGAAGGAACACTCCCAAACTCGTTCTATGAGGCCACCATCACCCTGATACCAAAACCAGACAGAGATACTACAAAAAAGGAAAATTACAGACCAATATCACTGATGAATACAGATACAAAAGTTCTCAACAAAATACTAGCAAACAGAATCCAACAACACATTAAAAGGATCATACACCATGTCAAGTGGGATTTATCCCATGGGTATAAGGATTCTTCAATATATGTAAATCAATCAACGTGATACACCATATTAACAAATTGAAGAATAAAAACCATATGATCATCTCAATAGATGCAGAAAAAGCTATTGACAAAATTCAACACCCATTTATGATAAAAACTCTCCAGTAAGTGGGCATAGAGGGAACCTACCTCAAACGTAATAAAGGCCATATACAACAAACCCACAGTAAACATTATTCTCAATGGTGAAAAACTGAAAGCATTTCCTCTAAGATCAGGAAGAAGACAAGATGTCCACTCTTGCTACTATTAGTCAACATAGTTTTGGAAGTCCTAGCCACAGCAATCAGAGAAGAAAAAGAAATAAAAGGAATCCAAATTGGAAAAGAAGTAAAACTGTCACTGTTTGCAGATGACATGATATTATACTTAGAAGATCCTAAAGATGCTACCAGAAAACTACTAGAGCTCTTCAATGCATTTGGTAAAGTTGCGGGATATAAAATTAATGCACAGAAATGTCTTCCATATCTATACAGTAACAATGAAAGTTCAGAAAGAGAAATTAAAGAAACCATCCCGGGCTTCCCTGGTGGCGCAGTGGTTGAGAGTCCGCCTGCCAATGCGGTGGACACGGGTTCATGCCCCGGTCTGGGAAGATCCCACATGCTGCGGAGCGGCTGGGCCCATGAGCCATGGCCGCTGAGCCTGCGCATCTGGAGCCTGTGCTCCACAACAGGAGAGGCCACAACAGTGAGAGGCCCGCGTACCACAAAAAAAAAAAATAAAAGAAACCATCCCATTTACCATCACACCAAAAATAATAAAATACCTAGTAATAAACCTACCTAAGGAGGCAAAAGACCTGTACTCAGAAAACTGTAAGATACTGATGAAAGAAATCAAAGATGACACAAACATATGGAGAAATATACCATGTTCTTGGATTGGAAGAATGAATATTGTGAAAATGACTATACTAACCAAAGCAATCTTCAGATTCAGTGCAATTCCTATCAAATTACCAATGGCATTTTTCACATAATTAGAACAAAAATTTTACAATTTGTATGGAACCACAAAAGACCACACACACATAGCCAAAGCAATCTTGATAAAGAAAAACAGAACTGGAGGTATCCGGCTCCTGACGTCAGACTATACTATAAAGCTACAGTCATCAAAATATTATGGTGCTGGCACAAAAACAGAAATATAGATCAATGGAACAGGATAGAAAGTCCAGAGATAAACTCACACACCTCTGGTCAACTAATCTATGACAAAGGGGCAAGAATATACAATGGAGAAAAGACCGTTTCTTCAATAAGTGGTGCTGGGAAAACTGGACAGCTACATGGAAACGAATGAAATTAGAACACTCCCAAACACCATATACAGAAATAAACTCAAAATGGATTAAAGCCCTAAATGTAAGTCTGGATACTATAAAACTCTTAGAGGAAAGCATAGGCATAACACTTTTTGACATAAATCACAGCAAAAGCCTTTTGGATCCACATCCTTGAGTAACGAAATTAAAACAAAAATAAACAAATGGGGCCTAATTAAACTTAAAAACTTTTGCACAGAAAAGGAAACTATAAACAAAACAAAAAGGTAACCCACAGAATGGGAGAAAATATTTGAAAGTGAAGCGACTGACAAGTGATTGGTCTCCAAAATATACAAACAACTCAATATAAAAAAAAACAAAGCAACCCAATCAAAAAATGGGTAGAAGTTCTAAATAAACCTTTCTCCAAAGAAGACGCACAGATGGCCAAAAAGCACATGAAAAATGCTCAACATTGCTAATTATTAGAGAAATGTAAATCAAAACTGCAGTGTGGTATCACCTCACACGAGTCATAATGGCCATCATCAAAAATTCTACAAACAATAAATGCTGAAGAGGGTATAGAGAAAAGGGAACCCACCTACACTTTTGGTGGGA
This sequence comes from Lagenorhynchus albirostris, assembly GCF_949774975.1. Taxonomy (NCBI): domain Eukaryota; kingdom Metazoa; phylum Chordata; class Mammalia; order Artiodactyla; family Delphinidae; genus Lagenorhynchus; species Lagenorhynchus albirostris. The sequence goes on along the minus strand of NC_083095.1, from coordinate 54,035,785 downwards.
ATGTAAATTGGTACAACCACTATAGAGAACAGTATGGGGGTTTCTTAAAAACCTAAAAATAGAACTACCAAATGATCCAGCAATCCCACTCCTAGGCATATATCCAGAAGAAGCCATAATTTGAAAACATACCTGCACCCCAATGTTTAATGCAGCAGTGTTTACAGTAGCCAAGACATGGAAGCAACCTAAATGTCCATAGACAGAGGAATGGATAAAGAAGATGTGGTACATATATACAATGGAATGCTACTCAGCCATAGAAAATGAAACAATGCCATTTGCGGCAACATGGATGGACCTAGAGATTATCACAGTATGTGAAGTAAGTCAGAAAAATTTATCACACTGTGTGAAGTAAGTCAGAAAAAGACAAGTATCATTTGATATCACTTATTTGTGGAATCTAAAAATGATACAAATGAACTTATTTACAAAACAGAAGCAGAGCCACAGACTTTGAAAACAAACTTAAGGTTACCAAAGGGGAAATGTGGTGGTGGGGGGAGGAATAAATTAGTAGATCAGGAATAACATATACATACTACTATATACAAAATAGATAATCAACAAAGACCTACTGTATAACACATGGAACTCTACTCAATATTCTGTAATAACCTATATGTGAAAAGAATCTGGAAAAGAATGGATATACGTACATGTATAATAATCACTTTGCTGTATACCTGAAACTAACACAATATTGTAAATCAGCTATACTCCAATATAAAATAAAAAATAAATTAAAAAAAGAATCTGCTTTTCACCAAGATCTCCAGTTGATCCCTATGCATATTAAAGTTTGGGAACTGCTGCTCTAAATCCTGCTATTATCCTTGCCTTCCTATGCTCCATTATCAACCTGTGCCTGTCTCATGTTACATATCTGCTCATGCTGGGAATTATTAGCATGTTAGGAGTCAGGGAATTAAAAAGGTCTCTGACCTAATTAATTGATTATACCTGGAATCTGTGGGGAAAAGTCATAAATAACAAAAATTCCATAAATTGCATTAATTTGGCGAGTGCTGCTGCAGTGTTAACTATTAATAAATATATTATTTCTCACGTAATGCTGTTTGCATTCTTAGCTTCTAGCTGTTGCCCCAGTTGAGGGCCACTTTCCTCAATGCTCTAGGCAACTGCCTGAAAGATGCCTTTAGCATAGTATCATCAACCCCAACACTGATGCTTCCTAGCTGAAAATCTGCCGGCTTCACCTCTGTTGATTTTAAGCAATCAGCCTCTAAGCTGGGCCATTGTTTTTATTTTATTCTTTTAAATTTTTATTTATTGATGAATAGTAGATTTACAATGTTGTGTTAGTTTCAGTTGTGCTATACAGTCAGTCCTTGTTTATCTATTTTGTATGCAGTAGTGTGTATCTCTTAATCCTAGACTCCTAATTTACCTCTCCCCCTGCTTTACTCCTTTGATAACCATAAGATTGTTTTCTATGTCTGTGAGCCTGTTTCTGTTTTGTAAGTTCATTTATATCATTTTTTTAGATTCCACAGATAAGTGATATCATATGATGTTTGTCTTTCTCTGTCTGACTTACTTCACTTAGGATGATTGTCTCTAGGTCAATCCATGTTGCTGCAAATGGCATTATTTCAGCCCTTTTTTATGGCCATTGTTTAAACTGGAGTAGTCAACTTTTTCTTTTTTTTTATATTTTCTTCTTCCTATTCTTCATCACTAGCTGCTTGTGCCCAGATTCTAGGACAGACCAAAGAGAGTCCATTGCCTTAGCCAATTTAATGATGCTCTTGGCTTTGTCCATAGTGTATATTTTGCTCAGGAGTAAGGAATTTAAAACTATTCCCCTCTCACAGTCCCACTGCTGGGCAACCTGCATGCATCTCTGGTTCTTTTTGTCTCTTACCAAAAACCTCTTTCTGTTTCTCTCTCTCTTTAATCCTTCTACTTCTAGCCACTCATCACCTCCCTTAGTTAATTCAACTTAAACCTTGTACTTCTCTTTTATGTTTTAAGTTTTAGTGGCTCAATTTTCCACAGCTAAAATTCTTGGTTACATAAAACCATTACCCTCCCAATTAAAATGCAAGTTGCTATGAGAAAATAATTTATCAAAATAGAAATCAGTGTTCATATAAATTATAATTTAAGCTCTGAATAGTATTATTCAGGGTTTTCCAGAAAGATGTTAACATTGGAATTTAATCTACATATTGAACAAATTTACTTATTAAAATGGAGTTCATAAGTATTGAGTTGATTTATACTGGAGGGAAATACTCTCTTTAGTAATTTGAATTCTATTTCTAAGATAAATAGTTTTACAGTTGTCTAAGGCTAGGTGAATATATGCAAAGTGATAGAATTACAACAACTAATAGAATGGATTGGTCTGATTTTTTTCCACTATGAATTTATACTGTTCTCTAAATAGCAGGGTACTTTTTGTTACTTCTTTCCCTTAAAATGCTGTTCTATTGAGAGTAACTGGATCTACTTAGTGTAATTTTGCTGAATTCACTAGTCCTAACCCTAAGCTGCTTCTTATTTAAAATTTATTAGGAGTATTTGATGAAATTGGACAAAAATGTGTTTAACTGCTATTTCATTCTGGGTTTATATTGAGAACTCACTATGAGAAAAATAAATTTTATTGAAAGTAACTGAATTCATCTCAGACATGTCAAAGTAATTTTTAAAAGCTTTGAAACATGCTATACTTTAACTTTTTAATATGACCATTTATACCGATTCTTGCTATTCAAACCATTCTAAAGTTCATGCTGTAGCTTTATATGTGTAAGATAATGAAGTCATTAGATATGGCAAATGTATGTCTAAAAAAGAGAAAGGAAAGAAAAAGTTTCTTAAAACTTTTTTTTTTCTCTTGGGGTCTAGTTTTGATAAGAGTGCTCCACTAAGTCTGACTCCAATCTCAAGTCAGATAATATAATAAAATCCCTACCATGGATGAAAGACAACTCGTAATGGCAAATCCAGATTCCTTCAGGGTTGGGCAGTTCTCTAGATCAGATGAGACTCTGAGCTGGAGTGTCGTGTGGCACATGTGACATGCCTAATTATGAGAACCAGAACATGCCTAAAATTATGGCATTCCACAAAGTATTTATAGTTTATAAAGTCCGGATGCAATCTACCAGTCAGAGATCATTTTTACTACAAGTAAAATATCCTAATAACAATGTCAATATTCTATATTTATCAGTTAAAAAAAAAACTGAGCTAGAAAGTTAACCAAATATCAGATTTTCATGCAGAAGGGGATGGCTTTTATTAACCCTTACCCACACTTAATCAAAATTAACCATAATGACAATAAAACAGTAATTGCAGCAGTTGTGGAAACTTTTCTTGGTAAGAATTGCAAACCTTACCCTTTAATAATCTGAAGTGAGCACTGCAGAGGAGATCTGAAAGCTCCTGTTGATTATCATCAAAAGTTAGCATGTGGTTCAATAAGCAGACAGTGCAAGTCAGAGACAGAAGGAGTATGGGATCCAGGACCTTGGATAGAAACTCCACTCTAACCATATTGACTAGATGTGTTTATTAGTTGTTAGTGAAGAGGGCTATGCTTTGTGATGAAACAAGACTGCTTTTCAGTTTTATGTAGTAAATTTAATTAATTACCTCGGTGCCCAAGTTAATTGTTAGGTATGTAACATTGTTAATAAGTATTATATAAACTGAGGCAGCATCTTCGTATGAGTATGAGCCCTGGCGTCAGACTGCCTGGCCCTGTCATGCCTTAGTTATGTGACCTTGGGGCAGTTTCTTAATTTTTCATGTCTTTGTTTTCCATCTGTAATGTAAAGATAATAAATATGGCTTAGTCATAGGGTTGTGTGAAATTTAAATAAGGTAGTATAAGTAAAGCTCTTAATTAAAGTGCCCTGAATATAGTAAAATCATTAAATAAATGAAAGTAATTATTAGTAAACAGGCAAATGTAGCTTATCCATATACTGTTTAAATTATTTTAAGTTTATTCTCATTTATAATGCCCAGAGTTAATGAGCTGTGAAATAATAAATATTTATTGATCTCTGCCCCTCATTTCTGATATAGCTCTCCTAAAACCTTATGAGTAGGGGTACTAGGAGAATCTTTTGTTCTAATATTTGATCTTGACATAGAGCTCCTAGAACCCTTATAATTTCCTATATTATAGGCACGTCTGACACAGGGCTCGTAAATCCCTTGACATTTTCTGAGTGATAGAATTTTGTGTTCTAATGAGGCAACTCTTGGTGGGATCCTAGACTGGGGCTGATCACCAGAAAGATTAAGCCATGATTTAGCTTCATTTGGGGAGTTCAAACCAGGTAAAAGTGAATGAAATGAGTCCAAGTGACCACAATGATTTCCTAGGCCAGTGATGTGCAAACATGGCTACACACTTGAGTCACTTAGAAAATTTTTACAAATATAGAACCTCAGGCCCCACTCTACATTTACCCAAACTGGATGTCTGGGAACAGTTCTCTTAGAGTCTGCTAGACATGAACCTACAGATCTATTAATTAAGAAATGATTGTCAAGGCCGCTGGTTAGCACCTACTATATCACAATTTCTCTAACTAGAACTGTACAAAGTTAGGTTTTGACATATTATTGTATATGTTTACCATTGAATATACACCATGATTTATTTTTTCAGGCATTATTTTCATAATTCAGAATAGAAGTATCAAGGTGACAAATGTCCAGACTTTACGAAGGTGTAGATTACTGTCACTTACTGTAGGTTAGGTCTCCACTTTCACTTAGAACATTTCTCCATGCATTAAAATGAGCAGGCAAAATGCTATCAGTTTCCAGTGTGTGGTGGTGTGGTGTCATATGTGTGTACATGTGCAAACACACATAAGTATTTATTGTATCAGATATTCAATAGTGCTCAGTAACTCTTCCTCACAAACAGCCTCTCTGTTCAGAGAAGAGGTCCTACAGTATGATTTGGGCAGTGTTGGTCACTGGTGGACTAAGAATATGGACTTTACCTTAAGGCAGACTGTATACTGGACAGTGATATGTGAGGTATCCTGGTATGACAGGTTCTAGACACATGACATTGGTTGAGAACTTTCCAGATGTGAAAAAGCAAAAATGTTTCTTATACAGAATCATTGTAAGAAAAATGTAGTTGAAAATATTTCTTTTTATTTTAGAAATACCACCTAACCTATCAAGAATTTGTATTCCTTCAAATATTTTAAGTGTGGAACATATTTAGTTAAATCAATCAGCCTATTTTCCTTTGGAATTAAGACTGGAAAGTGCAGAGAAGACTGGCTGGTTGGTGAAGAGTGTAGAGAGAAATATCCAGGAATGTAATGGAAGCAGTTACTGGTAAAGTCAAAGATTGCAGCAAACTCTCCTCACTCTTCCCACTGGCTAGTCAGTCCAAAGAAACCCAAGACCTGACAGCATCTGAACCAGTAATGAGAGAAGAAACCAAGCAACTGCAACACCAATACATATCGAGAGGAGTAAAAGACAATGCTGCTAGCAGTGTCACTGACCAAAGCACCATGAGAGGGATGGATGTAGAGGGAGATACCCGGATGGCCAAATATTAGAGGAGAGCTGCTGTTTACCCTTTCAGTAAACCCCTATTATTTATCCAGTCTTTCTCTTCATTTCAACTCAAAGGATTTAACAAACACATGCACTCTTTCCAATGTAAAGCAAGAGTTAAAAAACATGAAGCCTTAGGCTAAGATCATACCTTTTCCACTAACATTATACCATTTTCAATCTGCATCCTATTTACCTGGGGTCACAGTCAGGGGAGGTGATTGACTCTAAGAGACAAAGGAAATGTTTTACGGTGCTGGAATTATTCTGTATCTTGATAGGGATGTTTACATAACTGTGTGCAAATCCCTAAATCCATCAATTTATACACATATAATAAGTGAATTTTATCTAATGTAAGTTACACCTCAATAAAGCTGTAAATAAGTCCAGTAAGAAAAAGAGGGTAGGGAACCCCTTCACCTGTAGGAAACTAAAAGTTTGGGTCAGATAGATGTTTGTGTCTCAGTGGAAGGGCTAATTACACCTTAACCCTTGAAGAGGAGGGACCCTTCAAATTATTGGTTGAAAAAAATTGGATACAACCTAATAACCGAAGTATCTTATGGAATTAATACCTCAGGAAATTTGTGAAGGAGATTGAAATTCTTTATGGGCTACATAGAGAAATTAACTATGAGAAGGAATAAGCAATCTGCTTGCGGTTACAGAAGAAAAAGACAATGAAACAATAAAACAAAAGTTCTTTGAAAGTTAAGAGTAATTTGGGGAAAATATAATTTTTTTCTGGTTCTTTGGTAGATTAGATAAAGTTGTTTACCTTCTTATTAACTGGAGATAAGTATTAATAGAATTTCAGTTTCCAAACTTTAATATTTCAAAACCACCTAGCACATTACATTTGCTACTGACTTCCATTTCACAGGTTAACTTACAGTTTCTGTTTCATGATATCCTCCTTTCTTACCAGCACTCAAAATTAGTTGTATAGTTACTGCAAATTTCAGTCTAGCTGGTAGGCCCAGTAAGTGCATTTAAAAATAGCAAATGGTCAAATCTGACCTTTGGATTCTGACAGCTGAGGGGTAATTGCATTGAAATCATTACCCTTCCAGTGAGGAAAAGCTTGCTGAACATTGACCCCCTGCTTAAATAAAATGGAGTTATTTTTTTCTTATCAGGTGAATCTTTTGACACTTTGATGCCAAGTGTCATTACTTCTGTCTGGCCTGTGGATTGCTGAACCCTCTGTAAGTGTGATTTAATAACATAATCTGTTATGATATATTTATAACTTTTTTTGTGCTTTGAAGATTGAATTTTACTTGTAACCATATTAATGAAATGGCCTATATAGAAGATGCCACAATGTATCATACTTATCTTGTGCAAGTACAGTTATTTTGATACAAATGTATATTTTTTATCTTTTTATGGAACTTAGATTATATCCAGTGGAAAGTCAGATATTTGGTCAACCATGTGGGTATCATCTTTTATAAGCCTTAAGAGGATGATTCAATAAAAAGAAGTATTTTTAAGTCAGTTAAATTAATATTTTTAATAAAGTTTTCTTTTTGGTTTGTTTTATAAATTTATTTATTTTTGGCTGCATTGGGTCTTCGTTGCTGCATGTGGGCTTTTCTCTAGTTGTGGAGAGTGGGGGCTACTCTTTGTTGTGGTGTGCTGGCTTCTCATTGTGGTGACTTCTCTTGTTGTGGAGCACTGGCTCTAGGTGCACGGGCTTCAGTAGTTGTGGCACGCAGGCTCAGTAGTTGTGGCACACAGGCTTAGTTGCTCCACGGAATGTGGAATCTTCCCAGACCAGGGCTCAAACCTGTGTCCCTTGCATTGGTAGGTGGATTCTTAACCACTGTGCCACCAGGGAAGTCCAATAAAGTTTTAAACTAAAATTTAAGAGCAAAACTGAGTCAGATTATGAGAATTATATACAAATATATACTTGTTATACATTTTGTTCAATAATTGTTATTGAAGAATAACAATTATTCTACATATTGTATTAAGTGCATACACATTAATGAAATTGTACTTTCTAGTTCAAAGGAATATTCCTCCATTCTTATTTACATATCTTATTATTTATGTGTCATATACATACATCACATATATGTATATGCCATGGACTGAACGTTTATCCACCTCAAATTCATATGTTGAAGCCCTAATTAGCAATGTAATTGTATTTGCAGGTGGGGCCTTTGAGAAGTAGTTAAGGTTAGATTACGTCATGAAGGTAGGGCCCTCATGATGAAATTAATGCCCTTGTAAAAAGAGAAAGAGATAGGGGATCCCTGTCTCTTCCCTCATACCAAGGAAAGGATACATGAGGGTGTAAGGAGAAGACAGGCCTCTGCAAACCAGGAAGAGGGCCCTTACCAGACCCTTAACCTATGAGCACCTTGATGTTGGACTTCCCAGACTCTGGAACTGTGAGAAATAAACTCACAGCTGTTTAAACCACCCAGTCTGTCATATTTTGTTACAGCAGCCTGAGCTAGCTAAAACAGTATATGTATATGTTTGATACTATTTTTATTGAGTACTTACTATGTGCTGAGGCACTAATCTAAATGTTTTACATGTAATAACATATTTCATCTTCACCACAAATAGATGGAATAGGTGCTATTATCATTCAGTGTTAATGAGAAGGAAGCTGAGGTATAGAGAATTCAGTGGCTTCTCAAATTCACCAAGCTGGTTGAACTCTGACAGGCTACTCCAGATCTTAATGTCTTTACCACAAGTCACCTCTCATATTTGGTAAGAAAAAGATAGTTACATCATTGAAAAGAAAATGTAAAAGTAATGGCCTAAATTATTTAAATTTCAAAAATCAAGTTTCCTATATTAATTCCTTTTAAACTTTGGCTACTTCTGTTTGCATTTGTTAAGGAACCATTTCTATTTTTAGGTTATACACTTATCTTTTACAGTAAATATTTCACAGTTTATCTAAATGGACATTCCAATGAAACTAACGAATTCTTTCTTTTTAATAGAATAGCATTTTCCCTGCTCAATATTCTCTTATTACTGTTACCTAAGAACACTATAAAAAGAGCAGAAATTCCTTAACTCTTAGCATGTATCCAGGGAGTGCCATGTTATTTCCATATTCAGAAACTAGTAATATCTTATCACTATTCTATTATAAATAATAATCAGTTATTAGCTTAAATTAGTCTTAGCACCTTGATTTTGGCTGCTCAAAATATGACCAGTCCTTTTCTGTTGTAGAATGTAAGATGTGGGAATTTCAATTGCATAATGTTTAATTAATAATAAAAGCAGATGATTCAAGCAAACATTCATGTTTAGAATTGATATTAGATGTATAAATAGAGTAACTCTTTACTAAAATATATAATTGAATTTTCCTTTGAGAGAATGCTTAGCTGTCAATTATTCATGGTACTTATCTTGATACTTATTTTATGTCATAACTTATTTTTCTGGGAGAATTTTCTTTCTTGTGAGAAAGAAAACCTTTTGATTTTGGTAAAAGGCTTAAGTGAAAGAAGGAAAATATTTGTGAATCAACGAGTCTATTCCTTTAGACTTTTAGTTGTCAAGATTAGTATTGTTTATCTAAACTTTTAGCAAATGGGATTGTACTTACTCAGATTCTTTCCTTGGTGTTAAGGTGGAAACTTAAAACATCAAGATGAACTTATAAAATACAAATACAACTTATAAACAAAAGCTATCAAGCAAAAAGTTAAACTATACAAAATTCATGAAAATTTCAATTATTCTTAAGACATTGCATCTTAACATTGCATAGTTTGAAATATGTTACATATATTTTAAATCTGGACGTACTAAGAGTAAAAATTTACTAAGGGGAGCTATATTGGAAAAATTTTGGTTTTAATTTTGCTAAGGAAAGAATAAAATAAGAGTAGCAAACTAGATTAGTTGTACTAAAATTATTTCTGCAATGTAGAACTTAGAGCAATTACTAATAAGACAAAATGTAATGATGTTCTCTGAAATTTTGTTTTAAATATTGTTTCAATCTATTTCCCAATAGCAAATTTAAAATATTGTCAAATAATTATTAAGCAAATAATCTGACTAGTGTAGTTACAATGAGAAATTACCTAAATAGAATAATATGCTGCAATTTTAAGAAACTTGGCATAAAGCAGCCAAGAGCAAGTGAACTGACTCCTTTCACAGGAACATTGCAATAAGAAACAGAATGACATCCTTTTTCTTTCTTTTTTTTTTCTTTTTTGACCCAGACAAGACCCTCTTGAAATCAGCAGAATATTTGCTAATATAAATATTAAACTTATAGACTATAAGTTCCCTAAATGGCTGGAACCATGTCTTACTTATCTTTGTATTTAATGCTTCAGGCAGTTCCTGATATTCAGTAAGTTTGTGTGGAATAATTGAAATAAAACTGCATCATATATAGTACTATACTAACCCTTATTTTAAAAAGAGAATTATGGAATAATGGAAAATTACCACTGGAAAATTTCTTACCTTTGAAAAGTACACTAACTCTTGTATTCCACCGAGTTTCACTCAACTGGCAACAATAAGAGGCAAAAGTTAATCAATATAAGAAGCAGCTAAAAAAATACATCATACTATCCCCTGAATACATGTTTTCCTTGCTTATGCATCTGGGGACTTTTGAAATGGCAATGGATCTGTATTTCTACATACCTTAAGATTTGTGTTAACCATTCGCTTTTCTACTTTTGTTAGGTATGTAACCCTGACTTACTAATTGGATCAGTATTTACCACAGAAATTCAATACATATCTTTGTGAGGAACAGTTTAGAGGGAAGATAGTCTTAAAAGAGAGCACATCAAGTGTCTGCATTTCTGGTAATTCATGTCAACTTTTCCTCTAAAATATATATTTTTTAAAGTGAATCTGGTATAACAAGAAAGGAACAGATAAAAATTTCAGGGATATATAAAGTGGAAGAGCAGATTGCTTCCAGAGTCTTCAAGAAAGTAATTGACTGTGCCTTGAAGGGAAGTTATGAGTATAGTAGAAGGATTTTACACTTTCTTCCAGGCTCAATCATTCGTGCATTTAGTTGTCTTTCTACATTTGCAGAATTTTTAACAAAAGATGTATCTAAAATTCTTGGTCACAGAATTAAACAGGCAAGAGTTAAAACTTGAAAGTTTTCAAGACTGTCATCAGAGTAATACTTGCTTAGCTAGATCATCAAAATTCCATCATATAATAATTAAATGCTAATTAAAAACAGGCAATAACTTTCCCTTATTAAATTATCAGTGATTTAAAAAAACATAATTTTAAGGAGAAATGAGTACTTTAATTAATTTCTGATGGGAATATAAACTGTTACAGTCTGTATTTATCTGTCTACTTATTTTTGGAGACTGACCATGTGTATGAATAACTGCAAATATTCACACTCTTCATAATAGAAATCCCACTTTTAGAAATTTTTCAATGAAATCAGAGCCTGCTATGTTATACGACTATTAAAAATAAGGTTTGAAGCATGTTTAAAGCCATGGGAAAAATGCTTAAAATATGACATTAAGGATAAAAATATAGTAGGATTAAATTATAGTTATTAATATTACCAAGTTTTATTCAAAACATAAAACGTGGAAGGAAATACTAGTTTTCAGAGTGATAATATTACAGGAATTTTTAAAAAAGCTTTTCAATTTTTGAAAAATGTTCTATAGTAGAAAGTAGTAAAAAACATGTTATTTTTAAAACTAAAAACTGTCTTTTATTTAAATATCATTCTATTGGGCAAATCATCTGAAAATACTGATTTATGTTTTAATCTGATACCTTTTCACAATGACAATGGCAGTTGCAAGTGCAAAGTGGCCATTCCTACCGTATAAAATTAAGTTGGATTTTAAAGAATTTTTGTCAGTGGTATTACATCAAAATGTACAGTAGACAATGATATTCTGCTTTCTGTCTCTACAGATTTGGCTTTTCTAGACATTATATAACGGGAATCATATAAAATGTAGTCTTTTGTATTTGATGAATTTGGATGGGCTGTTTACCCATGTTTTAGCATGTATCAGTATTTTGTACCTTTATATCTCTGAATAGTATTTTGTTTATCCATTTACAAGTTGTTGGACATTTAGATAGTTTCCAGGTTGGGATTATTTTGAATAATGGTGCTGTGAACATTCATGTACGTGTCCTTTTATGGACATATGTTTTTAATTCTTTGGCTAGATCCCTAGGAGTGAAATTGCTGGGTCATACTGTAAGTGTATTTTTAAATCCTGTAAGATACTGACATACTGATTTCCAAAGTGACTATGCCACTTTACATTCCTTACATCATAATATCATGTCGGCAATGAACAAGGATTTAGTTTTTTTGTATCCTTTCTGACACTGGGTATTATCTATCTTTCTGTTATAACCATTATTGTGGGTGTGTCATGATATTTCAATGTGGTTTTAATTTGCATTTCTCTAATGACTAATGATAACTAACATCTTTTCTTGTGCTTACTATCCATTCATATATCTTCTTCTGGTGAAATGTCTGTTTAAATCATTTGCCCATTTAAAAAATTGAATTGTTTTCTTATTCTTGAGTTGTAATAGTTCTTTATAAAGTTTTTGTACAGATTTTTGATTAAATATTTGATTTGCAAATATTTTTTTCCAGTCTTTGACTTATCTTTTAATTTTCTAAACAGAGTATTTTGAAGTATAGAAGTTTTTAATTTTTATGAAATCCAATTTATTAATTTTTTTGTTATGAATTGTGTTTTTGGTGTCTTACTAAGAACTTTTTCTCAAAGCTCACAAAGCTTTTCTCCTGTGTTTTCTTCTAGAAGCTTTTGTTTTATGTCTTACATTTAGGTAATTATCCATTTTGAATTAACATGTATATTGTATTATGCATAAGGGTCTAATTAAGTTCGCTTTGTTCTTTCATATGGACATGCAATTGTCTCAGCACTGTTTGTTGACGAGATTGTCATTTCCTGCATTGAACTGACTTGATATCTTTGTTGAAAATCAATTAATCTATTCCTGGACTCTCATACCTATGCCCTCATTTCTGTTCTATTGATCTGTATGCCTTTTCTTTTGCTGATACCACACTGTTTTGATTAGTGTGACTTTAGAGTTAATTTTGAAATTGGATAGTTTGTCATCTAACTTTATTATACTTTTTCAAAATTTTTTGACTATTCTATGCTTTGCACTTCTACATAAATTTTAGGATTAACTTCCAATTTCTACCAAAAAAACCTGGTATTTTGATAGAGATTACATAGTTTTTTTAATGGATCAGTTTTAGAAGAATTGCCATTTTGACTATATTGAGTCTTCCAGTCTAAGAACATGAAATGAGTCTTTATTTATGTAGATCTTCTTTAACTTCTTTCAGCAGTATTTTGTAGTTTCAGTGTTGAAACCTATACTTGTTTTTAAAAATTTTTTTCCTAAGTACATTTTTAAGTGTTACTGTAAATGGAATTGCTTTCTTAATTTCAATATCTGTTTATTTTTATTTTACTTTTTTATTGAAATATAGTTGATATACAATATTATATAAGTTTCAGATGAACAACATAGTGTTTCACAATTTTTAAAGGTTATATTCCATCTGTAGTTATTATGAAGTATTGGCTATATTCCTGTGTTGTACAATATCTCCTTGTATCTTATTTAATTTATACATAGTAGTTTGTACCCCTTATTTCCTTACCTGTACTTGCCCCTCTGCCCTTCTTTCTCTCCACTAGTAACCACTAATACGTTCACTATATCTGTGAGTCTGTTTCTTTATTGTTATATTCACTAGTTTTATTTTTTAGATTCCACATATAAGTGATATCCTACAGTTTTGGTCTTTCTCTGTCTGACTTATTTCACTTAGCATAATACCCTCCAAGTCCATCCATGTTGTTGAAAATGGCATTATTTCATTCTTTTTTATGGCTGAGTAGTATTCCATTGTATGTATATTACCACATCTTCTTTATTCATTCATCTGTTGATGGACACTGAGGTTGCTTCATATCTTAGCAATTGTAAATAATGCTGCTATGTATCTTTATTACATGGAGTGCATGTCTCTTTTTGAATTTCTGCTTTTGTTTTTTCAGATAAATAACCAGGAGTGGAATTGCTGGGTTATATGGTAGTTCTATTCATTGTATTTGAGAACCCTCCATACTGTTTTCCACAGTGGCTTCACCAATTTACATTCCCACCAGCAGTGTAAGAGGGTTCCCTTTTCTCCACAACCTGTTCAACATTTATTTGTACACTTTTTGATGATAGCCATTTTTATAGGTGTGAGGTAATATCTCATTGTGGTTTTATTTTGCATTTCTTTGATCATTAATGATGTTTAGCATCTTTCCATGTGCCTGTTAGCCCTCTGTACATATTCTTTGGAAAAATGTCTATAGGGGACTTCTGCCTATTTTTTAAATTGGTCCTTTATTTTTTTGATGTTGAGTTGTTAGAGCTGTTTGTATATTTTGGATATTATTTCCTTATTTGTTGCATCATTTGAAATTATTTTCTCCCATTCTGTAGGTTGTCTTTTTGTTTGTTGATGGTTTCCTCTGCTGTGCAAAAGCTTTTAAGTTTAATTAGGTCCCGTTTGTTTATTTTTGCTTTTATTTCTTTTGCCTTGGGAGACAGATCCAAAAAAATATTGCTATGATTTTTTTCAGGAGTGTTATGCCTATGTTTTCTTCTAGGAGTTTCATGGTTTCTGGTCTTACGTTTAGGTCTTTAATTCATTTTTAGTTTATTTTGGTATATATTATTAGAGAATGTTCTAATTTCATTCCTTTACATGGAACTGTTCAGGTTTACGAGCAGTACTTATTGATGAGACTGTCTTTTCTCCATTGTATATTCTTGCCTCCTTTGTAGTAGATTAATTGACCATAAGTGCATGGGTTTATTTCTGGAATCTCTATTCTGTTCCATTGATCTGTGTCTGTTTTTGTGCCAGTATTATACTGTCTTGATTACTGTAGCTTTGTAGTATAGTCTGAAGTCAGGGAGCATGATTCCTCCAGCTGTTTTTCTTCCTCAAGATTGTTTTGGCTCTTCAGGGTCTTTTGTGGTTCCATACAAATTTTAAAATTATTTGTTCTAGTTCTGTGAAAAATGCCCTTGGTAGTTTGATAGGGATGTATTGAGTCTTGGGAAGTCTGGTCACTTTAACGATATTAATTCTTCCAATTCAAGAACACAGTGTAGCTGTACATCTGTTTGTGTCACCTTTAATTTCTTTCATGTTTCTTATAGTTTTCTGAATGCAGGTCATTTACCACCTTAGGAATGTTTATTCCTAGGCATTTAATTCTTTTTGATGCAATTGTAAATGATACCATTTTCTTAATTTCTTTTTCTGATAGTTCATTGTTAGTGTATAGAAATACAATAGATTTCTGTTTATTAATTTTGTAACCTGCAACTTTAATTCATTGATGAGCTGTAGCAGTTTTTTGCTGGTGTCTTTAGTATTTTCTATGTATAGTATCATGTCATCTGCAAACAATGACTGTTCCACTTCTTCCTTTCCAATTTGCATTCTATTTATTTCTTTTTCTTGTCTAATTTCTGTAGCCAGGGTTTCCAATCCTATGTTGAATTAAAGTGGCAGGAGTGGGCATCCTTGTCTTTCTCCTGATGTTAGAAGAAATGCTTTAAGATTTTCACCATTAAGTATGATGTTAGATGTGGGCTTGTCATATGGCCTTTATTATTTCAGGTATGCTCCTTCTATGCCCACTTTCTGGAGAGTTTTTATCAAAAATCGATGCTGAAATTTGTCAAAACGTTTTTCTGCATCTATTGAAGTGATTATATGGCTTTTATTCTTCAATTTTTTTATGTGGTATATCACATTGATCTTGATCTATTTGTGGATATTAAAAAATCCTTGCATCCCTGGCATAAATCCCACTTGACATGGTGTATGATCCTTTTGATCTATTTTTGGATTTGGTTTGTAGCGGAATTTTGAATCAATGTTCTTCAGTGATATTGGCCTGTAATTTCCTTTTTTTGGTGACATCTTTGGTTTTGGTATCAGGGTAATGCTGATCTCACTGAAGGAGTTCAGAAGTGTTCCTTCCTCTGCCATTTTTTGGAATAGTTTGAGAAGGACAGGTGTTAACTCTCCTCTAAATGCTTGGCAGAATTCACCTGTGAAGCCATCTGGTCCTAGATTTTTGTTTGTTAGGAGTTTTTTGTTACTGGCTCAGTTTCATTACTGGTAATTGGTCTGTTCATATTTTCTATTTCTTCCTGATTCAGTCTTAGGAGATTGCACATTTCTCGGAATTTTCCATTTCTTCTAGGTTGTCTATTTTATTGACATATAGATGTTCATAGTACTCTTACGATCCTTTGTGTTTCTTTGATGTTAGTTGTCACTTCTCTTTTTTCATTTCAGATTTTATTGATTGTGGCCTTCTCTTTATTTTTATTGATGGGTCTGGCTAAAGGTTTATCAATTTTGTTCATCATTTCAAACAATCACCTCTTAGTTTCATTGATCTTTTCTATTGTGTGTGTGGTTTTTTTTGCCTCTATTTCATTTCTTTCTGCTCTGATCTTTATGATTGCTTTCCTTCTAATAACTTTGGGGATTTTTTGTTCTTTTTCTAGCTCCTTTAGGTGTAAGGTTAGGTTGTTTATTTGAGATTTTTCTTGTTTCCTGAGGTAACCTTGTATTGCTATAAGTTTCCTTCTTAAAATGGCTTTTGCTGCATTCTATAGATTTTGGATCATTGTATTTTAGTTTTCATTTGTCTCCAGATATTTTTTGATTTCCACTTTGATTTCTTCAGTGATTCATTGGTTGTTTACTAGCATATTGTTTAGCCTCCACATGTTTGTGTTTTTTGCATTTTTTTCTTGTAGTTGATTTCTAGTCTCATGGTGGTCAGAAAAAAATGCTTAATATGATTTCAAATTATTTAAATTTACTGAGGCTTATTCTGTGGCCTAGCATGTGATCTGTCCTGGAGAATGTTGCATGTGCTCTTAAAAAGGATGTGTATTATGCTGCTTTTAAGTGCAATGTTCTTTATATATCTTTTAACTCCATTTGTTCTAATATGTCATTTAAGGCCAGTTTCCTTATTGATTTTCTCTCTGGATGATCTGTCCATTGATGTAATAGGGTGTTAAAGTTGTCTGCTATTATTGTGTTCATATTTATCTCTCCCTTTATGTCTATTAATATTTGCTTTATGTATTTAGGTGTTCCTTTGTTGGATACATATATATATATATATATATATATATATGTATTTATAATTGTTATATCTTCTTCTTGGGTTGATCCCTTGATCGTTTTGTAATGTCCTTCTTTGTCTCTTGTAACAGTCTTTATTTTAAAATCCATTTTATAAGAGGATGAATCCAGGAGGTCCAACATCTGAATAACAGGAATTCCAGAAGGAGAGAATGGAGAAAACTGAAGAGAGCAACTTCTCAGTTAAATAATCCAAGAAAAAATTTTTGGAAGTAAGACATGACTTTCCAGATGGAAAGTGCCCAACAAATATCTAGCATATTAATGAAAAGAAATCCATTCATACATACATATTATCAAACACATAAAGACACAGAAAGGGTTCAAACTTTGGAGTGGTTACTTCTGAAGTATGAAAGGTGAAGAATAGAAGTGGGGAGGGATACAGAGTGACTTTCAACTAAATCTGTAGACTTTCTTTAGAAAAAAACTGAATATGGCAAAATGTTAACTTTTATTAAATATGGGTGGTGATACATGAATGTCTGTAATAATCCCTGAACTGTTCTGTATATATTTTATACTTAAAAATATAAATGCATTGGGGTTTAGGAAAATATATAAGAAAAATCATAACAGACTTATTCATAACAGCCAGAAACTGAAAATAAATCAAATGTCCATCAAAAAAATAAAGTCTATTTTGTCTGATATAAGTATTGCTGTCCTGGTTTTATTTGATTTCCATTTTATGGAATACATTTTTCCATCCCCTCACTTTCAGTCTGTATGTTTCTTTACATCTGAAGTCTCTTGTAGGCATTGTATGAATGGGTCTTGTTTTTATATCCATTCACCCACTCTTTATGTTTTGACTGGAGCATTTAGTCCATTGACATTTAAAGTAATTATTGATATGTATGTTCTTATTGCCATTTTTTAAATTGTTCTGAAGTGTTTTTTTTTAGGTCTCTTTTGTTTCTTTCTTCTTTTGTCCTTGGATCTGATGACTATCTTTAGTGTTATGCTTGGATTCCTTTTTCTTTTTGTATGTGTATATATTATAGATTTTTGTATGTGTATATATTATAGATTTTTGGTTTGTTGTTACCATGAGGTTTATATATAGCAATCTGTATATATATGCGATTGTTTTAAGCTGCTCTTAATTTCAAATGCATTTTAAGAAACATGCATTTTTACTCTCCTCCCTTCATGATTGCTATTTTTGATATCATATTTTCCATCTAATTGGTTTCTGTATCTCTTAACAGCTTATTGTGGATATAGATGATTTTACTTATTTTGTTTTTTAACCTTCCTACTAGCTTTGTGAATGGATGATTTTGTACCTTTACTGTATGTTTGCATTTACCAGTGAGTTTTCTCTGTTGCGATTTTCATGTTTCTTGTTGTGTTCTTTTCTTTTTCACTTAGAGAAGTTCTTTTAACATTTGTCATAAAGGTGGTTTGGTGGTGCTGAAGTCTTTTAGCTCTTGTTTGTGAAGGTTTTGATCTGTCCATCAAATCTGAATGAGAACTTTGCAGGGTGGAGTATTATTGGTTGTAGGCTTTTAAATACATCATGTCACTCCCTTCTGGCCTGCAGAGTTTCTGCTGAAAAGTCAGCTGATAGGCTTACAGGAGTTTCCTTGTATGTAGCATGTTGCTTTTCCCTTGCTGTTTTTAATAATCTCTCTTTATCTTTAATTTTTGCCATTTTAATTACAATGTGTCTTGGTGTGTTCCTCTTTGGGTTAATCCTATATGGAACTCTTGCACTTCCTGGACTTGGACGTCTGTTTCCTTTCCTAGGTTAGGGAAATTTTCAGCTATTATGTTTTCAGTTATGTTCTCAGCCCCATTCTCTGTCTCTTCTCCTTCTGGGATCCCTATAATGCTAACATTAGTGTGCTCTGTGTTGCTTCAGAAGTCTCTTAAACTGTCCTCATATCTTTTCATTCTTTTTTCTTTTTTCGCATTCAACATCAATGATTTCCACTAGTCTTTCTTCCAGCTCACTGATCCATTCCTCTGTATCATTTAATCTACCATTGAGTCCTTCTAATGTATTTTTCATTTCAGTTATTGTATTCTTCATCTCTATTTGGTTGTTCTTTTTATTTTCTAACTCTTTGTTAAAAACCTCTATCTTCTCACTCTGTGCATCCATTCTTCTCCTGATTTCTTTAAACGTCTTTACGATCACTGCCCTGAACTCTCATGGATAGATTGCCTATCTCCTCTTCACTTAGTTCTTTTTCTGGGTTTTTTTCTTGTTCCTTCGTTTGGAACATGTTTCTCCGTCAACTCATTTTGCCTAACTTGCTGTTTCTATTTTTATGTATCTGGCGGGTTTGTTAGGTTTCCTGACCTTGGAGAAGTGGCCTTTTGTGGCCTATGCATTATAGCACACATTCCCCTCATCACCAGAGCTATATGCTCTAGGGGTTGCTCCAGTGAAGGCTGCTTGGGTCTTTCTGTTGTGGCAGGCTGACTGTGTGGTGGAGGGAGGGATCTTTTAGGCTTGTTGGTCCCCAGTCTGGTTGGTTGCCAGGTCTTGCCTTGTGTGGAGGCTGCCAGCTGCTGGTTGGTAGGACCAGGTCAAGAGTCAGCTGGGTGCAGAACCCTGGGGGGCTATAGGTCTAGTGCTAGGATACTGGTGGATGGAGTCTGGGTCCAGGAGATTCCAATGCTATTTCCTGCCCACTGGTGAGTTAAGCTTGGTACTGGGGCTAGTGCTGGCCTACTGGCAGCAGAACTGGGTCCTGGGCTTTGTTTGTAAGGCCCAGGGTTCCCAGAGCTGGTGCTGGATTGCTGGTAGGTGGGGCTGGTTCCTGACATGGCTATAAGTCCTGGGGTGTCTTGAAAGTTGTGTTGGCCTTCTACTGGACAAGGCTGTGGCCCAACTTGTCCTGGGGCAGGATCTGGTGTGCTAGTGGGTGGGCTGGTTCTGCAGGCTGCAGGACTATGGTTTTCTTATGGCTGGTGTCTGCCTGCTTGTGGGTGAGTTGGCTTGCTGGTGGGCATGGCAAGGGTCCAGCCAGTCCCAGTCAGAGTCTGGGATGCTAGTGGGTGGAGGTGGGTCCCAGGGTCTCTAGCTGGAGAGCCCTGGGGTCCTCGGTTCTAATCCCTGTGTACTGGTATGTGAGGCCAGGGCCTTGGCCCTTTAGTGGGCAGGGCTACATCAAGAGGTGGCTGGGGCCTCAGGGAGTCTTAAGGCATCCCAGCACTGGCACCTACAGACCATTGGACAGGATGGTGCTGGGTTCTGGGGCTAATAAGCTAGAGGGAGGATTCCAGAATTGTGCTTGCCAGCACCAGTGTCCACGTGGTAGAAGGAGCTCCCCAAAATGGCTGCTGCCAGTGTCTGTGTCCCCAGGGTGACCTCCAGTTGCCTTCTCCCTCTCTGGGAAGCTTTCCAAGGTTAGCAGGCAGGTCTGACCTGCCGCTTCTGCCCTGGGTTCTGGAGTATGTGAGAGTTTGTGTGCGCCCTTTAAGAGTGAAGTCTCTATTTCCCTCAGCCCTTTGGGACCCCCAAAAATAAGTACCTCTGGCCTTCAAACTGAATGCCTTGGGGGCTCCTCTTCCCAGTGCAGGACCCACAGCCTGGAGAGCCTGATGTAAGGCTCAGACCTCTCACTCATTTGGGTGAACCTCTGCAATTGTAATTATTCCCCCATTTGTGGGTTGCCCACCTGAGTGTATGGGACCTGACTTTGTCCCTCCAGGCTGTCTTGTCATGGTTTCTTCATTATATCTTTAGTTGTACATATTTTCTTGTAAGTTCCATAGTTTTTCATCAATGGTCATTCTGTAAATAGTTGGGATTTTGATGTGCCTGTGAGAGGAGGTGAGCTTAGGGTATTTCTACATCTTGGCCAATCTTTCAATTTCTGTTTTTTTTTTTTCTTTGTTTGTTTTTGCTGGAATATAGAATTACAATGAAATTTCGTATATTGTTCTTATACCCTGCAATCTGCTGCATTCTTTTATTAGTTCTCGTAGTGTTTTGTAGATTCCTTGGACTTTTCTATATAGATGATCATCATCTATGAATAAAGACAATTTTACTTTTTCCTTCCTGATTTTGTTACTGTCCCGCACTAGCTAGAACTTTCAGTAAAATGTTAAATTGCAGTTATAGGAGTATAACTTTGCTTTTTTCCTGATCTTATGGGAGAAAGAACTCAATCTTTCATAATTAAATACGTGGTTAGTTGTGGGTATTTTTTTCTTTTAAAAAGAAGTCTTTTATTAGATTGAGAATATTTCCTGCTATTCCTTGACTTTTTGAGAGTTTTTATTTGTGAATGGGCATTGGATGTTGTCAAATGCCTTTTCTGCATCTTTTGATACCATCATACAGTTTTTGTCCTTTATTAACTTAGCGTGCTACATTAGTTGATTTTCAGTTGTTAACCAACCTTGTTCTTTTGGGAAAATGCCCTCGTGGTTATAGTATATAATAAATTTTATATGTTGTTGGATTTTATTTGTTGATATTTTGTTAAGAATATTTGTATCTATGTTCATGAGGAATGTTTGTCTGTAGTTTTCTTGTGAACTCTTTGTTAGGCTTTGGCACTAAGGTAATACTGGACTATTAGAATGAATTGTAAAGTGTTTTCTCCTTTTCTATTCTTTGGGAGAGTTTGTGAAGAATTGATATTATTTTTCCTTTAAATATTTGATAGAATCCACCAGTAAAGACATATGGGTCTGGGCTTTAATTTATGGAATTTTTTTATTGACATATAGTTGTGTTAGTTTCAGGTGTACAGCAGATGTATAGCATAGTAATTCAGTATTTTTACAGATTATACTCCATTATAGGTTTTTACAAGATAATGGGTACAATTCCTTGTGCTATACAGTATATCCTTTTTGTTTATTTTATATATAGTAGTTTGTATCTGTTAATCCTACACCCCTACTTTGTCCCTCCCCCTTCCCTCTCTCCTTTGGTGACCACGAGTTTGTTTTCTACGTCTGTGAGTCTGTTTTTGTATATACATTCATTTGTACTATTTTTGAGATTCCACATGTAAGTGATATATAGTATTTGTCTTACTCTGTCTGACTTATTTCACTATGCATAATATTCTCTAGGTCCATCCATATTGCTGCAAATGGCAGTATTTCATTTATCTTTATGGCTAATATTCCATTTTTTATATATATATATATATATATGTATATATATATGCCACACACACACACACACACACACACCACATCTTCTTAATTCAGTCATCTGTTGATGGCACTTGGGTTGCTTCCGTGTCTTGGCTATTGTAAATAGTACTTCTATGAACACTGGGCTGCACGTATCTTTTTAAATTAGTGTTTCTGTTTTTTTCTGGCTATATACCCAGGAATGAAGTTGCTGGATCTTATGGTAGTCCTACTTTAGTTTTTTGAAGAACCTCCATACTGTTTTCCATAATGGCTGTACCAATTTACATTCCCACCAACAGTGTACGAAGGTTCCCTTTTCTCCACGTCCTCTTCAACATTTGTTATTCGTATAGATTTTTTGGATGATAGTCATTCTGACAGGTATGAGGTGATACCTCATTGTGGTTTTGATTTACATTTCTTTAATAATTAGCGATGTTGAGCATCTTTTCATGTACCTCTTAGCCACTGATATGACTTCTTTGGAGAAATATCTATTCAAGTCTTCTGTCCATTTTTTTATTGGATTTTTTTTTATATTGAGTCGTGTGAGCTGTTTATATATTTTGGATATTAAGCCCCTGTCAGTCACATCATTTGTAAATATCTTCTCCAATTCTGTAGGTTGTATTTTTGTTTTGTCAATGATTTCCTTTGCTGTGCAAAAGCTTTTAAGTTTCATTAGGCCCCCTTTGTTTATTTTTGCTTTTATTTCTTTTGGGATACTGATCCAAGAAAATATTGCTGCAATTTATGTCAAAGATTGTTCCTCCTATGTTCTTTTCTAGGAATTTTATGGTTTCATGTCTTACATTTAGGTCTTTAACCCATTTTGAGTTTATTTTTGTATATGGTGTAAGGGAATGTTCTAATCTCATTGTCTTTAACTATGGCTGTCCAGTTTTCCCAGCATCACTTGTTGAAGAGACAGTCTTTTCTCCATTGTATATTATTGCTTCCTTTGTTGTAGATTAATTGACCATAGGTACGTGGGTTTATTTCTGGGTTCTCTATTCTGGTCCATTAATCGCTGTGTCTTTTTTGTGCCAGTATATTTATGGAAAATTTTATAATTCCTAATTCAATTTATTTCTTTTAGGTCTGTTCTTTTCATTCACTCCTAATTTTGGTAATTTATGTCTTCTGTCTTTTTTTTTCAGTCTAGCTAAAGGCTTGCCAATTTTGTTGACCTTTTCAAAGAGACAACTTTTGGTTTTATTGATAGTCTCTATTACTTTTATGTTTTTTTTTAATTATTTCTTTCTGACCTAATCTTTAATATTTCTTTTTCTATTTATTTTGGGTTTATTTGCTCATCTTATTCAACTTTTTAGGTGGAAACTCAAGTTATTGATTTAAGATCTTCCTTTTCTGATATAGGTATGAAAAACTATAAATTTTCCACTAAGCACTGCTTTAGCTGCAGTCAATAAATTTTGATATATTGTGTTTTCATTTATTATTTATTGTGTTTGTTTATATATTGTGCTTTCATTTTTTCAGTCCAAAATATTTTCTAATTTTCTTTGTGATTTCTTCCTTGACCCATGAGTTATTTGCAAGTGTGTTGCTTAATTTTCAAATATTTGGTGATTTTCCAGATTTCTTTCTGTTTTTGATTTTTAATTTAATTCTGTTGTGGTTGAAGAACATACTTTGTATTATGCCAGTCCTTTTAAGTTAACTGAGACTTGTTTTATAACTTAACATATGTTCTATCCTAAAGAATAATCCATGTGCACTTTACAAAAAAGTGCATTCTGCAGGGAGAACAAGGTTAGGTGATAGTGTTGTTCCAGTTTTCTTATACTTGCAATGTTCTCTCTAGATGTTTTATTAATTATTGAGAGTGAGGTATTGAGATCTCAAATTAAAATTGTTGAATTGTTTTATCAGTTTTTGCTGTGTTCAAGTTGATATTATTGGGTGAATAAACATTTATAGTTGTTATATTTTCCTGATATATTGAGTCATGTTATTACTATTATGAAATTCTCTTTTTTGTCTCTATTTTTTGCTGTAAATTCTATTTTTGCTTTACATTACTCTAGCCAGTCTGTAGTTCTTATTGTTACTATCTGCATAGTACATAGTTTTTCTTCCTTTTGATGTCAACTCATTTGTATCTTGAATCTAAAGTCTTTTCTCTTGTAGGCAGCATGTAATTGGATATTGCATTTGTAATCCAGTCTGAATGTCTCTGCTTTGTCTTTGGAATGTTTAGACCACTCACATTAATGTTATTATTGATATCTCTAGATTTACCTTTGCCATTTTGTTATTTGTTTCTTTATGTCTTCTTTCTTTTGTATTACTGTGTTCCTTCTTGACTGCTCTCTTTTGTGTTATAAACACTTTTTAATTACTTATTATTTTAATATTTTTAGTGGTTATTCTGTGGAATACAATATGCATCTTAATTTATACAATTTACCTTAGATTGATACTAACTTAATTCCAGTAAAGTAGAGAACCTTTCTCCAATATAATTCTGCTTCTTCCACATTCTTTTATGCTGTTATTGTCATATATATTACATCAAGATCTGTTAAAACTTGACATTATAGTATTATAATTGTTGCTTTGTACAATCTTATGTTTCTTCTTGAAGTTAAGAGAAGAAATGAAAAAACTGTTTATAGAGTCTTCTAAATTAACCCACATATTTACCATTTTTGGTGCTCTTCATATTCCTGTGGATTTCTGCCATTTCTACCTTTCAGCCAGTGAGGTTTCCATCATCTGACAACGGATTTGTGTGTTGGTATAACACATTAATAGTTTAGGCTGTTTTTGTATCTGTTCTGGGTTTTACCTTATGCTCAGTCATTTCAAATCCCAATGTGCATGTTTACAGCTTTATGGGAAACCAGGAGTGTGAGAATAGCTTGGGGCCTCTCTGACACAACTGTGCATGTGCAGAGCTTCATCCAGGAAAATACTTAGTTGAATCAGTACCACAGCTTCACCTAGTAGAGCAGAGCTAAAACTCACACTGACAGAGCTTGGGGAGGATTGAGTGTATGAGAGCTTCCCCCAAACAGAGTGTCACAAATTTTTACGGTTCTTACCTGAATTTCAGCAGTTTTTCAAACATAAATGCTTCTTAGATTATTGTATCCCTGTGGTTGGTTTCCAGGAACATTGGTTTTCTTACATTCTTTTTTTTTTCTTTCTTTTTTTTGTGGGGGGATCATATTTGACTAGGTTTATAGTGCCTTTAGAAAATGAAATTGCTATTCTCATTACTTGGCTGTAGCCAGAATTCTCACTGAGGGTACCATTTTTTGAGGAATAGGGGAATACCTACTGGAAAAAATTATCCAAATTAGAATATATTTCTTCCCAGCATTTATAGCTAAAGCATTTCTGTCAAATGAAACCAAACTGAATGATGTCAAATCATTACCACAGGAGGTAGAACCTAACAAAAAGAAATACTGATTATCTATAAGGGAGATAAAGAAAACAGCTAAGGTGAGGTTAAGAAAGGAGTATCAGATGAAAAATCCTGTGTATACCCCAAGTCTAGTGTAAAGAATTCAAGAAAGTATGTGGATGGGTAATCTGGGGGAAGATTAATAGGGAAAAACGATTCCTTGTTGAAATGAGGGTCAAATTAGTCATAACCATAAATGCTGTTAGAAGTCCTGGATTTGTGTAGTGATTTAACTTGTGTGATAATGTATAAGTATTGCTTCTAATAATGAACTGCCTGTTTTGCCTTTTTAGTGGATCTAAACCTTGGAAGGAATCTTATTCTAAAGTAGTTTATATACTTCTTAGGGGTATTTTGAAGGTTAATGCTTATTCTGCAGTTTAGTGCTTCATTAAGCCCTCTTGGAAGAATGTGCAACTCTATTGATAATATACTAAATAGGTAATGCATCCTAGAAAAATTTCTAAAGTCTTAATCCTAAGAGATAAACTAAATTCAATTACCTTTTGAGAAGTAAACCAAAAGGAAGGGAGTATGTAGATGTTAACTAGATCTTTGTGTTTTTCTTTCTTTCTTTCCTTCTTTCTTTCTTTCTTTCCTTTTCTTTCTTTTCTTTCTTTTCTTTTCTTTCTTTTCTTTCTCTTCTTTCTTTTCTTTCTTTCTTTCTTTCTTTCTTTCTTCTTTCTTTCTTCTTTCTTGTTACTTGATATTATATTGGAGTTTTTAAAAATTTTTATTGAAATATAGTTGATATACAATATTATGTTAGTTTCAGATGTACAGCAAAGTGATTCAAGTATTATATAAATATATATATTCTTTTTTTTCATTCTCTTCCATTATAGGTTATTACAAGATGTTGAGTATAGTTACCTGTGCTCTACAGTAGGACTGTCTTGATTTTGGCTTTTAAAAGCGAGAATATTTTATATTAACTTTGAAAGTTCACTAAATAGTAGAGGTAGTCTATTTACAGCAATAGAAGCTAGGTGAAATGCAGTTGAAGTGAGAAGTTAGAATGACTGGAAAAGAATAAGGACAAAAATGGCACATAAGCCAGGGGAGTTGAACATTTCAATAAGGGAGTTAAATGTCATATACTATAAAGGGGATGAAAACTGAGAAAAGGACTTTGGATTTGGCTAGTAGAAAGTATGTGATAAATCTCCAGTTCTGTTATCTGGCTTTACATTACCAACATATGAGGGACTGTGCCCCAATGCCAGCTTTACAAGCTAAGTCTAAATTTGAATATTTTTCAAATTACAGGCCAGCACTAAAAGATGTTATGTGTGGACTTTTTTACTTGTCACTGGAAATGAAATTTCATAGAGCCCTATTATGGTACCATGTAATCTTTTGTCAGGTCTAAAAGATTATTTAGCCTTTCACAGTGATTGTGTGCTTGGAAAACTATGGTTTATATGTCTATTTTTAGTTTTTGCATGTCACTGTATTAGTTATCTGCTGCTGTAAAACAAATTACTGCAAACTTAGTGACTTAAAACAATACACATTGACTTCCTATTCCTCTCCAACATGCTAAAAGGTTGGAAATTGTCTCTCCTATATTTACAACAAGAAAAAAGCTGTACAAATTGGAAACCAACAACTTTTTTTGGACTTTTCAGAGAACTGAGTTCGTTCAGTAAACTGCTACTCAGAAACTTGGAGTGACAGGTGAATCCAGAGAGGCATATCCAAGATCTGCTTTACCTGGAACAGAAGGTATAAACTGTTAGGAACAGTGGTGATTTTGTTGAATTGCTAGAGGTTTAGTGTGGACCAGCATGAAAGTGAGAAACTTCTGGTTTTAGAGGGGTTCTCAAACTTACATGGACTTTTCTTCCAGGAAGCCTACCATATTTTCATGATGAAGATCTGAGAAATATCCCTTGTTGCTCTGGCAGTGGGAGAAGAAGGAAGAGTAATCTTTGTGAAAAGCAATCCGAACCTTCTCCATAATAGAGGTCCAGTCTCCAGGGAAAAAATTTTAGCAGAGACATGTCCCAGAGCTGTGAATGAAGAGCATTTACCTCATTCCAGCCCTCAAAAGCTTCCTGTCTCACCTGAGGGGAAGCGACACAAAAAGAAACATTTGTCAAGGTCACTGACCAGACATACACACCCATGAAAAGACTGAGATCTAAATGGTAGATTGCAGAATTG
This sequence comes from Lagenorhynchus albirostris, assembly GCF_949774975.1. Classification (NCBI taxonomy): domain Eukaryota; kingdom Metazoa; phylum Chordata; class Mammalia; order Artiodactyla; family Delphinidae; genus Lagenorhynchus; species Lagenorhynchus albirostris. Next base: position 54,008,180 of record NC_083095.1, on the reverse strand, counting down.
CCCTCTCCCCAACACTTTACCATAATCACCCCAATAGGGCTCCAGAATAATAATAACAGATTATATTTGATTGAGCTGAGACACAGACTGTTTCTGAGGAAGAGTACTTAGGGAATCCCCCAAACAGGAGACAAAAACAAAAATGCTAGGGAAATTGAAACTTCTGGCACCTACAGCTATATAAAAAATTAAACAAAGCCCAATTATTAGCCAGATGAATGTAAATCTTTACATTAGAGGTCTGTTTACCTCAGTTCCTATTGCCCAATAACATGCCTAGCTTTCAACAAAAAACCACAGGGCACCCTAAAAGCCCAGAAAGAACAAAGTTAGAAGACATAAAACAAGCATGAGAAGTCCGACTCAGATGTGACACAGATGTTGGAATTAACAGACAGGAAATTTTTAAATCTATGATTACATGAAGGGGTCTAATGGAAACAAACATACAAAATGCAAGAACAGATAATGTAAATAGATAAATGGAAATTCTCAGAAAGGATCTGAAGGAAAATGGTAGTAATTATATATGTATATATAAAATATGCATATAAAACAAATGAATATGTATATTATATATATATATATATATATAATGAATCATGCCTATGATGAGTTCATTAGAAGACATGATACAGCTGAGGAAAGAATCAGTGTGCTTAATGATGGGTCTAAGAAACTTCCCAAAATGAAATGCGAAGAGGAAAAGAATAAAAAAAAAAGAAAATACACATGCCAGAGCTGTGGGAAATTTTCAAAAGGTGTAACATATGCATAATTGTATACCATGTGGAGAAGAGGGAAAAGAGCAGAAGAAATATTTGAAGTAGTATTGTCTGAGAACTTTGAAAATTAATGGCCGACATAAAACCACTGATCCAGGAAGTTCAGAGTATAGCAAAAAGAATGCATACCAAGAAAACAAAACAAAATTATACCTAGACGTATCATATTCAGACTGAAGAAAACCAGAGACAAGAGAAGATCTTGAAAGAAGTCAGAGGAAAGTAATACCTTACTCATAGAGGGACAAGAATTAATTCAGAAGCCATGCAAGTGAGAGGAGAGTGGAGTGAAATATTTAAAGTGATGAAAGAAAAAATACTACCTATCTAGAATTCTGTATCCACTGAAATAATCCTTCAAAAGTAAAGGAGGATTAAGGCATTCTCAAACAAAAATTGAGGGACTTCATATCTAGCAGCGCTGCCCAGCAAGTGTAGTAAACAGAAGTTCCTGAGGGAGAAGGAAAATGATATATTACAAACTTGGATCTCAAAACAAGCATAGAAGAAATAAATGGAGATAAGATAAAATCTTTTGGGTTTTTAATTCTTGATTAATCTGAAAGATAACTCTTTACTTAAAGTAATAATAGTAACAATGTATTGGGTAATTAGTACAAGGGATAGGAGGGAGGAACTGGAACACTCTGTATTAGGTACTTGCACTACATGTGGGGAGGAATAGCATTATTTGAAAGCGGACTTTCATTAGTTAAAAATGTATACTATAGCTGTCCAGTTTTCCCAGCACCACTTATTGAAGAGGCTGTCTTTTCTCCATTGTATATTCTTGCCTCCTTTATCAAAAATAAGGTGACTATAAGGTGTGTGGGTTTATCTCTGGGCTTTCTATCCTGTTCCATGACCCAGCAATCCCACTACTGGGCATATACCCTGAGAAAACCGTAATTCAAAAAGAGTCATGTACCACAATGTTCATTGCAGCTCTATTTACAATAGCCAGGACATGGAAGCAACCTAAGTGTCTACTGACAGATGAATGGATAAAGAAGATGTGGCACATATATACAATGGAATGTTACTCAGCCATAAAAAGAAACAAAATTGAGTCATTTAAAGAAACAAAATTGAGTCATTTGTAGTGAGGTGGATGGACCTAGAGTCTGTCATATAGAGTGAAGTGAGAAAGAGAAAAACAAATACCTTATGCTAACACATATATATGGAATCTAAAAAAAAAAAAAGGTTCTGATGAACATAGGGCCAGGACAGGAATAAAGAAGCAGATGTAGAGAACGGACTTGAGGACACAGGGAGGGGGGAGGGTAAGCTGGGTAGAAGTGAGAAAGTGTCATGGACATATATACACTACGAAATGTAAAATAGATAGTGGGAAGCAGGCACATAGCACAGGGAGATCAGCACGGTGCTTTGTGACTACCTAGAGGGGTGGGATAGGGAGGGTGGGAGGGAGATGCAAGAGGGAAGAGATATGGGGATATATGTATATGTATAGCTGATTCACTTTGTTATAAAGCAGAAACTAACACACCATTGTAAAGCAATTATACTCCAATAAAGATGTTTAAAAAGTATACTGTAAACTCTACAGTAACCACTGAAATAATTTTCAAAGAAGTATAACTGATAAGCTGAAAGAGGCCACCCTTGACAAGTGGGCCTCTCCAAAGGGCAGCTCACCAAATGGTAGCTTTTTTCATTAATGCCAACAAGGGAGACAGACTGTTAGAATGATAGAAGTTACAGTCTTGTGTAATGTAATCACAGAAGTGACATCCTGTCCCCCTTAGTTATATTCATTAGAATCAAGTCACATGTCCTATCCACTCTCAAAGGGAAGGGATTACACAAAGGTGTAAATACCAGGAGGTGAGGATCATTGGGGCCATCTTGGAGTCTCTCTTCCATTGTTATTTCTTTTCATATATAAGGGACTTTCTCTATGGAAAAAGTTACTATTACAGTGTGATATGTCAAGTTGATAAGGAATATTTTAAACTATTTTTACTCCCTTCAATTCCTTTCCCTATCTTTATTTTTCTTCTTCAGGTTTTAATACCATCACACAAATTGTTAAAAGTAACTATTTCAAAAATAATGAAATGACTCCATAATTGTACGTATGGTATTCTTTGCCCTTTGGTGCCCATTGGCTGTTGTAGAGGCTCCAAAATAAATAAAATTTCTTCACTAGTATATAATCAAACTTTTTATTCTTCTGACTCTGAAATTAACTAGCCATATTTCTTCAGATAACACTTTACTTCTCTGTTCCTCGCCTCATCCCTTACCTATAAAATAGAGCAATTGCTTTATTTGATCTTAAGGGGTCTTTGTCACTCTTAAAAACTACATTTTTATGACTGAAACTACATTTTTATCACTGAAACTGCTATTTTTTGGCATTTGATCCAAATCAATTATGAGTTTATAAGGTAAAAACTCAAATGCATAAGTATGTAAACTCTGACCTGATTTTATCAGATAAACCTAGTGCTGTAATTGACTGAGCTGTACCATTTTTTCCCCCAAATTAGAGGTAATGCTGACTTTCTCAAAGAAATACATTTGATATTAAAACATTCACTCAATTTTAAATATAGGACATTCTCCTGTTCTTTAGACTAATGTTGAGAATTTAAAGTAGCTGTACAGACATGATCTTCTGTCAGTTTGAACAGAATCTGACTAATCCACCTGACATTAATTCATTTAAGTCCTCTACTTATCTGCAATAGAGAGGAAAGCTGTCAGAAAGTTCTTGTATCATAGCTGAAATATAGCTGCCAAAGTTTATTCTTCATACTGTCAGATGTAGAAAGAATCTTATTCTTAGTGTGCCACATATACTTACACTGTTCTTGGTTTACAAGCATAGTGTATGGTGTTTGCTTTAATGAAAGTGGAGTAGATTCTTGTTGTTTACAAAAGTGTCAGTGCATAGTATTTTCAGAATTGGGAGAATTTGTAATTTCAATATTAACCAATCTTTGATATTTTTCTTTATAGATAATAACATTTAATTTTTAGATAAAAGTGTGAAAATAATGCCCTCAAAAAAAAACACACTATATTCTTAGTCTTGTGCAAGCTAAACAGAATTCTTAAGTTCTCTTTACATGTTGATCACCTACTTAAGTTCTTTTTACTGAGTTAATTAAATATTTGTGGTGGTTTATGCCTCATATTTTTTAAGTATCAAAAATACATGGTGTTGCATTCAGTCTTTTCTTATATCAAATTACTGACCTTGAGCTAATTGCCACAAAGATTTTGTGGTGAACATCTTGTGTGGTGAACATCAGAGCAACAGGGAATTCTGGGAAACTAGAGAGAAAGAAGACACGAAAAACATTGGTACTAGGGACAACCAATAAGTTATGAGTTCATTTATTCATTGAATAGCTATTTACTGAGTATCACAGAGCTAACATTGAATAAAATTTAAAGGGACATCTTCCTCAAGATACTTTATAGCCTTCTGCTTGAACACTGTTGTAATAAATACACAAATTATAACAGCTACGATATGAATGTTTCTTCTATAATTGTATAGTGCACAACCTGTTCAACACTGAAGGTGATCAAGAACAATTATGACCTTGCCCTCTTGGAGAGACACAAAAATAAAGATATATAAAGAAATTGGGCTTCCCTGGTAGCGCAGTGGTTGGGAGTCCGCCTGCCGATGCAGGGGACACGGGTTCGTGCCCCGGTCCGGGAAGATCACGCATACTGCAGAGCGGCTGGGCCCGTGAGCCATGGCTGCTAAGCCTGCGTGTCCAGAGCCTGTGCTCCACAACGGGAGAGGCCACAACAGTGAGAGGCCCGCGTACCACAAAAAAAAAAAAAAAAAAAAAGTAAGAAATAGTTACATGGTCTGATTAAATTATTTGGGGGAAGAAAAAAAAGCACATGAAAAACAGAATAATAATTTCAAAAGAGCTATTAGAGAATGTCCCTTTTGCCAGGGGATATTGACATTGAGATCTCAAAGATGAGAAAAAAACAGACATGTGAAAAGTGTAGGAAAGAAGAGTGAACCATATGTATAAATGCTATGATGCGTGAAAGAAGCAGTTATATGTGAGGACTAGAAGAAAGCTAGATTGGCCTAGAAAACAGGAGAGAGAATAGAATAACTGGAAACAGCTACATGTCTAATCAGGAGAAACAATTTTATAAATTATGGTCCATTTGTATAAAAGAACACTATGTAGCCACTAGTGAACATGTTTCTGAAGGCTATTTTATGGTATTTGAAATTATTCATAATTAAAAAGCAGGATATAAAATCACCATATGTGTATGTATATGCGTTATATAATTTCCCAATTTCATTACGTCTGAAAAAATAAGCTATATAGATATATTTAAAGCAATTATCTGTAGTAAGATTATGAGTGATTTAAATTTTATTTTAGTGCTGTTTTTTTAATTTTTGAGATATTCTAACATGTATGCAGGAGACATATGTAAAAATTTTGATGCTGCATTGTCATAGCAAACAAGTAGAATAAAACTAATTATTGCTCAATAAGGGAATGGATTAATAGACTGTTTTATTAGTATAATAGAATATTCTGCATCAAATCAAATGGAAAAAAGAAATTAGAACATTCATTAACATACATAAATATTAAAAGTATAATTTGGAATCAAAGTAAAGTTAAATGCAAAAATGTAGCTATAATATTATAGCTTATATAAATTTAAAAAACAATATTCTAAAAAAACCAAAAAAACCCAGTATTCTATATTACTTATAGTTAAAATTATATATATGAATTTTAAAAATTACATGCTATAATGATTATCCCTAGTTTCAGAAAAATGAAAAATGATTATCTTAGGGGAGGGAGGGAAGAGAAATGGATAAAGCAGTAGCTTTAGCTACATTTATAATTTTATTTATTTATTTTTTAAAGAAATGCAAATTTATTTATTTTTTGGCTGTGCCCCAGGGCATGTAGTATCTTAGTCCCCCAGCCAGGGATTGAACCCCCACCCCCTGCATTGGAAGCGCAGAGTCTTAACCACTGGAGTGCCAGGGAAGTCCATATGATTTTATTTTTTAAGCAGATTAATCTGAAGTAAATATGATACAAAATTAACACTATTTAATCTTGTACCCTTTATACTATTCTGTACGTTAAAATATTTTTTAAAGTACATTTAAAAATTCTTACATTAAAAATGTTGACTCATAACCACATGGGTATTATTACTTAAGGAATAACAAGGAAGACATATATTGGAGCATCTGAAGTCAACGTAATTTAAAAGTTTTACAGTGAAATAAAGTATGCATACTGAAAAGAATATAAAGTACATATGCACAGGTTAGTAAGTAGTTATTAAGTAAATGCCCAGAAAATCACTGTTCAGGTCAAGAAATAGAACATTATAGCAGCTAGAATTAAAATGAGCTTAGGTTTTCCTACTTTTGAATTTTTTGTTAATGAAATTATATTTTTGTGTATATACATGTATTTATATATACATGTATTCTTTTGTTTCTGCTTTAGTTCAATATTTGTGTTTGTACAATTATCTATATGATGTTGCATTAGGTGTCATCTCATTTCTGTTGCCAGATGGTATTTATCCATTCACCTGTTAATGGACATTTGGGTTGTTTTCAGTTTTGGCTACATAAGGAATGCTGCTCAGCAAATTTATATAGTGTATAAACATATGTGTGCATCCTAGTGTACACATGAAGGAGTTTCTTTAAGGCAAATGCTTAGGAATGAGATTAAAGGTCATAGAGAATAGTTATCTTTAACTCCACTATTTTACTAAACTGCCTTCCAAGCTGGTAGTACCAGTTTGTACTCCTACCAGAAGGTTATCAAAGTTCCAATTTCTTTACATCTTCACCAACATTTGTTGTAATCATATTTAAAAATTTTCACCAACGGAGTGAGCATCTAGTAGTATCTCTTTGCAAGCAAAATTATTGTTTCCCTGGTTAGTAATGAGGTTGAGCCCAATTTCAAGTGTTTATGGGTCACTAGATTTACACTTTTTAAATATTCCCGTGCATGTCTTTTGTGCATTTTTCTTTCAGGGTGTTTGGATTTTTTGTTTTGTTTACTGACAAAGTATTTTCATGTTTTCTGATTACTAGGGTCTTTGTTAGACATATATCTTGCAACATTCTTTTCCCATTGTGGTGCTTGTTTTTAACTTTTCTTTAAAGTGTATTTTAATGAGAAGTCCTTAATTTTTATCCAAATTTATTAATTGTTTTGTTTATGGTTTATAACTTTTTTGTCTTGTCTAGAAATCTTTCCCTACACAGATGTTATGAAAATACTCTCCTGTATTATCTTCCAGTACTTTGTAGTTTTGAGGTACTTATTTGGTTCTACCTTTGATCCATCTGGAATTGATTCATTTCAAATTAAAATTTTCCTTCCCCCATCCTTATTTACCTAAGAGTTTGATGAAAAACACCCAAAAAGCAAAAAACAAAGTAGGACTTCTGGCAATGATCTTTGAGGAAATGCTGAAGACATTCTTAGGAATGGAGATTTAATATCAGGTGGGCCAGAAAGCTAGATTTACAATGAAATATAAATTCAAGTCCATTTCATTTGATACTGTGCTGATCTGCACAGTTCAGGAAGAAATAAATGAGTTAATCAAAGACAATTTAGAAATCAATAAGAAAAGGATGTGTCTGAGTTTATGGGGGATTGAGGCATGTTTTAATGATTAATGGTATTTAACCAAATTTGGGGCTGCAAATAAAAGCACCCCAAGAAAGAACAGATAGATAAGGATGTGGAGGAGTAGGGAAAGGAAAAAGTGTACCCACAGAGTTTAGTTAATTTTACTGTTTTCCTTGAAGATAAATAGAAACAGAAATATGGTCAATTATAAAAGGTGGATAAGGATTTTTTTCATTAGGATTCTGACTACATTTAAAATAAGCAGAAAATAATAGGTGAACCACCAACAATTCAACTGGGGTAGAATATTCCAGTTTCTATAGTAAACTGGAAAGCAGAATTTATCATCAATGTGGTTTATTTTAACTTTTATTTATGAGTGACATGATATAGCTGAGTTTTGCTTTGTTTTAATGTAAAAAGTGATGAGGATAGATAAAGAATGGCAGCAACGTAGTGCTTTTGACTTGGGTGATAGGTATGTGGACACTCATTGTACTCTTTTTTTTTCCCCTCTGTGTTTAAATTCCATAATAAAAAGTTAAAACTATATAAAGCTGTATTTGAGGAAGTTATGTGTTAAGGGATAAAAAATATGAAAGCTAAGTTAATATACATTTATTCTGGGAAAGAAAACTACTTTGTAAATAAATGTTTCCATCTCTCTGTCCACCTCTATTCATTTATTTTTGCATTCAAACATCTATTTGTCCAACAATGCAATATATACTGAGCCCTCACAACTCTAAGATGGTGTGCAGATCACTGGAGAATATAGTGTTTAAGTCAAGGTCACAAAAACACAGAACTGTGGAACTCAAAAAAATCTTGAGGCTCATTTACCCTAACCTATTTTTTATAAATGATTACCCTGAGTCTCAAGAGATTAGGCAATTTACCTGAGATCACAAAGTTTTTAATGACAGAGAAACATATCCAAGATTTTAGAGTTTTCTCATGTTGTATGTGATGGGTCATATGGACAGACTTGATATAACAAGATTATTCACTGGGCTCCATTTACTGCAATAGTGAAAGACTGCCATGTGAGTGATAATAGAATTGTGCTTCCCTATATTTATAAAAAGTCATTTTCTAGCCACAGTGGACTGAATCCATTGAATTTTTTCAGTAACATCTAATTCTGCTACATTCAGATCCATCCTTAAGTGCTGTGAAAAAAAAGGTTTTACAGATGGGGGAGTGGTAAGAAAGCATGCATTAGAAACCTAAATAACTGGCAGATTCACCTTGGGGGTTTTACTAGAAAAGGCAATTTCTGTGGGATAAAAAGTATTTTGACATGCAAATATCTTAATAACTCTGTAAAGTTGTCAGTTTTTCTTAGGGGAATTTTCTCTATCAAGATAAATTACAGTTTTGCCTTTTTGAGATTTCAAAATGAAAGTTTTAAGGCAGCAAATAGCCAGTGACTAGAAAAGCAGTAAACTTGCTCTGTCTTAGTTATATGAAAAATACTCAAAACTTGTGCAATGCCTGTCAGAAAAATGTGTGTAATTTGGAAATAAAGTAAGTGAAGCTGTGTAGTTTGATGGATATCTGAGGCTCTGGCCTCTACGAATTACTAGCTGAGTGATCTGAGATATGTTACTAAACCTCTCTGTGCCTGTTTCCTCAGCAGGTAAATGAGGCTAATATTGGAAGCTATTTCATAAGATTTGGGTGAGGATTAAATGACATCATGTAAAGTTCTTAGGCCAGTACTTGGCAAACTGGTCAGTACTAGTTAGTAAGTGTTCATTACTACTTAGTATTGTCTGATTCAACAATATAACAATTTATGATAGAAAAATCCATTAGCTAATCACTATTAGCTAAGTGAACTAGAGCACTAATTTTCTTTTCTCCCCCCAATTTTATTGAGGTATAATTGACAATTGTAAGATATTTAAAATGTACATTGTGATGATTTGACATACGTGTACACTGAGAAAGGATTCCTCCCACTTAGTTTATTAATGCATGTATCACCTCACATATTAATCTTTTTTTTCTGAAAACATTTAAGTTCTGTCTCAGGAAATTTCAATTTTACAATAAAATGTTATCAACAATAGTCACCATGTTATACATTAGATCCTTAGACCTTATTTATCTTATAGCTGAAAGTTAGTACCCTTTACCAACCTCCCCATAATTCCCCTACCCTCCATCCCCTGGCAACCACCAATCTACTCTCTGTTTCTATGAGTTTGAATTTTGCTTTTTTCCAGATTCCACATATGAATGATACCATGCAGTATTTATCTCTGGCTCATTTCACTTAGCATAGTGCCCACAAGTTCCATCTGTGTTGTAGTAAATGGCAGGATTATCTTTTTTCTCATGACTGAACAATAATCCATTGTGTGTGTGTGTGTGTGTGTGTGTGTGTGTGTGTGTGTGTGTGTGTGTATATATATATGGCACATCTTCTTTATCCATTCATCTGTTGTCAACATTTAGGTTGTTTCCACATCTTGTCTACTGTGAATAACACTGTAGTGAACATGGGAGTGCAGATATCTCTTCAATATGTTTCCTGTTTTCATTTCTTTTGGATATATACCCAGAAAAGGGATTTGATGGTTTATAGGGTAGTTTTATTTTAAAAATTTTAAGGACCCTCCATAGAGTTTTCCACAGTGGCTGCACCAGTTTACATTTACCAGGAGTGCACAAGTGTTCCCTTTTCTCTACATCCTCCCCAACATTTGTTATTTCTTGTCTGATAATAACCATTCTAACAGGTATGAGGTAATATCTCATTATGGCTTTGATATGCATTTCCATGATGATTAGTTACGTTGAACATCTTTTCATGTATCTAATGGCCATTTGTAAAACTGTGCAGTTCTCTGCCCATTTTTAAATTGGATTATGTTTTTGTTGTTGAGTTCTATGACTTTGTTATATTTTTTGGATATTAACCCACATCATATATACAATTTGAAAATATTTTCTCCCACTTGGTAGGTTGCCTTTTTATTTTGTTGTTGATGGTTTTGTTTGCTGTGCAGAGCATTTTAGTTGGATATAATCCCATGTATTTTTTTCTGTTTTTGCCTTTGATTTTGATGTCAGATCCAAAAATCATCACCAAGACAGATGTCAAGGAGCTTACCACCTATGTTTTCTTCTAGGAGTTTTATGGTTTCATGTCTCACATTCAGGTTTTTAATTCATTTTTTGTTGATTTTTGTGTATGGTGTAAGATAGGGGTTTCATTCTTTTGCATGTGGCTATCCTGTTTTTCCAACACAATTTATTGAAGGGATTCTCCGTTCCCTGTTTTTTGTTCTTAGTTCCTTTGTCATAAAATAATTGATGATTGGGTTTATTTTTGGCCTCTGTATTCTGTTTCACTCATTTTTTTTATTCAGGTATAGTTGATTTATAGTACTATATTAATTTCAGGTATACAGCGTAGTGATTCAGTATATTTACAGGTTACACTTAATTAAAACTTATTATAAGATAATAGCTGTAATTCCCAGTGCTATACAGTATCTCCTGTTGCTTATCTATTTTATACATAGTAGTTTGTATCTCTTAATCCCATACCCCTAATTTGCCCCTCCTCTCTTCCCTATCCCCGTTGGTAACCACTAGTTTATTTTCTATATCTGTGAATCTGTGTCTGCTTTGCATATACATTCTGTTTTGCATATACATTCCACATATACGTGATTATCATACAGTATTCTTTTCTGTCTGATTTACTTCACTAAGCATAATATTCTTTAGGTCCTTCCCCATTGCCACAAATGGCAAAATTTCATTTTTACGGCTGTGTAATATACCCTTGTATATATTTACCACATCTTTTTATCCAGCCATATGTTCATTGGTACTTGTGTTCTTTCCATGTTCTGGCTATTGTAAATAGTGCTGCTATGAACAATGGGGTATCTTTTTGAATTAGTGTTTTCATTTTTTTCTGGCCATACCCAGGAGAGGAATTGCTGAATCATGTGATGATTCTATTTTTAGTTTCTTGAGGAAAATCCATACTGTTTTCCATAGTGGCTCTCCAATTTACCTTCCCACCAAGAGTGTACAAAGTGTTCCCTTTTCTCCATGTCCTCACCAACGTTTGTTATTTGCTTTTTGTTGATTTTTTTTGCTTCTCTGCTTGAATGAATTCTACTTCCCTGCCTTTGAGTTTGCTGCTCCTTTCTTCTGCTTGATCTAGTCTGCTCTGAATCCCTCTGTTGAATTTTTCAGCTCAGTTATTCTATTCTTCAGCTTAGTGTTTTCATTTGGTACTTTCTTATATTTTCCATCTCTTTGTTGAAATTCTCACTTTGTTCATGCATTGTTCTCCTGACCTCAGTGAGTATCTTTATAACTGTTATTTGAACTCTTATTAGGTAAATGATTTTCCCATTTCATTGTCTTGTTTTTAGAATTTTATCTTGTTCTTTTTTTGGGAACATATTTTTCTGTTTCTTCATTTTCCTTTACTCTCTATGTTGGTTTCTGTGCATTAGGTAACATACCTATCTCTCTCAGTCTTCATAGAGCAAACTTGTGTAGGAGATGAACCTTATCAATTAGTCTAGCCCAAACTCTTGGTTATCTCTCAAACCTCTATGATTGTCAAAGATGCCTTCTTTGTTCTTAGTGGCTTCCAGTAGTTGAGGAGGGTATGCTAAGATCTGTCAGTGTCCCAAAGGGGAGGATTTCAGTCAGCATTTTGCTACAGGCTGATGGAAGCTGAACGCTCAGGCAGCAGCAGGGAAAGTATGTAATTAGTGCCCTTCCTAGGAGAAACTGGGAGATGGGCTTTTTTGCAACTCTGTGCTGGACCCAGGAGCACATGGAGAGGTGCTCCTGTGTCAGTTAATAACTTCTTTTTTGTTATATTCCTGTGGGACTCATGAATGTAAGCCTTTTTGTTATTAGAGCCAGGTAATCCAGGTGCTGTCCTTTTGCAGCAGTCAAAAAAGCTTGGTTCCCAGACGTCTGTAGAAGGTCCTTTCAGGATGATATTGGCAATTTGTAGTGGGCTTAAATAAAAAGGCGGACATAGTATCTGCTGCCTTCCCCAGTCTCCGAGGAGGATCACAGTTAGTCTTTAGATGCCTGTTAAATTAGAACTGATTTGTGTTTTGTTTTTTTGATATAGTCTTGTGAGTCTTGTGGACTCCAAGTTCCATTGGCTTTCAGAGCTAGTTGTTTTGGGGACCCATCACTCAGAAGGAGTCTTTAAAGTTGGAATACTAGATATGAGGTTCAAACCCCCTTTACTCCTCAGGGAGAAGCTGGGAGTTGGGAGTTCCCTCCAAATTGTACGGCAATATGCTGGGGACGGCGTTTTTGGTGAGAATGTGTCTCAGTGTTTCCTACTGGTTTTGTTTTGTGAGTGATGTGTGTATTTTCTCTTTCACTTGCTTTGGAGGGTCCACTCAGCTTGTTTCTGGATTTCTTTCAGAGGGAATTGCTTCATGTATATCTTTAGATTCAGTGTATCCGTGGGAGGAGGTGATTTCAGGAAGCCCCTTTGTCATCATCTTGGACTGGAATCTCCTCTAATTATCAAATCTGATAATAATTTGGTGGAGTGATTACTAATTGCCTATCCAGTATTCATTCTCTTTGTCTTCCCTAGAAAGAGGACCCATATTATTTGGGATTTAAGAGTGGCCAGGTGTGACAAAATGTATCCTGGATAAAGTACCTTCTATAAATTCTATGATTAGACGTATGTATAAATATTGTCTGGAATACTGGGAGGGATACTTAAACGGAAATTCCTCAACTTGGAAGTGCTTCATTTTTCCCTCATCTCTTACTCTCCTGTTTCTTGCCTGTAGTGAGAAAGAGTTTGAGTTGCTATTTTGATCCTCTAAGTGACTTTGAGGATGGAAGCCATGATTAAAAATGGCAGAGCAGGAGGAAGGAGCCTGGGGCTCTGCTGACTTGGTGGTGCTTCTATACCAGCTTGGCCTTGCCTTTTTCCTAACTTCTAAAAGAAAAACAGAAAAAAGTAAACTTTCATATTGTTTAAGCACAGTCATTTCAAGTTTTTATTGCTAGAAGCTGTATATAAATTTTAACTGATAGATCACCTCTTATGGAGAGCTTTGAAGATATAGGCCCCCAGCTCCAGAGATTTTCATTCACTGGACAAGGTCCAAGGCCAACTAAGTTTGGAACAGCTCTACTAGAGTATAATGCTTTAGGTCTCTGGGTCATGGAATTTTATTCCCAGGATACAAATTAGCTTTGTCAGTTCCAGAGACAAATTCTTGTCAAGTGTCAGAGGGACAGTGAAAGGAACTAGCGTGTGGAACATCATGTATGCATTACTCAGAGAGAAAAACCATTCCTGTCCCACCGCCAATGGGTCAATAGCTACATTTTCAAGAAGAAAATTTGTATTAGGAGGAAAAAAATATTGGATGGATTTTCAGAGTTTTACGAGATGGGGGTTGGGCAGGAAAGAAAAATAAGGTTTTATTTTGCCAAAATAATGGAATATTCCTGAAATTTGGAAACCTATTGGCAAATGTCAAACCTACCCAAAGAAATTCATTTAATATGGTTAGTTTGTGTTTATCAACAAAGTCAGAGGGCCAACTGGCTAAGTTATTTTAATAGTAAGATATGTACTAAATCAAAGTAATTTCAGATCAAATTTGCCAATAGATACTGCAAAAATCAGTACTTAAGGCAAGTTTATGTTGAATAAAAGAAAATAACTATTCATGGCTTAAGAAAAGCATATTCTTGACAATCATTTACAGACAACCATTTCTTGGTTTGTATCGGAGAAAATATCCTCAGAGCCAGTATTGTACATGAATATAATAGATGAACCTAAGAAGTCAGCCAGTCTCAACTATGGCAGTTTCATTCAGCAAGATCAAAAAGCCGTATGCCAGCATGATGAAATCTTTTCTGTGAACATGATCTGCAAGGCTAAGAATTACCCAGCAATTCAACCTTCATTACCTCTCTTTCTTTAAAGTAGAAACCCACTTGACTCATATTTTAACAGTACATCTCTATAATAGGATGGCTACATTGAGATCCTATGTAGTAAAAATGTATATGCCAAGGTGATTTGGATCCATTTTGTTACCTTCTAAACCTGAGTTCCATAGCTGCAAGGTCAATTTTCCTTACCACTCAATAGTTTCTGCCTAGAGTGGGACACAAAAGCTTACTTTTGATGTATTGGCACCCTTCTACAGAGATGGAAATCCAAGGTTATATCACTCCACATGGAAAATAAAAAGCTTATGATACCTCTTTTAGATGAGAGTTTGTGCTGCTCTCCTTGATGATCATTTTCTGAGCTTTCTTTACTCTGCTGAGTGCCATCAATCACCCTTCTTAGAGATGACTGCATTTTTGAGTCTGAAGCACTTGTGGGCCCTTTGGGATGAAAAACACTTTCCTTGCTAAATGCTAACCATTTTTATTGTTATCATTGTTATTAAGTCAATTCCCAAAGTCATATCCACTAACATGGGATTTTCAAAAATGACATATTGCATCAGTGTACTAGGAAATGCTTTTCAGCTGGCTTTCTGATGCCAACCTCATAAGTATTGCTATTGTGGTGGTACTTTAGGGAATGACACTTTTCTTTGGTGGCTCACAGTGCCCACAGGTAGTAAGCTGTTAAGGGAATAATAATGGGCAAAAACAGGTGGCAGATACTTTTCGACAAGCTCATCTTCCACCTAAGGCATCTGTTGTTTAAGAATATATGTAGTCACTGTACATAAAGGCTGGCTCTTGAGAATAATGCAGAGTGATGATACTCAAACACATTCTTTGAGAACCATTAGAGTGATTGGCTTAAAATGCAGTGTGTTAGTAGACATCAATTCCATGAAATATGCCAAGTATGTAGAAGCATGGCTTTTCTATTTAACTTCCAGAGGGAATTTGTGTAATGCCTTTTCGTTACATGATGGAGAAAACTGCCATGCATATAGACCAGAAATTAGGCAACTATACAGAATGAGAATCTAGGGTACAACATTATCATCCAGATTTTCATAGCACTAAGGTAAATCATAAGTACATCTCAAGTATGTAACTCAAAATATACATTTGATGGTAATGGTTACTAATGTAAAGAAATAGAAGAGTACTTTTGGGAAAGATTTCTGAGGACCTATATCTATGCATCGACTCCAGTATGATATAATTTAGAGTTCTACTATGAAATAACATAGAAGCAGCTGTTTTTGATTTTTTTCTCCATTGCACTTGGTAAGCTCTGCCTATCCTAGGTAAGAGGCTAAAAGGAAGCCATAGATGAATTATGGGCAGAGTGCTTAGTCTCAGTGCAGGCTTTGTTTTATAAGCAATTAGCACATACCCCCCCACAGCATTTCTCCAGCCATGCCTTACAGATCAGAAATCATAGAGGTGGCCAGGGACTCCACTCCCCCATTCAACCAATACCTTTCTTCAGGAGTCACATGCAGACATTGTATGATGGTCTTCATAAAACTAGGTATTGAGCCCCTGAAGGGCAGGCCCTATGGTATAGTTATCTTAATATAACTCACCGTGTCTCAGAGAGTGACTTGAACAAGGATTCAAAGTGTATCTCCTCAGTTTGATCTTGATTGAGCTATAGAAGAAGTAGGGTTGCATTTCAGGTGTTTTGTATACTAAAATTTGATAAAAATGTCTCTTTAAAAAGTACAGAACAGTTACATGTATTTTTCATATTCTTTTCTGGTTCCGTCATTGAATACACCTAGGCCTGGCCCAGATGTTCTTTCTCAAGAGAAAAATTAAAAGGAAGAGAGAGTTTGATCACAAATTCCTTATGGAAAATTTCAGTCTCTGTTATTAAAAGAATTCTGAACTTGATATTTGCTCTTATTGGGGCCCAGAGATAGCTATGTCTGCTATCTTAAGGAATAATCTCCTGAAACTCTTGAATAACTAATTGCTAAACATGTTTTCAAAAAGTTGCCCTCTGCAGAAAAGAGAAATATAACCTATGTATCTGAGAAGAGGATAAAACCAAATTTTGTGTAACTTAAAGGATTGAAAGCACTTATATCCTCAAGATTCGTCTCATTTTGAAGATTATTTCAGAATAATTATAAAACCAAGGATGACATGTCTCAATGTTTATGAAAGACAACCCTTGAGTTTCCCTGTCTTCTCTTCAGATCCAGGCCAGAGAGGCATCATGATAAGACATTGTCTCCAATATCCTCCCTTAGACAGTCAATAAATGTGGCAATGTCTTTGTTAATAGTCACAATTTGTAAATAATTTCACTTAATTAGTTATGCTTTTGAGAAGCCAAAATCCTCTGAAGTCTCTTCCTTACTTCTTATCTTAGAATAATTGAGAAAAGTTGGTTCTAAATTCAGTTACAAAATAAAACTGAAACTGAGAGTTATGACTAAAATTGATAAATACTGACAGCCTACAAGATTCTAGATTGGCCAAACTGTCACTTCCATCTCTCTACAAATGGCAAGAATCCATAAATTAACATGAAATACTGACTATCAAATTTGGACTCGTGCAGGCTATCCAATGAGCAACAAAAGTTGAAATTCTTATAGTAGTGTAGTAACAACTTGTAGAAATAACCATGACTTTTCATCAGTAAGTTAAATATGATTTATTTTATATGTATTTCTATTTAGGTTTAATAAAAATGAGTAAAGTACATGTTTTATAGAACATGTATTAAATGAACCATAATTTAAAATTTTTTATTATATTCTCTTTGATAATGATTTTTATTTTCAATGAGAAGTCGAGATGTTTATATATAGCTGTAATTTCTTTTTCTCAGTAATGTCACTTTGTTGCAATGGATGAGTAGAAGTTTCTTTTATTTTTAAATATTTATGTGGTAAAAAGATAGTTTCTTATTCCATATAATATATTTATTCATCTCTCTCAACTGATTGCCTTCGATTCAATTTCCTATGATCAAACGTATTTTAAAAGTAAAATTATCTCTTTATTTCTGGACTATCAATTACTACTCTCAGTTTTCTGTCTTTTTATTGCTTTCACTATACTAATCCACCTTTCATTTTCTTTCTTGCTTTGGTTGAATCATTTTGCAAACTCAAAACTTACATTGGATTTGTACCATTGATATGAAATATATTATCTTTCATAAGTTGCCCTTGACACTAGTAGTGGAGGCATTAAATATTCAGTAGAAATTATATAAAAAGAAACAGATGAAACTTGTTAGCTAAGATAGTAGTATTTTTACATTGGGCACTTAAATCCTATTATGGTAGTCCATGTTTTTCAGAAATATGCCAAAAGAGATAAAGAAGAAATACATGGATAGATAGCTATTTTTTTGTAAAGTTGTAGCTATACAACTTTTAAATGATCTTTCTAAGTGCTTTTTAAATTTATCATTTACAAAAGCACATATTTCTCTGGGATATAGGTGATTCACAGTATATTTTGAACATCTGAAGACAGGACTGGCCTATCACACTGAAATATAGAAGACACTGTTAGTAGTGCATAAAGGAGAATCATGAAGTTCCAGTGTACCAGCATTATACAATTACAGGCTTATGGCAATTTATTTGAATTGGTAATTTAAAAGTCATTTGAATATATGTTTTAAGGTAAGAAAGAGGATGCATACTGGAGAGGAGAGAGTATTTAGGCTTTGAAGTGATTTTTGTGATTATGAATCTCTTTGTTATTAATTATGCTATTATAGGTAGATTATATAGTCTTTTTGAGCCTCGGTTCCATTTTATATATAATTGATATAATAATGCATACCTGATAGATTTGTTAAAATAAATGTGATATCATGTGTAGGTACCCAGTACAAAGTTCTTTTGTATGTTTTATCCTGACAAGTCAAGAATCAATATCAAGAGAGAATGAGATCAAATTTCCATGATGCTAAACCATCAGGCAGATACTCAAGAGTGCTTCTCTGATGTTTAGTGAAACATACAATTTTGTCTCAACTCCATCTTCAAGGGCTATTTTAATTAGTTTTAGTTTGTTTTGTTTTGTTTTAAGAGACTAAGTATCTTGACCTAGATTTAAATGGAATTTTTTTTCTTTTAATTTAATTTTTATTTTATATTGGAGTATAGTTGAGTTACAAAATTTTGTTAGTTTCAGGTATATAGCAAAGTAATTTAATTTTATATATATATATACACACACACACACACACACACATATCCATTTTTTTCAGATTCTTTTCCCATACAGTTTATTACAGAATACTGAATTCCCTATGCTATACAGTAGGTCCTTGTTGATTATCTATTTTATATGTAGTAGCGTGTATATATAACAACATTATTTCTAATAGCCCCAAGCTGTTGCATAAATGTCCATCAATAGTAGTATGAATAAATTAATTGTATATTCACACAATGTAATACTATACAACACTGAGAATGAATGAACTATATGCAATGATGTGGATGAATGAATCTCATAGACATACTAAAAATCCAGGAGAAACTAATCTATGATGTTAAAACTTAGGATAGTGGGGGCAGGGGAGTGACTGGAAGAGAGCATGGGGAGGCTGCTGGGTGCTGATAATTTTCATTTTGTTGATGTGAGTGCTGGTATACATGCTTTTCCTTTATGAAAATACTTTTTTTTTTTAAATTAGGTATAGTTGCTTTACAATGCTGTGTTAGTTTCTGCTGTACAGCAAAGTGAATCAACAATATGTATACATATGGTACAAGTATACAATAGGATATTACTCAGCCATAAAAAGGAATGAAATTGGGTCATTTGTAGAGATGTGGATGGACCTAGAGACTGTCACACAGAGCGAAGTAAGTCAGAAAGTAATAACAAATATTGTACATTAACGTATATGTGGAATCTAGAAAAAATGGTACAGATGAACCTGTTTGAAAGGCAGAAATAGAGACACAGATGGAGAGAACAAACGTATGGATACCAAGGGAGGAAGAGAGGTGTGGAATGAATTGGG
This sequence comes from Lagenorhynchus albirostris, assembly GCF_949774975.1. Taxonomy (NCBI): domain Eukaryota; kingdom Metazoa; phylum Chordata; class Mammalia; order Artiodactyla; family Delphinidae; genus Lagenorhynchus; species Lagenorhynchus albirostris. The sequence continues at coordinate 53,988,771 of NC_083095.1, read as the reverse complement.
GGATTGGGATTGACGTATATACACTAATATGTATAAAATAGATAAGTAGGGGAGACCGTCAAGATGGCAGGGGAGTAAGACAAGGAGATGACCTTCCTCCCCACAAGTGTATCAAAAATATATCTACATGTGTAACAACTCCTACAGAACACCTACTGAACGCTGACAGAAGGCCTCAGACTTCCCCAAAGGCAAGAAACTCCCCACGTACCTGGGTAGGGCAAAAGAAAAAAGAAAAAACAGAGACAAAAGAATAGGGATGGGACCTGCACCTCTGGGAGGTAGCTGTGAAGGAGGAAAGGTTTCCACACACTAGGAAGCCCCTTCACTGGCAAAGACAGGGGGTGGGGGGGGGAAGCTTCAGAGCCACAGAGGAGAGTGCAGCAACAGGGGTGCAGAGGGCAAAGAGGAGAGATTGCTGCACAGAAGGTCAGTGCTACCAGTACTCACCAGCCTGAGAGGCTTGTCTTCTCACCTGCTGGGGCAGGTGGGGACTGGGAGCTGAGGCTCCAGCTTCAGAGGTCAGATCCCAGGGAGAGGGCTGGGGTTGGCTATGTGATCCCAGCCTGAGGGGCTAGTGTGCCACAGCTAACCAGGAGGGAGTCCGGAAAACAGTCTGGACCTGCCAAAGAGGCAAGAGACTGTTGATTCAGGGTCTCTCACAAGGAGAGGGGATTCCTGCTCTGTGTACCCACGGACAGCAGAGCACTGCCTAAATGAGCTCCAGAGATGGGCGCGAGCCATGGCTATCAGCTTGGACCCCAGAGACGAGCATGGAATGCTAATGCTGCTGCTGCAGCCACCAGGAATCCTGTGTGCAAGCACAGGTCACTATCTACACCTCCTCTCCCAGGAGCCTGTGCACCCTGCCACTGCCAAGGTCCTGTGATCCAGGGACAACTTCCCTGGGAGACCACATGTCGTGCCTCAGGCTGTTGCAACATCATGGCAGCCTCTGTCACCGCAGGCTCACCCTGCATTCCAGTTATGACTACCGTACCCCTCCCTCCACTGGGCCTGAGTGAGCAAGAGCCCCCTAATCAGCTGCTGCTTTAACCCTGCCCTGTCTGGGTGGGAATAGATGCCTGAGGGTGACCTACACACAGAGATGGGGCCAAAACCAAAGCTGAACCCCAGGAGCTGTGCGAACAAAGAAGAGAAAGGGAAATTTCTCTGTGCAGCCTCAGGAGCAGTGGATTAAATCCCCACAATCAACTTGATGTACCCTACATCTGTGGAATACCTGAATAGACAATGAATCATCCCAAAATTGAGGTGGTGGACTTTGGGACCAACTGTAGACTTAGGGTTTGCTGTCTGTGACTGATTTGTTTCTGATTTTTATGTTTATCTTAGTATAGTTTTTAGCACTTGTTTTCATTAGTGGATTTGGTTTTTGGTTTGGTTGCACTCTTCTTTTTTATTATTATTACTTTTTATTTTTTAATTTTAATAATTTATCATTAAAAAAATTTTTTTTCCTTCGTTTTTTTCTCCCTTTTCTTCTGAGCCGTGTGACTGACAGGGTCTTGGTTCTCCGGCCTGGTGTCAGGCCGGAGCCTCTGAGGTGGGAGAGCCAAGTTCAGGACATTGGTCCACCAGAGGCCTCCTGGTTCCACATAATATCAAATGGCAAAAGCTCTCCCAGAGATCTCCATCTTAATGCTAACACCCAGCTTCACTCAATGACCAGCAAGCTACAGTGCTGGACACCCTATGCCAAACAACTAGCAAGACAGGAACACAACCCCACCCATTAGCAGAGAGGCTGCCTAAAACCATACTAAGTTCACAGACACCACAAAACACACCACCGGACGTTGCTCTTCCCATCAGAAAGACGATTCAGCCCCGCCCACCAGAACGCAGGCACCAGTCCCCTGCACTAAGAAGCCAACACAACCCACTGAACCAAACTTAGCCACTGGGGGAGACACTGGAAACAATGGGAGCTACAAACCTGCAGCCTGTGAAAAGCCCAAACTCAGTAAGTTAAACAAAATGAGAAGACAGAGGAATATGCAGCAGATGAAGGAGCAAGGTAAAAACCCACCAGACCAAACAAATGAAGAGGAAATAGGCAGTCTACCTGAAAAAGAATTCAGAGTAATGATAATAAAGATGATCCAAAATCTTGGAAATAGAATAGAGAAAATACAAGAAACGTTTAATAAGGACCTAGAAGAACTAAAGAGCAAACAAACAATGATGAACAACACAATAAATGAAATTAAAAATTCTCTAGAAGAAATCAATAACAGAATAACTGAGGCAGAAGAACAGATAGTGACCTGGAAGAAAAAATAGTGGAAATAACTACTACAGAGAAGAATAAAGAAAAAAGAATGAAAAGAATTGAGAACAGTCTCAGAGACCTCTGGGACAATGTTAAATGCACCAACATTCGAATTATAGGAGTCCAAGAAGAAGAAGAGAAAAAGAAAGGGACTGAGAAAATATTTGAAGAGATTATCGTTGAAAACTTCCCTAATATGGGAAAGGAAACAGTCAATCAAGTCCAGGAAGCACAGAGAGTCCAACACAGGTTAAATCCAAGGGTAAACATGCCAAGATACATATTAATCAAACTATCAAAAATTAAATACAAAGAAAAATATTAAAGGCAGCAAGGGAAAAACAACAAATAACATACAAGGGAATCCCCATAAGGTTAACAGCTGATCTTTCAGCAGAAACTCTGCAAGCCAGAAGGGAGTGGCAGGACATATTTAAAGTAATGAAAGGGGAAAACCTACAACCAGGATTATTCTACCCAGCAAAGATCTCATTCAGATTCGATGGAGAAACTAAGACCTTTACAGACAAGCAGAAGTTAAAAGAATTCAGCACCACCAAACCAGCTTCACAACAAATGCTAAAGGACCTTCTCTAGGCAGGAAACACAAGAGAAGGAAAAGACCTACAAAAAGAAACCCAAAACAATTAGAAATGATAATAGGAACATACATATTGATAATTACTTTAAATGTAAATGGATTAAATGCTCCAACCAAAAGACATAGACTGGCTGAATGGATACAAAAGCAAGACCCATTATATGCTGTCTACAAGAGACCCACTTCAGACCTAGAGACACATACAGACTGAAAATGAAGGGATGGAAAAAGATATTCCATGCAAATGGAAATCAAAAGAAAGCTGGAGTAGCAATTCTCATATCAGACAAAGTAGACTTTGAAATAAAGACTATTACAACAGACAAAGAAGGACACTACATAATGATCAAGGGATTAATCCAAGAAGAAGATATGAAAATTGTAAATATATATATGCACCTAACATAAGAGCACCTCAACATATAAGGCAAATCCTAATAGCATCAAAGGAGAAATCAACAGTAGCACAAACATAGTAGGGGACATTAACACCCCACATTCACCAATGGACAGATTATCCAAAATGAAAATAAATAAGGAAGCACAAGCTTTACATGACACATTAAAAAAGATGGACTTAATTGATATTTATAGGACATTCCATCCATAAACAACAGAATACACTTTCTTCTCAAGTGCTTGTGGAATATTCTCCAGGATCATATCTTGGGTCACAAATCAAGCCTTGGTAAATTTAAGAAAATTGAAATCATATGAAGTATTTTTTCTGACCACAACACTTGGAGACTAGATATCAATTACAGGAAAAAACTGTAAAAAATAAAAACACATGGAGGTCAAACAATACACTACTAAATACCCGAGATCACTGAAGATATCAAAGAGGAAATCAAAAAATACCTAGACACAAATGACAATGAAAACATGATGACCTAAAACCTATGGGATGCAGCAAAAGCAGTTCTAAGAGGGAATTTTATAGCAATACAATCCTACCTCAAGAAACAAGATAAATCTTAAATAAACAACCTAACCTCACACCTGAACAATCAGAGAAAGAAGAACAAAAAGACCCAAAATTAGAAGAAGGAAAGAAATCGTAAAGATCAGATCTGAAATAAATGAAAAGGAAATGAAGGAAACAATAGCAAAGATCAATAAAACTAAGAGATGGTTGTTTGAGAAGATAAACAAAATTGATAAACTGTTAGCCAGACTCATCAAGAAAGAAAGGGAGAAGACTCAAATCAAGAGAATTAGAAATGAAAAAGGAGAAGAAACAACTGACACTGCAGAAATACAAAGGATCATGAGAGATTACTACAAGCAACTATATGCCAAAAAAAATGGACAACCTGGAAGAAATAGACAAATTCTTAGAAAAGCGCAACCTTCTGAGACCGAACCAGGAAGAAATAGAAAATATAAACAGACCAATCACAAGCACTGAAATTGAAACTGTGATTAAAAATCTTCCAAGAAACAAAAGCCCAGGACCAGATGGCTTCACAGGAAAATTCTATCAAACACTTAGAGAATAGCTAACACCTATCCTTCTCAAACTTTTCCAAAATATAGCAGAGGGAGGAGCACTCCCAAACTCAATCTACAAGGCTGCCATCACTCTGATACCAAAATATCCTCAACAAAATACTAGCAGACAGAATCCAAGAGCACATTAAAAGGATCACACAGCATGATCAAGTGGGGTTTATCACAGGAATGCAAGGATACTTCAATATACATAAATCAATCAATGTGATACACCATAGTAAAAAATTGAAACAGAAAAACCATATGATCATCTCAATAGATGCAGAAAAAGCTTTCGACAAAATCTATACACACTTATGATAAGAACTCTCCAGAAAGATGGCATAGAGGGAACCTACCTCAACCTAATAAAGGCTATATAAGACAAACGCACAGCCAACATCGTTCTTAATGGTGAAAAACTGAAAATGTTTCCTCTAAGATAAGGAGTGAGAGAAGGTTGCCCACTCCTACCACTATTATTGAACATAGTTTTGGAAGTTTTAGGCACAGCAGTCTGAGAAGAAAAAGAAATGAAAGGAATCCAGGTCAGAAAAGAAGTAAAACTGTCACTGTTTGCAGATGACATACTATACATAGAGAATCCTAAAGATGCAACCAGAAAACTACTAGAGCTAATTAATGAATTTGGTAAAGTAAAAGGACACAAAATTAATGCACAGAGATCTCTTTAATTCCTATACACTAATGGTGAAAAATCAAAAAGAGAACTTAAGGAAACTTTCCCATTTACCACTGCAACAAGAAGAATAAAATACCTAAGAATAAACCTACGTAAGGAGACAAAAGACATGTATGCAGAAAACTATAAGACACTGATGAAGGAAATTAAAGGTGGTACAAATATTTGGAGAGAGATACCGTGTTCTTGGATTGGAAGAATCAACATTGTGAAAATGACTGTACTACTCAAGGCAATCTACAGATTCAGTGCAATCCCTATCAAACTACCACTGGCATTTTTCACAAAACTAGAACCAAAAAATTCACAATTTGTATGGAAACACAAGAGACCCCAAATAGCCAAAGCAGTCTTTGAGGAGGAAAAACAGAGCTGGAAGAATCAGGCTCCCTGACATCAGACTATACTGCAACGCTACAGTAATCAAGGCAATATGGTACTTTCCCAAATATAGAAATATAGATCAATGGAAGAGGATAGAAAGCCCAAAGATAAACCCACCTTATCTTTGATTAAGGAGGCAAGAGTATAAAATGGAGAAAAGTCAGCCTCTTCAATAAGTGGTGCTGGCAGTACTGGACACCGGCATGTAAAAGAATGAAATTAGAACACTCCCTAAAACCATACACAAAAATAAACTCAAAATGGATTAAAGACCAAAATGTAAGGCCAAACACTATAAGACTCTTAGAGGAAATCATAGGCAGAACACTCTATGACATCAATTACAGCAATATCCTTTTTGACCTACCTCCTAGAGAAATGGAAATAAAAACAAAAATTAACAATTGGGACTTAATGAAAGTTAAAAGCTTTTGTGCAGCAAAGGAAACCATAAACAAGACAAAAAGACAACCCTCAGAATGGGAGAAAATATTTGCAAATGAAGCAACTGACAAAGGATTAATCTCCAAAATATACAAGCAGCTCATGCAGCTCAATATCATAAAAACAAACAACAAGTATAAAAAATGGGCAGAAGACCTAAAAAGACATTTCTCCAAAGATATACAGATTGCCAACAAACACATGAAAGGATGCTCAACGTCACTAATCATTAGAGAAATTGAAATCAAAACTACAGTGAGTTATCACCTCACACCAGTCAGAATGACCATCATCAAAAAATCTATAAAGAATAAATGCTGGTGAGGGTGTGAAGAAAAGGGAACCCTCTGGCACTGTTGGTGGGAATGTAAATTGATACAGCCACTATGGAGAAGAGTATGGAGGTTCCTTAAAAAACTAAAAATAGAACTACCATATGACCCTGCAATCCCACTACTGAGCATATACCCTGAGAAAACCATAATTCAGAAAGATTCATGTATCACAATGTTCACTGCAGCTCTATTTACAATAGGCAGGACATGGAAGCAACCTAAGTGTCTATCGACAGATGAATGGATAAAGAAGATGTGGCACATATATACAATGGAATATTACTCAGACATAAAAAGAAACAAAACTGAGTTATTTGTAGTGAGGTCGTTGGACCTAGAATCTGTCATACAGTGTGAAGTAAGTCAGAAGGAGAAAAACAAGTACCGTATCCTTATGCATATATATGGAATGTAAAAAAAAAAATGGTTCTGAAGAACCTAGGGGCAGGACAGGAAGAAGACATAGACAAAGAGAATGGACTTGAGGACATGGCGGTGGGAGGGGAAGGTTAAGCTGGTATGAAGTGAGAGAGTGGCATGGACATATATACACTACCAAATGTAAAATAGCTAGTGGGAAGCAGCTGCATAGCACAGGGAGATCATCTCGGTGCTTTGTGATCACCTAAAGGTGTGGGATAAGGAGGGTGGGAAGGAGATGCTAGCGGGAGGGGATATGGGGATATATATATATATATATATATATATATATATATATATATACACACATAGCTGATTCACTTTGTTATACCGTAGAAACTAGCACAACGTAAAGCAATTATACTCTAATAAAGATGTTAAAAAAAATAGATAACTAATGAGAACCTGCTGTATAGAGCAGGGAATTCTACTTAATGCTTTTGGTGACCTAAATGGGAAAGGAATCCAAATAAGAGGGTATATATGTATAAATGGAATGTTTTGAGAAGGATTTTTACTATATTTGGTGGCAGTATAAACCTGGTGATTGAAGGTGAACCTAGAGGCCACTAAATACCACATATATTTAAAAATACTTTTATTGTGGTATAATTGATTTACAATGTTTTGTTAGTTTCAGGTGTACAGCAAAGTGAATCTGTTATACAAATACATATGTCTGCTCTTTTTTTATATTCTTTCCCCATATAGGCCATTTCAGAGTATTAAGTAGTGTTCCCTGTGCTATACAGTAGGTCCTTATTAGTTATCTCTTTTATATATAGTAGTGTGTATGTGTCAATCCTATTCTTCCAATTTATCCCTTTCCCGCTTATCCTCCAATAACCATAAGTTTATTTTCTACATCTGTAACTCTATTTCAGCTTTATAGTTAAGTTTATCTGTAGCCTTTTTTTTTAGATTCCACATATAGGCAATATCATATGATATTTGTCTTTCTCTCTCTGACTTGTTTCACTCAGTATGAGACTCTCTAGGTCCAACAATGTTGCTGCAAATGGCATTATTTTGTTCTTTTTTTATGGCTAATATTCCTTTGTATATATGTACCACATCTTCATTATCCATTCCTCTGTTGCTGACATTTAGGTTGCTTCCATGTTCTGTGTATTGTGAATAGTGCTACAATGAACATCGAGGTGCATGTATCTTTTCAACTTATTGTTTTCTGCAGACATATGCCCAGGAGTAGTATTGTTGGATCATATGGTAGCTCTATTTTCAGTTTTTTAAGGAACCTCCATATTTTTCTCCATAGTGGCTGTACCAGTTTGCATTGCCACCAGGAGTGTAGGAGGGTTCCCTTTTCTCCACACACTCTCCAGCATTTGTAGTTTGTAGACTTTTTGATGATGGCCATTCTGACAGGTGTGAGATGATACCTCATTGTAGTTTTTATTTGCCGTTCTCTAATAATTAGTGATGTTGAGCATCTTTTCATGTGCTTTTTAACCATCTGTATGTCTTCTTTGGAGAATACCACATATTTTTAATAGATTCATTAATCACAGTTTTTCTAAAGAGAATCTTTCTTTGCTAAATCCTCTCAAAGTTGGAAATGATGACAGTCCTTCACATATTTATGTGAATAAATGTAATCACACTGTATGTGTTTATTCCTTGTAAAACTGAAGAAATGAGAAGTTTTGAAGGTCAGCCTATGGGGAGAAAGGAAAGCTCATTTAGAGAATTTGTTTGGAATCAGAACCTGATGAAGCAGACATGGGATTTATGGAGGCCAAGGCACTAAGCTTGTTTGTAGTGAGAAAGAAGAATGCTCAAATATATGTAGAAAGGTGTTAAAAACTGTTTTCCCCATTATAAGTTTTCATCTAAAGCACAGAATTGAAAACTTGATTTTTTTTTCCTTCAGCGTTTAAGCTTCAGCATTTAAGCATTTGGGGCTGTTTACAGGATAGGAACTCCATATCCTAACCACCCTGTAGAACTGTGGCCATTTAGATATTCTGAAGCTAATTGAAGAGGTCAAATTCTACATTACAATTAAATTCATCTGGCTTTGGTATCTAATAACTCTTATTTTAGTTTTTATCTTTGGGGAAAATATAGGTTTGTATTTAATTTTATTCACACATGTCTAGAGGCACTACAGTGGATGTATTTTACAAGAAAATAAGATGAAATAAATAACTGGGCTATAAATAAACACATTCATCACTGCTGGTAAGTGAATTCTACACAGGTATTGTTAAAGTAATGGCTTTGAATGAATATATTAAGTCTAGTGAAAAATCAAAACTACGATCCCACTAAAGTTAAATTTACTGTACTTTTAGGCAAGTCCTTTAAATAGCTGTGATCTTCCATTTAATTTGTATTGTGTAGTGGATAGTTGTGCTGTTTTTTGTTCCTTTTAAACGACAGTGTGCTATCTATTGGCATTTTCAGCCTGCTGCTTTAATATGCATAAATCCCATTATACTCTATAGTTGATGCTTTTAAGATGAGATGGTGGCTTTCCTGACCTATTTGTTGATTTATTTTAGCAACTGAGAAAGTATCAAACCACTGAAGATGTATCCTATTAATCTGTGCTTGCTTTCTACCTTTTCTCTCTGTAATTTTTATTCTCAAATTTGAAAAAGAAAGAGTGCTACCAAGTATGCATATAATAGAAAAATGTTTTAAATTGGATGTGAATCAGTTTGGAAATTGATTATGTTTCATGGCACTGGTATAATGAAGAACTATTTTAAAACACATTTGTCTGACTTGCTTGAAGGATTCTATATTAATATGAGAAAGTTTTTGAGGTCTAAGTTTTTCTTTCTTTTTAAATAAGGGTTTATGTACCTGATAAAGAGCATGCAATGTTAATTTTGGGAGATGTAAACTGATATATGTTTCAATAAATAGATTTTAATTTTCCAAGAAAATAACTGGTTAACTATGAAGACATGTCTTATTTTTAAGTTGGAACATACTGACCATATTATGTTCTCTTTGCCCACATTTTTTTTAGCTTTCACAACAGGAAATACAAACAACCATTGAAATTTGCACTTAATATCTTGTACTCATCATTAGAATAGAAATTCTGATGGAGAGCAGAGGGTGATTCAAATACTAAGATCCTGTAAAAAGTAAAAGTACCTTTACAGATGTAAGAAAATAAGAAAATTAAGACTTAATAAACTACTGATTTGAATTAAAATAGAAGTACTACCACAGTTTAGTTTGTCTGCCCTGTCTGAAAATGTGTAAGTATAAATTAGATATTTTAGTGGCCCTGGCATTATTCAAACTTTTTAGATTAATCAAGCATTGAAAATCATAATTCATTTGAAAATACTTATTTATTCATTTATTTGTTTAATCAGCAAACATTTATCACTCATCTACTGTTTTAGTTGCCTATTGCTTTATAACAAATTATCCCCAAATATAGCAGCCAAAACAACAAACATTTATTTCACAGTTTCTGAGAGTTAGGAATCTGAAAGAAGTTTAGTTATGTGGTCTGGCTTAAGATCTCTTATAAGGTGACAGTCAAGATATCAGCTAGGTCTGGAGTCATCTGAAGGCTTGGCTGGGTTGGAGAATCTGTTTCCAAGCTCATTCAGTGGTTATTGGTAGGAAACATCAATTTCTCATGTGGGGCTGTTCATAACATGAGAGTTGCCTTTCTCCAGATAAAATGATGCAAAAAAAGACAATATACCAAAAGCTACAGTGTCTTTTATAACTAATCTTAGAAGTGATATTAATCACTTCTGCTGTGTTCTATTCATTACACAGGCCAAACTTGGTACAGGGTGGGGTGTGAATATCAGAAGGTGTGGGGTTCACTGGGAACCATATTCAAGGCTTATTTCCATATCTGTGTGCTTCACATGATGGTAAGCACTAGACATAAATATGAATACCACTCAGATTCCCATCCTTAAAATTTTTTTGCGTATCAGACAGTAAATTCAGGGTCAGATTTTCTATTATCTTTCTGACAATATTTCTAATTATAGCACAAACACACTCATATAAAAATCAACTTCTTTTATAAAATTTTATGTCTAAAGGAATACTTTAGCATAATTTGGAATATATATCCTCAGAATAATTTTGGACCAAAAATTCCTAGTTTTTTCTTTGCGTATTCTAAAACTCCAAGCCAGACATGTCAAAATTATTTCTGAGAGGTTCACTGCAGAATGGAAGAAGTAATGTATGTAATGTTATCACAGTGTGGTTCTAATTTCAATGTACCTAATTACTAATGATGTTGAGCATCTTTTCATGTGCTTATTTTCTGTCCATGTATTGTCTTTTGTGTTTCTTCATACCTTTTGTCCATTTAAAAAAATTGGATTGTTTTCTTGAGTTGAATATTCTGTACATATTCTGGAGAGAAGTTCTTCATCTTTGTTTATATGGTGTACACATATTATCCCCAAATGTCTGACTTGTCTTTTCAATCTTTTAATAGTATCTTTTGAAAACCATTAAATTAAATTTAAATTAATTTTTTTTTTTTTTTTTTTTGCTGTACGCGGGCCTCTCACCACTGCGGCCTCTCCCATTGTGGAGCACAGGCTCTGGACATGCAGGCTCAGCAGCCATGGCTCACGGGCCCAGCCACTCCGTGACACGTGGGATCCTCCCGGACCGGGACACAAACCCGTGTCCCCTGCATCGGCAGGCGGACTCTCAACCACTGCGTCACCAGGGAAGCCCTAAATTAAATTTTGATTAATACTTATTTCTCAGTTCTTCTGTGGCTCATGCTTTTTTGTGTGCTAGCTAAGACATGCTTGCATAATCCAAATTTGCAAATCCAAAGGTTTTCTCCAATATTTTTTTCTAAAAATTTTTAGTTTTAGATTTTTCTTTTTGAACTATATGATCTATTTTTGAGTTAATTTTGTATCTGATGATTGTTTTGTTATTTTGCAAATAGATATCCAGTTGTACTAGCACCATTTGTTAAAAAGATTCTGTTTAATATTGAATTACCAGTCACTGTGATTGGAGGAACCAAGATGGTGGAATAGAAGGACGTGCTTCATTCCCTCTTGTGAGAACACCAGAATTACAGCTAGCTGCTGGACAGTCATCAACAGGAAGACACTGGAACTCACCAAAAGAGATACCCTACATCCAAAGACAAAGGAGAAGCTACAATGAGGTGGTAGGAGGGGCGCAATCACAATAAAATCAAATCCCATAACGGCTGAGTGGGTGGCTCACTGACTGGAGAACACTTATACCACAGAAGTCCACCCACTGGAGTGAGGGTTCTGAGCACCACCTCAGGCTTCCCAACCTGGGGGTCCAGCAATGGGTGAAGGAATTCCTAGAGAATCAGACTTTGAAGCCTAGTGGGATTTGATTGCAGGACTTCGACAGCACTGGGGGAAACAGAGACTCCACTCTTGGAAGGCACACACAAAGTAGTGTGTGCATCAGGACCCAGGGGAAGGAGCAGTGACCCCAGGGGAGAATGAACCAGACCTACCTGCTAGTCTTGGAGGGTCTCCTGCAGAGGCGGGGGCTGGCTGTGGCTCACTGTGGGGACAAGGACACTGGTAGCAGAAGTTCTGGGAAGTACTTCTTGGCGTGAGCTCTTCCACAGTCGGTCATTAGCCCCACCAAAGAGCCCAGGTAGGCTCTAGTGTTGGGTTGCCTCAGGCCAAACAACCAACAGGGAGGGAACCCAGCCCCACCCACCAGCAGTCAAGCGGATTAAAGTTTTACTGAACTCTGCCCACCAGAGCAACTGTCAGCTCTACCCAGGACCAGTCCCTCCCATCAGGAAACTTACACAAGCCTCTTAGACTAACCCACCAGAGGGCAGACAGCAGAAGCAAGAAGAACTACAATCCTGCAGCCTGTGGAACAAAAACCACATTCACAGAAAGATAGACAAGATGAAAAGGCAGAGAGCTATGTACCAGATGAAGGAACAAGATAAAACCCCAGAAAAACAACTAAATCAAGTGGACATAGGCAACCTTCCAGAAAAAGAATTCAGAATAATGATAGTGAAGATGATCCAGGACCTTGGAAAAACAATGGAGGCAAACATCGAGAAGATGCAAGAAATGTTTAACAAAGACCTAGAAGAATTAAAGAACAAACAAACAGAGATGAACAATACAATAACTGAAATGAAAACTACACTAGAAGGAATCAATAGCAGAATAACTGAGGCAGAAGAACGGATAAGTGACCTGGAAGACAGAATGGTGGAATTCACTGATGTGGAACAAAATAAAGAAAACAGAATGAAAAGAGATGAAGACAGCCTAAGAGACCTCTGGACAACATTAAACGCAACAACATTTGCATTATAGGGGTCCCAGAAGGAGAAGAGAGAGAGAAGGGACCTGAGAAAATATTCGAAGAGATTATAGTCGAAAACTTCCCTAACGTGGGAAAGAAAATAGCCACCCAAGTCCAGGAAGTGCAGTGACTCCCACACAGGATAAACCCAAGGAGAAACACGCTGAGACACATAGTAATCAAATTGGCAAAAATTAAAGACAAACAAAAATTATTGAAAGCAGTAAGGGAAAAACAACAAATAACATACAAGGGAACTTCCATAAGGTTAACAGCTGATTTCTCAGCAGAAACTCTACAAGCCAGAAGGGAGTGGCATGATACACTTAAAGTGAGGAAAGGGAAGAACCTACAACCAAGATTACTCTACCTGGCAAGTATCTCATTCAGATTCAATGGAGAAATCAAAAGCTTTACAGACAAGCAAAAGCTAAGAGAATTCATCACCACCAAATCAGCTCTACAACAAATGCTAAAGGAACTTCTCTAAGTGGGAATCACAAGAGATGAAAAAGACCTACAAAAACAAAACCAAAACAATTAAGAAAACGGTCATAGGAGCATACATATCGATAATTATCTTAAATGTGAATGGATTAAATGGTCCAACCAAAAGACACAGGCTTGCTGAATGGATACAAAAAACAAGACCCATCTGTATGCTGTCTACAGGAGACCTACTTCAGACCTAGGGACACATACAGACTGAAAGTGAGGGGATGCATAAAGATATTCCATGCAAATGGAAAACAAAAGAAACCTGGACCAGCAATAGTCCTTTCAGATAAAATAGACTATAAAATAAAGAATGTTACAAGATACAAGGAAGGACACTACATAATGATCAAGGGAAGAAGATATAACAATCATAAATATATATGAACCCAATATAGGAGCTCAATACATAAGGCAACAGTTCTAAAAGAGGAAATCAACAGTAACACCATAATAGTGGGGGACTTTAACACCTCACTTACACCAATGGACAGATCATCCAAAATGAAAATAAATAAGGAAACAGAAGCTTTAAGTGACACAATAGACCAGATAGATTTAATTGATATTTGTAGGACATTCCATCCAAAAACAACAGATTACACTTTCTTCTCATGTGCGCATGGAACATTCTCCAGGATAGATCACATCTTGGTCACAAATCGAGCCTCAGTAAATTTAAGAAAATTGAAATCATATCAGCATCTTTTCTGACCACAACGCTATGAGATTAGAAGTGAATTACAGGGAAAAAAACGTCAAAAACACAAACACATGGAGGCTAAACAATACGTTAGTAAATAAACGAGAGCACTGAAGAAATCAAAGAGGAAATCAAAATACACCTAGAGACAATTTACAATGAAAACATGACAATCCAAAATCTATGGGATGCAGCAAAAGCAGTTCTAAGAGGGAAGTTTATAGCTATACAAGCCTACCTCAAGAAAGAAGAAAAATCTCAAATAAACAATCTAACCTTACACCAAAAGGAACTAGAGAAAGAAGAACAAACAAAACCCAAAGTTAGCAGAAGGAAAGAAATGATAAAGATCAGAGTAGAAATAAATGAAATAGAAACAAGAAAGCAATAGCAAAGATCAATAAAACTAAAAGCTGGTTCTTTGAGAAGATAAACAAAATTGATAAACCATTAGCCAGACTCATCAAGAAAAAGATGGAGAGGACTCAAATCAATAAAATTAGATATGCAAAAGGAGAAGTTACAACAGACACCACAGAAGTACAAAGCATCCTAAGAGACTACTACAGGCAACTCTGTGCCAATAAAATGGACAACCTGGAAGAAATGGACAACTCTTAGAATGGTATAACCTTCTAAGACTGAACCAACAAGAAACAGAAAATAGGCACAGACCAATCACAAGTAATGAAATTGAAACTGTGATTAAAAATCTTCCAACAAACAAAAGTCCAGGACCAAATGGCTTCACAGGTGAATTCTATCACACATTTAGAGAAGAGCTAACACACATCCTTCTTAAATGCTTCCAAAAAATTGCAGAGGAAGGATCACTCCCACACTCATTCTATGTGACCACCATCACTCTGATACCAAAACCAGACAAAGTTACTACAAAAAAAAGAAAATTACAGACCAATATCACTGATGAATGTAGATACAAAAATCTTCAATAAAATACTAGCAAACAGGATCCAACAACACATTTAAAGGATCATACACCATGATCAAGTGGGATTTATCCCAGGGATGCAAGGATTCTTCAATATATGCAAATCAATTGATGTGACACACCATATTAACAAATTGAAGAAAAAAAAACATATGATCATCTCATTAGTTGCAGAAAAAGGTTTTGACAAAATTCAACACCCATTTATGATAAAATCTCTCCAGAAAGTGGGCATAGAGGGAATGTACATCAACATAATAAAGGCCATGTATGACAAACCCACAGCAAACATCATTCTTGTTTGTTTGTTTGTTTGTGGTATGCGGGCCTCTCACTGTTGTGGCCTCTCCCATTGCGGAGCACAGGCTCCGAACGCGCAGGCTCAGAGGCCATGGCTCATGTGGGATCTTCCCGGACTGGGGCACGAACCCGTGTCCCCTGCATCGGCAGGCGGACTCTCAACCACTGCGCCACCAGGGAAGCCCAAACATCATTCTTAATGGTGAAAAACTGAAAGCATTTCCTCTTAGATCAGGAACAATACAACGATGTTCTCTATCACCACTTTTATTCAACATAGTTTTGGAAGTCCTAGCCACGGCAATCAGTGAAGAAAAAGAAATACAAGGAATACAAATTGGAAAAGAAGAAGTAAAACTGTCACTGTTCCAGATGACATGATATTATACATAGAGAATAACAAAAATTCCACCAAAAAACTACTAGAGCTAATCAATGAATTTGGTAAAGTTGCAGGATACAAAATTAATGCACAGATATCTCTTGCATTCCTATACACTAATGATGAAAAATCTGAGAGAGAAATTAAGGAAACCCTCCCATTTACCACAGCAACAAAAAGAATAAAATACCTAGGAATAAAGCTACCTAGGGAGACAAAGGACCTGTATGAAGAAAACTATAAGACACTGATGAAAGAAATTAAAGATCACACCAACAGATAGAGAGATATACCATGTTCTTGGATTGGAAGGATCAATATTGTGAAAATGACTATACTACCCAAAGCAATCTACAGATTCAATGCAATCCCTGTCAAATTACCAATGGCATTTTTTACAGAACTAGAACAAAAATCTTAAAATCTATATGGACACACAAAAGACCCCGCATATCCAAAGCAGTCTTGGAGCTGGAGGAATCAGACTCCCTGACTTCACACTATGCTACAAAGCTACAGTAATCAAGACAATATAGCACTGGCAGAAAAACAGAAACATAGATCAATGGAACAAGATAGAAAGCCCAGAGATAAACCCACGCACCTGTGGTCAAGTAATCTTTCACAAAGGAGGCAAGGATATACAATGGAGAAAAGGCAGCCTCTTCAATAAGTGGCGCTGGGAAAACTGGACAGCTACATTTAAAAGAATGAAATTAGAATATTCCCTAACACCTAAACTCAAAATGGATTAGAGACCTAAATATAAGACCGGACAGTATAAAACTCTTAGAGAAAAACATAGGAAGAACACTCTTTGACATAAATCACAGCAAGATATTTTTTGATCCACCTCCTAGAGTAATGGAAATAAAAACAAAAATAAACAAATGGGACCTAATGAAACTTCAAAGCTTTTTCACAGCAAAGGAAACCATAAACAAGATGAAAAGACAGTCCTCAGAATGGGAGAAAATATTTGCAAATGAATCAATGGACAAAAGATTAATCTCTAAAATATATAAACAGCTCATGCAGGTCAATATTAAAGAAACAAACAATCCAATCCAAAAATGGGCAGAAGACCTAAATAAACATTTCTCCAGACAAGATATACAGATGGCCAAGAAGCACATGAAAAGCTGCTCAACATCACTAATTATTAGAGAAATGCAAATCAAAACTACAATGAGGTATCACCTCAGAACACTTAGACTGGGCATCATCAGAAAATCTAGAAACAACAAATGCTGGAGAGGGTGTGGAGAAAAGGGAACTCTCTTGAACTGTTGGTGGCAATGTAAATTGATACAGCCACTATGGAGAACAGTATGGAGGTTCCTTAAAAAACTAAAAATAGAATTACCATATGACCCAGCAATCCCACTACTGGGCATATACCCAGAGAAAACCATAATTCAAAAAGACACATGTACCCCAATGTTCAATGCAGCACTATTTACAATAGCCAGGACATGGAAGCAAGCTAAATGTCCATTGACAGACGAATAGATAAAGATGTGGTACATATATACAATGGAATATAGCTCAGCCATAAAAGGGAACAAAATTGGGTCATTTGTTGAGACGTGGATGGATCTAGAGACTGTCATACAGAGTGAAGTAAGTCAGAAAGAGAAAAACAAATATCGTATATCAACACATGTATGTGGAACCTAGAAAAATGGTAGAGAATAACTGGTTTGCAGGGCAGATGTTGAGACACAGGTGTAGAGAAGAAGGGCATAGACACCAAGGGGGCAAAGCCACAGTGGGGTGGGGATGGTGGTGTGATGAATTGGGCAATTCGGATTGACATGTATACACTGATGTGTATAAAATTGATGACTAATAAGAACCTGCTGTATAAAAATAAAACAAAATTCCAAAGTTAAAAAAAAATGTTGATTTACCTTTGTCAAATCCACGTATGTGGATCTCTTTCAGGAATCTATTATGTACCCTTGACTGTTTTGTTATTTTGTTTATAATCCTGCCAGTACCACACTATCTGGATTATTGCACCTTTACAATAAATCTTGAAACCAGATGGTGTCTTTCAACATTGTTCTTGTTTTTATATTTGTTTTGGCAAATTTAGTCCTTTGCAATTCCATGTGAATTTTAAGATCAGTTTGTCCATTTCTTTTTTTTTTTTGTCCATTTCTATTTTTAAAAAGGCTGCTGAGATTTTGATTGGTATTGTATTTGAGGAGAATTAACAGATCAGTTTGAGTAAAAACGACATTTTAATAATATTACATCTTCCAAACCATGAATGCAGTATATCTCTCCATTTAGTTGTTTAATTTTTTTCAGTGTTTAGTAATTATTTTTAAATTTTTAAAATTGTTTTACCTTTGTTAGAATATAATTGCTTTACAATAGTGTATTAGTTTCTGCTTTATAACAGAGTGAATCAGCTATACGTATACATATATCCCCATATCTCCTCCTTCTGGCGTCTCCCTCCCACCCTCCGTATCCCACTCCTCTAGGTGGTCACAAAGCACCGAGCTGATCTCCCTGTGCTATGTGGCTGCTTCCCACTATCTATTTTACATTTCATAGTGTATATATGTCCATGACACTTTCTCACTTCTACCCAGCTTACCCTTTCCCCTCCCTGTGTCCTCAAGTCCATTCTCTACGTCTGAATCTTTATTCCTGTCCTGCCCCTATGTTCGTCAGAACCTTTTTTTTTTTTTTTTAGATTCCATATATATGTGTTAGCATATGGTATTTGTTTTTCTCTTTCTGATTTACTTCACTTTGTATGACAGACTCTAGGTCCATCCACCTCACTACAAATAACTCAATTTAATTTCTTTTTATGGCTGAGTAATATTCCATTGTATATATGTGCCACGTCTTATCTATTCATCTGTCAATGGACACTTAGGTTGCTTCCATGTCTTTCCTATTGTAAATAGAGCTGCAATGAACACTGAGGTACCTGACTCTTTTTGAATTATGGTTTTCTCAGAGTATATGCTCAGTAGTGGGATTTCTGGGTCGTTTGGTAATTCTATTTTTAGTTTTTTAAGGAACCTCCATACTGTTCTCCACAGAGTCTGTATCAATTTACATTCCCACCAACAGTGCAAGAGGGTTCTCTTTTCTCCACACCCTCTTCAGCATTTATTGTTTGTAGACTTTTTAAAGATGGTCATTCTGACTGGTGTAAGGTGATACTTCATTGTAGTTTTGATTTGCATTTCTCTAACGATTAGTGATGTTGAGCATCCTTTCATGTCTTTGTTGGAAATCTGTATATCTTCTTTGGAGAAATATATATTTAGGTGTTCTGCCCATTTTTGGATTGGCGTTTTTTGTTTTTTTGATTTTGAGCTGCATGAGCTTCTTGGATATTTTGGAGATTAATCCTTTGTCCATTGCTTCACTTGCAAATATTTCCTCCCATTATGAGGATTGTCTTCTTTGTCTTGTTTATGGTTTCCTTTGCTGTGCAAAATCTTTTAAGTTTCATTAGGTCCTATTAGTTAATTTTTGTTTTTATTTCCATTTCTCTAGGAGGTGGATCAAAAGGATCTTGCTGTGAATTATGTCATAGAATGTTCAGCCTGTTTTCCTCGAAGAGTTTTATAGTGTGTGGCTTTACATTTAGGTCCTTAATCCATTTTGAGTTTATTTTTGTTTATGGTGTTTTGAAGTATTCTAACTTCATTATGTTACATGTAGCTGTCCAGTTTTTGCAGCATCACTTATTGAAGAGGCTGTCTTTTCTCCATTGTATATTCTTGCCTCCTTTATCAAAAATAAGGTGACAATATATATGTGGGTTTATCTCTGCACTTTCTATCCTGTTCCATTTATCTATATTTCTGTTTATGTGCCAGTACCATATTGTCTTGATTACTGTAGCTTTGTAGTATAGTCTGAAGTCAGGGAGCCTGATTCCTTCAGCTCCGTTTTTGTTTCTCAAGATTGCTTTGGTTATATGGGGTCTTGTGTGTTTCCATACAAATTGTGAAATATTTGTTATACTTCTGTGAAAAATCCCATTGGTAGTTTGATAGGGATTGCATTGAATCCGTAGATTGCTTTGGGTAGTAGAGTCATTTTCACAATGTTGATTCTTGCAATCCAAGAACATGGTATATCTCTCCATCTGTTTCTATCAGTTTAATTCCTTTCATCAGTGTCATAGTTTTCTCTATACAGGTTTTTTGTCTCCTTAGGTAGGTTTATTCCTAGGTGTTTTATTCATTTTGTTGCACTGGTAAATGGGAGTGTTTCCTGAATTTCTCTTGAGGATGTTTCATCATTATTGTATAGAAATGCAAGAGATTTCTGTGCATTAATTTTGTATCCTGCTACTTTACCATATACATTGATTAGCTCTAATTTTCTGGTAGCATCTTTAGGATTCTCTATGTATAGTATCATGTCATCTGCAAGCAGTGACAGCTTTACTTCTTCTTTTCTGATTTGGATTCCTTGTATTTCTTTTTCTTCTCTGATTGCTGTGGCTAAAACTTCCAAAACTATGTTGAATTATAGTGGTGAGAATGCACAACCTTTTCCTGTTCCTGATCTTAGAGGAAATTGTTGCAATTTTTCACCATTGAGAATGATGTTGACTGTTGGCTTGTCATATATGGCCTTCATTATGTTGAGATAAGTTCCCTGTATGCCTACTCTCTGGACAATTTTTATCATAAATGGGTGTTGAATTTTGTCAAAAGCTTTTTCTGCATCTATTGAGATGATCATGTGATTTTTCTCCTTCAATATGTTAATATAGTATATCACATTGATTGATTTGTGTGTGTTGAAGAATCCTTGCATTCCTGGGATGAAACCTACTTGATCATGGTTGTATGATTCTTTTAATATGCCATTGGATTCTGTTTGCTAGTATTTTTTTGAGGATTTTTGCATCTACATTCATCAGTGGTATTGACCTGTAGTTTTCTTTCTTTGTGACATCTTTGTCTGGTTTTGGTATCAGGGTGATGGTGGCCTCGTAGAATGAGTTTAGGAGTGTTCCTCCCTCTGCTGTATTTTGGAAGAGTTTGAGAAGGGTTGGTGTTAGCTCTTCTCTAAATGTTTTATAGAATGTGCCTGTGAAGCCATCTGGTGCTGGGCTTTTGTTTGTTGGAATATTTCTAATTGCAGTTTCAATTTCAGTGCTTGTTATCGGTCTGTTTATATTTTCTATTCTTCCTGGTTCAGTCTCAGAAGGCTGTGGTTTTCTAAGAATTTGTCTATTTCTTCCAGGTTGTCCATTTTATTGGCATATAGTTGCTTGTAGTAATCTCTCATGATCCTTTGTATTTCTACACTGTCAGTAATTACTTCTCCTTTTTCATTTCCAATTCTATTGATTTGAGTCTTCTCCCTTTTTTTCTTGTTGAGCCTGGCTAATGGTTTCTCAATTTTGTTTATCTACTCAAAGAATCATCTTTTAGTTTTATTGATCTTTGCTATTGTTTCCTTCATTTCCTTTTCATTTATTTCTTATCTGATCTTTATGATTTTTTTCCTTCTGCTAACTTTGTGGATTTTTTGTTCTTCTTTCTGTCATTGCTTTAGGTATAAGATTAGGTTGTTTAGTTAAGTTGTTTCTTGTGTCTTAAGGTAGGATTGTATTGGTATAAATTTCCCTCTTAGAACTGCTTTTGCTGCATGCCACAGGTTTTGGGGCATCGTGTTTTCATTGTCATTTGTCTCTAGGTATTTTTTGATTTCCTCTTTTATTTCTTTGGTGATCTCTTGGTTATTTAGTAACACTTTGTTTACCCTCCATGTGTTTGTGTTTCTTACTTTTTTCCCCCTGTAATTTATTTCTAATCTCATTGTGTTCTGGTCAGAAAATATACTTGATATGATTTCAATTTTCTTAATTTTACCAATGCTTGATTTGTGACCCAATATATGATCTATCCTGGAGAATGTTCCATGAGCACTTGAGAAGAAAGTTAGTGTGTTGTTTTTGGATGGAGTCCTATAAATATCAGTCTACTCCATCATGTTTAATGTATCATTTGAAGTTTGTGTTTCCTTATTTATTTTCATTTTGGATGATCTGTCCATTGGTGAAAGTGGGGTGTTAAATCCCTTACTATGATTGTGTTACTGTCGATTTCCCATTTTATGGCTTTTGGCATTTGCCATATGTATTGTAGTGCTCCTATGTTAGGTGCATAAATATCTACAAGTTTTATATCTTCT
Organism: Lagenorhynchus albirostris; assembly: GCF_949774975.1. Taxonomy (NCBI): domain Eukaryota; kingdom Metazoa; phylum Chordata; class Mammalia; order Artiodactyla; family Delphinidae; genus Lagenorhynchus; species Lagenorhynchus albirostris. Next base: position 53,966,743 of record NC_083095.1, on the reverse strand, counting down.
TCTTGGATTGGTCTCTTGCTTGTTATGTAGTGTCTTTCTTTGTCTCTTGTAATAGTCTTTATTTTGAATTCAATATTGTCTGATATGAGAATAGCTACTTGAGCTCTCTTTTGATTTCCAATTGGATGGAATATTTTTTTCCATTCCCTCACTTTCAGTCTGTATGTGTTCCTAGGTTTAAAAAGGGTCTCTTGTAAACAGCATATATACGGGTCTTCTTTTTGTATCGATTCAGCCAGTTTATGTTTTTTGGTTGGAGCATTTAATCCATTTACATTTAAAGTAATTATTGATATGTATTTTCCTATTACCTTTTTCTTAATTGTTTTGGGTTTGTTATTGTAGGTCTTTTCCTTCTCTTGTGTTTCCTGCCTAGAGAAGTTCCTTTAGCATTTGCTGTAAAGCTGGTTTGGTGGTGCTGAATTCTCTTAGCTTTTGTTTGTCTGTAAAGGTTTTAATTTCTCCATCGAATCTGAATGAGTTCCTTGCTGGGTAGAGTAATCTTGGTTGTAGGTTTTTCCCTTTCATCACTTTAAATATGTCCTGCCACTCCCTTCTGACTTACAGAGTTTCTGCTGAAAGGTCAGCTGTTAACCTTATGGGGATTCCCTTGTATGTTATTTGTTGTTTTTACCTTGCTGCTTTTAATAATTTTTCTTTGTATTTAGTTTTTAATAGTTTGATTAATATGTATCTTGGCCTGTTTCTCATTGGATTTATCTTGTATGGGGCTCTCTATGCTTCCTGGACTTGATTATTTCCTTTCCCATATTAGGGAAGTTTTCAACTATAATCTCTTCAAATATTTTCTCAGTCCCTTTCTTTTTCTCTTCTTCTTCTGGGACCCCTATAATTCAAATGTTGTTGTGTTTAATGTCACAGAAGTCTCTGAGACTGTTCTCAATTCTTTTCATTCTTTTATCTGTATTCTGCTTTGCAGTTGTTTTTCCACTATTTTATTTTATAGGTGACTTATCTGTTCTTCTGCCTCAGTTATTCTGCTATTGATTCCTTCTAGAGAATTTTTAATTTCATTTATTGTGTTGTTCATCACTGTTTGTTTGCTCTTTAGGTCTTCTAGTTCCTTGTTAAACGTTTCTTGTATTTTCTCCATTCTATTTCCAAGATTTTGGATCATGTTTACTATCATTACTCTGAATTCTTTTTCAAGTAGACTGCCTATTTCCTCTTCATTTGTTTGGTCTTGTCGGTTTTTACCTTGCCTCTTCATCTGCTGTGTGTTTCTCTGTCTTCTCATTTTGCTTAACTTACTGTGTTTGGGGTCTCCTTTTCACAGGCTGCAGGTTCGTAGTTCCCGTTGTTTTTGTTGTGTACCCCCGGTGGCTAAGGTTGGTTCAGTGGGTTGAGTAGCCTTCCTGGTGGAGGGGACTTGTGCCTACGTTCTGGTGTATGAGGCAGGACCTTGTCTTCCTGGTGGGCAGAACTACGTCTAGTGTTGTGTTTTGGGGTGTCTGTGTCCTTATTATGTTTTTAGGCAGCCTCTGTGCTAATGGTTGTGGTTGTGTTCCTGTCTTGCTAGTTTTTTGGCATAGGGTGTCGAGCTAGGTGGAATGGAGATGGATTGAATGGAGCTGGGTCTTAACGTTGAGAAGGAGACCTCTGGGAGAGCTTTTGCAGTTTGATATTATGTGGAGCCGGGAGTTCTCTGGTGGACCAATTCCTGAACTCGGCTCTCCCACCTCTGAGGCACAGGCCTGACACCTGGCCAGAGCACCAAAACCCTGTCAGTCACATGGCTGAGAAGAAAAGGGAGAAAGAAAGAAAGGAATGAAGGAAGGGTGGAAGGAAGGAAGGAAGGAAGGAAGGAAGGAAGAAAAAGTTGTCAAAATTTTTTTTTAATTATTAAAAATAAAAAAATTTTAAAATAATAAAAACAAGAAAGAAGAGAGCAACCAAACCAAAACACAAATCCACCAATGATAACAAGCCCTAAAAACTATACTAAAAAAACCAAAAACAAACAAATAATAAAAATGGACTGACAGAACCCTAGGAGAAATGGTAAAAGCAAAGCTATACAGACAAAATCAAAGTCCACTGCCTCAATTTTGGGATGATTCATTGTCTGTTCAGGTATTCCAGAGATGCAGGGTATGTCAAGTTGATGGAGATTTAATCTGCTGCTCGTAGGCTGCTGGAAGATATTTCCCTTTCTGTTCTTTGTTCGCACAGCTCCTGGGATTCAGCTTTGGATTTGGCCCCCGTCTGCATGTAGGTCACCTGAGCGTGTCTTTTCTTTGCTCAGACAGGACGGGGTTAAAGGAGCAGCTGATTAGGGGGCTCTGGCTCACTCAGGCCATGGCGAGGTAGGGGTATGTTATGTGGGCTGAGCCTGTGGCGGCAGAGTCCTGCATGATGTTGCATCAGCCTGAGGTGCACCATGTGTTCTCCTGGGAAATTGTCCCTGGATCACGGGACCCTGGCAGTGGAGGGCTGCACAGGCTTCTGGGAGGGGAGGTGTAGATAGTGACCTGTGCTTGCACACAGGCTTCTTGGTGGCAGCAGCAGCAGCCTTAGTGTTTCACTCCCATCTCTGGTGTCCGTGCTGATAGCTGCGGCTTGCGCTCATCTCTGGAGCTCATTTAGGCAGTGCTCTGAATCCTCTCTCCTCAAGCATCCCAGAAAAAATGGTCTCTTGCCTCTTAGGCAGTTCCAGACTTTTTCCCAGACTCCCTCCTGGCTAGCTGTGGCACACTAGCGCCCTTCAGGCTGTCTTCACACAGCCAACCCCAGTCCTCTCCCTGGGATCTGACCTCTGAAGCCCAAGCCTCAGCTCCCAGCCCCCGCCTGCCCCAGTGGATGAGCAGACAAGCCTCTCAGGCTGGTGAGTGCTGGTTGGCACCAATCCTCTGTGCAGGAATTTCTCTGCTTTGCCCTCTGCACCCGTGTTGCTGCGCTCTCCTCCGTGGCTCTGATGCTTCCCCCCTGCCTCCCCCCGTATCTGCCAGTGAAGGGGCTTCCTAGTGTGTGGAAACCTTTCCTCCTTCACAGCTGCCTCCCAAAGGTGCAGGTCCCCTCCCTATTCTTTTGTCTCTGTTTTTTGTTTTTTCTTTTGCCCCTGTTTTTTGTTTTTTCTTTTGCCCTACCCAGGTACTTGGGGAGTTTTTGCCTTCTGGGAAGTCTGAGGTCTTCTGTCAGTATTCAGTAGGTATTCTTTAGGAGTTGTTCCACATGTAGGTGTATTTCTGATGTATTTGTAGGGAGGAAGTTGATCTCCATGTCTTACTCATCTGCCATATTGAAGCAGGCCCCTTTTGTAATTTTAGAATCTGGCTTTTTGACATTTTCTATCACATTTATACTCAAGTATTTCACATATTTGATGCATTATAAATGGTATTATGTTTTTAATTTCATTTCTAATTGAACACTGCTAGTATAGGCAATTAATTTTGTATATAATCTTGCATCCTGCAAGTATGCTAACATTATGCATTCTAGTAGCTTTTTTTGTATATTCCATTGGATTTTCTGCATAGATGTTCATGTCACCTGTGAATAGAGATATTTCGATGCTTCTTTTCAAATCTAGATGCCTTTTATTTCTTTGTATTGCCCCTTTGCATGGGTTAGAACCTATAGTAAAAATTTTGAAAAGAACTGGTGACAGTAGAATCCTGATCTTGTTATCAGTCTTAGAGGGAAAGAATTATTTTGTTTGGTATTAAATTTGGTTAGCTCTAGGTTTTTAACAGATGCTTTATGTTAGGTTGAAGAAGTTCCTTTCTATTCCTACTTTACTGAGAGTTCCTATTTGAAATAAATGTTGGATTTTATAAAACTTTTTTATATATTTGGTGAATTACATTGATTGACTTTTGAATGTTAGACCAACCCTCTGCTTCTGAGATTAAAAAATTTGGGTGTTATGTATTATCCTTTTTATGTATTGTTGGATTCAGTTTTTTAAATTTGTTTACAAGTTTTAAATTTAGGTTTATGAGAGATATTTACCTATAGCTTTCTTTTTTCTTCTTTCTTTCTTTCTTTTTTTTTTTTTTGGTAATGTCTTTTTTCTGATTTTGGTACCAAGGTCAGTCTGGCTATATAGACTGAGTTGAGATGTGTTCCCTCCTTAAGTTTTCTGGAACGTTTGTGTAGATTAGGTATTCTTTCTTCCTTAAATGTTTGGGAGACTTTACAAATGAAGCTATCTGCTCCTTGAGTCTTCCTTAGAAGAATGTTTTAAACTACAAATTCAGTTTCTTTAATGGATAATATTCCATTTATCTTTTTCTTGTTGACTTAGATTTGGTGTTTTTGCTTCTTTCAATAAATTTGTCTATTTTGCCTAAAGTTGTCAAACTTACTGGCATAGATTTCTTCATAATTTTTCTTTATTATTATTCTAATATTTATAGAATCTATAGTGATGTCTTCCCTACCATTCCTGATATTGGTAGTTAGTGTCTTCTCTCTTTTTTCCCTGATCACTATTGGTAGACTGACTTATTATTTATTAATCTTTTCAATGTACCCAGCTTTTGGTTGGTTTTGATTTTTTCCAATTTTTTCTTCTATTTTCCATTTTACTAATGTCTACTCTGATCTTTATTATTTTCTTTTTTCTACTTTGTTAACTTATTCTTGTTTTTTATATTTTTTTATTTTTTAGTTTCTTAAAGCAGTAGTGAGATAACTGACTTGAAACCTGTCATTTCTAATGTAGGAATTTAATACTGTAAATTTTTTATGAGTAATGATTTAGGTATATTCCACAAATTAAATGTCAACTTGGCTAGACTTCAGTTCCACATTATTTGAACACTAACCTAGGGGTAGCTGTGAAGACCTTTTGCAGGTGAGTTAAAGTCCTTGATCAGTTAACTTTAAGAGAAATTATCCTGGGTTATCTGGGTGCCTGATTCAGTGAATTGAAAGGCCTTGAAAACAGGAATGAGGATTCTGCTAGGAAGAGAAGATATTCTTCCTGTGACCAATAGCTTTGGCTTGTGCTTATGGAGTTTTGTATTGATTGTGGTCTTCCTTTCCTAAATGGCTGCCCTACATACATACACACACACACACCACACACACCACACACATGCCACACACACACACACCACACACACACACACACACACACACACACACACACACACACACACACTGGTCATGCTTCTCTGGTTGAACTTGATTGATGCAGTAGAAATTAGATCTTGCTTTTTAAAAATCCAGTGTAACAATCTTTCCCTTTTATTTGGGGTATTTACCATTTACATTTGATGTTGTTACTGATATGGTATAATTTAAATCTATTATCTTGTAATTTTTTTTCTATTTGTCCCATCTGTTCTTTGTCCCTTTTTAATCTCTTTTTCTGCCTACTTTTGAATTATTGGAAATTTTTTATGGGTCTATTTTTATGTCCTTGTTGGTTTATTATACCTATCATGCTGTATTTAGTTGCTGCTTCATGCTTTATAGTATATATCTTTAAATTATCACAGTATACCTTTCACCTACTCCCCCTATTCCCAACTTCTGGTATTGTCACTCATTTTCTTTTAGAACCCACACAATATTATCTTTATTTTTGTTTAAAGTCAGTTACATTTTAAAGAAGTATAAATAATAAGAAAATTTTAATATATTTACCCAAGTATTATATTTCCAGTGCTCTTCATTTCTTTGCTTAGTTCTATTCTTCCATATGATATAATTTTCCTTCTGTCTGATGAATTCTTCCAGAATTTGTATGTTTGAAAAAGTGTATTTTATCTTCATTTTTCAGATATGTTTTTCTAGGTTTAGAATTTTAGATTAACTTTTTTTCCAGTACTTTATATATGTTCCTCTACTATTTTATCACTTGATATTGTTTCTGATATGAAATCTGATGTCATCCTTACCTTTAATCTTATGTAGCTTGTCTCTAGTTCCTTTTAAGATTTTCTTTTGTTCTCATTTTGACCTATAATGTGCCTTGGTGTAGTGTGTGTGTGTGTGTGTGTGTGTGTGTGTGTGTGTGTGTGTGCCTGTGTGTGAGATTGGGTTTTGCTGAACTTCTTGAATCTGGGTGTATAGTTTTTATCAAATTTGGAAAATTTTGAGACATTATTTATTTTTCTTTTTTCCAGCTTTATTGAGTTATTATTGACATATATGTAAGTATGCAACATAATAATTTGATGTGCATATATACTACGAAGTGATTACTGCAATACAATTAATTAACACTTTCATTCCCTAATATAATTACCATTTTTTCGTGTGGTGATAACACTTAAGATTTACTCTCTTAACAACTTTCCAGTATATAATACAGTGTTGTTCATTATAGTCACCATGATGTACATTAGAACCCCAAAACTTATTTACTTTATAACTGGAAGTTTGTATCCTTTGACAAACATCTCCCCCAGCTCCTGGCAACCACCATTCTACCCTCTATTTCAGTGAGTTCAGCATTTTTAGATTACACAAATAAGTGAGAACATATAGTATTTGTCTTTCTGAATGTTTCACTTAGTATAATTCCCTCAAGGTCCATCCACATTGTTGCAAGAGGCAGGGTTTCTTTCTTTTTTAATGGCTGAATAATATTTTATTGTAAATATATGCCACATTTTCTTTATCCATTTATCTGTCAGTGGACACAGGTTGTTTCCATATATTGGGTATTGTATATAATCATACATGATTTCTTTATATATTTTTTCTCCCCATGTCTCTCTTTCAGGGACTTCATTTATATGCATACACATTTTCTTGAAGTTGTCCCACAACTCACTGCTGCTCTTTCACATTTTAAATTCTATTTCCTTTATTTCATTTTGAATAGTTTTATTTCTATTTTCCAATTCATTCATATTTTCTTATGGAATGTCTCATCTGCCATTAACCCCATCCCCAGTATCTTACACATTTTAATGTTTATCTGTAGAATTTTGATTTGAGTCTTTTTTGTTAATATCATCCATGTCTCTACCTTGTGAACATATGGCATATGATTTGAATAACTTGTAATGTCCTTGTCTACTAACATCTATATCTTTAATTGGATTGGCTTTTTTCCCCTTCATTATGGGTAGATTTTTCCTGCTTCTTGAATGCCTAAGTTTTTGACCTTTGTTCTTAGTTTTAGTTAAGACATTTAGAAATAGTTGATCCTTTTGGGTCTTACTATTAAGATTTTTTTAAAAGTGGGACTGGAGCAGTGCTCAGTTTGGACCTAATAATTCCCCACTACTAGAGCAAAACCTTTCTGTACTCTACCCAATGTCCTATGAATTATGATGTTTTCCAACTGGCTTGTGGGAATAGGCACTATCTGCAGACCTTTCTGAGTACTGGGCACTGTTACCTCTAATTATTTCAGATGAATCTCTTCTTGGACTTATATGCATACACTATGCATACCCTGGTAGTGAACTCATGTGTACTATGAGTACTCAGCTGAATACTTGAAGAGACTCTCTGCAGCTCTCCAGTGTTCTCTGTGCTGTATGTTAGTGGCCCAAATGCTACCCCCACTTTCCTTTCCCTTTGCTTTCCTCTGATATTGAATATGCAGATTTAAAATGCCTTCCAAACTTTTTTTTTGTAGCTAAAGATGATCTAGTTCCAAATAATGAAGTGCCCTGGGTGGGCATTCTGGGACTGGTTAGGCTGGCGTGCTCCACTGGCCTTGTCGTTTCCCCCTTTTCAAGCCTGAGACAATAATGTGGTGCCTAGAAATGCAGTAGCCGTCAGGTCACCATGAATAAAAGCTGAGTGACAGCTCAGGAAGATAAATGTCCTCATGCAGCTGCATCACCCAACAGTATTGACCAAACTTCTAAGTTTTTACATGACCCAAGTAAACTACTAAAGTAAAAGTCACTCTTCATGAAGATTTCTACTGCATCCAGCCTAATATTATTCTGATTGATATAATCCCTTTTTATGGCCAAATCAGAAGCTCATGTAGGCCAAATCAGAAGCTGTGTAACTGTGAACTATCTTTCCACTTTTCAGGGTTCATGACTGTGACTTTGTCATTTACTGTTGGAGCAGACTGCTATGATTGACAGGAAGATCATCACTCTCCACATATAGAGTGTGATAATGGGTGATGTGAAAGTCATCCTCTTTGAAGGAAAATGAAAATAAAGAAAATATTTTATTTTATACATTTTTTATTTTATGTTTTATTCTGCATACTATAAATTTTATATTATCCTAAGTTGTTAAATACTAACTAGAACTACTGTGAAAATTTACCATACAAGTGTGTGAGCACCAGTAGTAAAAATGTTCTATTTTGTTATATATAATACTCTACCATGTTTCTACAAAATATCAATATAATACTTTTATTTCATGCTTTATTATTGCTGGTAATGTATTTCATGAAAATTTCAAAGCGAATTATTCTCAATATCACCTAGATAAAGGCATTATGAATAATAAAACTACCTACATGATTGCATATGGCTGTCTAATTTAGGTGTCAATGGATTTCATTTCACATAGGAAAAAACCTTTTATTTTAAAAGATCTCTGTAGAGTCATTAATTTTAAGTACTTGAAAAACAGCATAAATGGAATAAAAATCTTATAACTTTTATTTCTTCTTTGCTAAAGTGATAGGGTCATCAATATCCAGTATTGAAGTATGTATTTTGCCTGAAATTTTAGTTTCTTTTTGAATAGGCTACATTGAAATTCGTACTCTACAGAACAAATACTCACTAATTCTAATTTATATTTAATCATCCATAGTGACTCATACATTAGTGACTCATTCCAAAATAAAAGTTTCAGAATATCAAGTTATTTTAAAATAAGCCCTCTTCTTATTCTGCAAAGGAAGTTGTTGAATAGGATTGCAATAAAGAACTAACTAAAATACATTTTTTTTTAGATCTTATTTGAGGTTTTGAGTAAGTTTAACATAGCAAGAAATCTTGCTTCCAGGAGAACATGAGTTTCTAAGGTAGTTGATTTGAATTAGTTTTTAAAAGACTGATGCAAGTTTTTAATGCAAGTTGATCAGTTTCATCCCTGACCTTGTACTTATATGCTGTTGGTAGTGTCTTTCTTTTGACTACTGAACTTATTCATTGCCTTCACCTGAAATTAAACATGTCTCAAACTGAGAACTTCATTTTACTCGTAGTTCCTCTACCAGGCTTCTTTGATTTGGTCAAATTCTATTATTATTTTCCTTATCACTCAGGTTTAACATTTTTCATTTAATTGACTCCATCCAATTTCTTTGCTTCCACTTCCAACAAGTCTTCAAATACCATACTGACTGCAAATTACTACATGGACTGTCCTCCCTCTGCCTCTTCATTTACAGTACAGCTATTCTTTAAGCTCGACTCAGGTCATCTTCCTTAATCAAATCTAGGCTCTGAAAATTCTGGCACAAAGGAGTCTTTACTTCCCCTCATCTTTTGGGTACATGTTGTGTTTCTCCTTGATTTGGTATTTATTTGAAATGTTGTGTCAATGTTCTTTGAAGGCTGTTATAATAATACTCAGTGCTATTTTCCACTCATCTGGAATTGATGACTTGGGCCCAAAGCTGAGGCCAAAGAGGTATAAAACACCTCACATTTTAAAGAAACCGACTAATAATTCTGGTCAGACATTCTCAGGCTTATGGACAGGCAAAAACTATAATCAATATTAATTTATATTTTCCCTATAGTTACCCTTTTCGGTGTTCTTTTTTCCTTTCCACATTATGTATTTCCCTCTGTGATCACTTTTGGCGGACTGAGGTGTGGAAATTCGGTTCCATCAGCTTTTATTTTTCTGCAAACATTTTTACTTTGCCTTCATTTTTAAAAGATATTCTTGCTGGACACGGAATTATAAGATTGGCGATTATTTCACATTTTTATTGGAAAGTCGAATGTAAACCTAATTTCTTATCATTGGTTAACTTCTCTTTCTCTTTAGATCCTTTCAGAACCTTTAGTTTTGTTATTCTTAAATTTCCTGCTTTCATGTTCACATGTGATATTTCCATTCTCTTTCCTTAGTTGAACATTATTAGATCTTTCAATCTGAGATTTTTAACTTTCTTTAACTCTGTAAAATTTATCCATTACTTCTTCAATTTCTTTCCTCCTCTCCATTTTTACTCTTCTTTCTTATATCTCTTATTATCCAGATATTGGCATTTCCATTTCTATCATCTATGTTTCCTTCTTTTCTTTTACATATGCTATTTGTCTGTAGGAGAATGACTCTATTATGGCACCCTAACAACCTTGCACGTATCCACATAGGTCATGTAGAAAAGGCTTAAACCATAGCTGATCTGAGTCTTGACAGAATGCTTTGTAATCCTCCCAGAACATGAAACCATCAGAGGCTTGTGACCATTACCCACTCACCTCTCTATCTAGCAAGGAGCCTGTCATGATACAGTTTCTCGTTCCAATGAAGGTATGAGAATACCTGCTTTACCCATCCTAAGGTGTATAAGAGGCTATAAAACCGATTAGCTATAGCATGACTTCTTAGCAACAGTGTGTCCCATCATTTATGTTACAGTTGTATACCCTTTCCTTTCAGTGCCATCCTGTGGGATAAATGATGCAGAGAGCTAGCACCTTTGACTACTGTTACTTTCACTGTGTATATAAGTTAATAAACTATCTGATATCTCACAGGCTGTAACTGTGTCTATCATATTATTTGTCCCATCTAAAGTGTTTCCTTTGTTCAACTACTATTTTTATACCTAATAATTCTTGATTTTTAATAATCTCATTCTTTTTGTATGTTAATATCTTTATCTCCTTATGTATGTCCATCATTCTTACTTCAATTCTTGGTGTATCTCTTCTAATAATTCTACTCCAAGCTGAATTTCCTCAATTTCAAACTTTTCAAAGTTGTTGTTTTACTCAGCAGATGTTTAGTTATTTTGCCTGTGAGCTCATGTTTCTTAGGGTTTATCAGCTGTTCTTTCTGGTAATACAAACTATGAAAGGGCCAAAGACCAGGCCCTAGTTTATATCAGTCCTATTGCGTTTAAAGAGAGTGAGGTTATGAGCCCTAGAATAGATGGTTCCAACCGACAAAACTACTGTTAGTAGCTTCCATTTGCTCTCACTCTGCCAGATAATTCCTCTGTTCAGCGTTTTACCTTTAAACCCAGAGGTAGAGGCAGCACTGAAGGGAAGATATCCTCTGACTTTGTTATTCCCCAGCTCTGGGAGCTTGAACTAGAAAGAATGGATGAGGAAATGCCTGTGGGCAGCTGGTGGGGCCTTTCCTCTTCACTTCAAACTTTTGTTTTGTGTTGATATCACCTTTGTGTACAGTATTCTGGGCTGTTGCTAGTAATACCTGTGGTGATGTCTTAGGTAGTAATTGTCCAACAGTAACGCAATCCCCATAAAACTGTTCAAGAAGTTTTCTTCCCAATGTTGTGGTGTCTCTGTCTCTATCTCTTTCTAGTTCTTTGAATTTATATTTCTTTCTGGAAGCTATACTTTCTCCAAACTTGATTTTGGGGAGGGAAACAGCCAGCCATGTTAGTTTGCCATCTTGCCAAGAATCATATATGACAGAATTTTATAACTCAATCAAACCTTAAAGTTTATATATAATTTTTTTTCTTCATAGGATAGTTCAGAAAAAGTAAACTTTGAGTAGGTAAGTGCCTTCTCCATGGTCATATTATCAGTTTGTGGCTGAGTGGAAAGTATATTCAGCTCTCTAGATTTCTATGCCATAGTCCTCCATTAAACATTACTACATTACCTTGAGGCCTCTGGGTCTTAAGTCATGTTAACTGTATATTCATATGGATTGTGCATAGGCCTGCTTTGCCTAAACGGGTATTTCTATTATCTTATGAGAGCCAGATTTCTAGAAGCCTCCACTATGAGGATCAGCAAATGTATGAAGAATTCACTTGGACTACTAGAATTAACATGATTGGAAGAGAGGTCTGATCATAGTCATTTTAGAGAAAAGCAATAGGCTGGTGCTATGGTCTGATTGTTTCCCCCTCAAAATTCATATGTTGAAATCCTAATGTCCAATGTGATAGTATTAGAAGGTGGAGCCTTTGGGAACTGTTTAGGTCATGAGGGAGGAGACTAATGAATGAGATTAGTATTCTTAAAAAGGAGATCCCACAGAGATCCCTCACCCCATCTACCATGAAAGGACACAGTGAGAAGTCACAACCCAGAACTGTTCACCAGAACCCAACCATACTGGCACCTTGATCTTGGAATTCTCAGCCTCCTGAACTGTGAGAAATAAATTTCTGTTGTTTATAAACTACACAATCTATGGTGTTATAGTAGCCTGAATGGACTAAGACAGATGACATGTCAATAAGGATGTGAAAGAAATGACCACATCAGTTTGGACAGTGTCTCCTACTGTTCCTACCATGAACTCTTTTACATATTTCAGTGTAATATTTGCAACTGATGTTAAAATGCTTTACATTGAATATTTTAAATACTAGTACTTATCTGTAATAACAGATTTTAGGTGGCACAATCATGTTCCTATAGCATTGCCGTGATGCACACTTGACACACAGTCTACTTACAGTTCATTATTTCCAGGCTGGAACACCAGTACTTTAGGAACAGAAAGGATACCTGACTCACATTTTATGAAACAACCAGATGTGAATCTATTGACATGCCAGCTGGAAGCTCTATACATTTGAGTGAATTTAGTGAATCATATGCATGTTAGCACAAAGGGTCAATTTAATATTTAAAACTTACTTTGTATGGTTTCTGTGTTTTTCTTTTAAATAGAAAGTCACATAAATTCAGATGAGTGGCATGAGAGTAAATTTTGGCTGTCACTGTATCCTTTGGTTCATTAAGTGTTGCTTAATTCTTTACTGGTCATGAAGCATTTTTTTTTCATGAATTTGTGTAGGTGCTTTTAGAGTTCCTCTTTCTCTCTAAGTGTTGGAGTTCCATGTATTCAAGCTTAAAGATATAAGACGTATAGGCTAAAAATTAGGATAGGCAACAGAAAACTACATTCCCTCAGATGCTTTTAAGATTGTTCAAACATAATCATGTAAATAATACTACAAGTATGGTCTCAGGCACTGCCAAAATAAGTATGCTGAGAGTAAGGCTGAGTAAAGAGACTGAGGAGTCAGATGGATCTCTGAAACCCTGGTTCTCTTACTTATTACCTTCAGATCTTGGATATATTATTATGGGTTTCATTTTCTTCATCTGTAAAATGGGAATAATACTACCTCATGAAATTGTTGTGAGGATGAAATGAGATATGCTTTAGAATACCTAGTGTAATATCTGGGCAAACTAAATAATAAACGTCTTTTATTAATAATAAGGAAAGATGCCAAGAATACCTGACATCTAGTAGATACTCATAGAATATTACTTTTCTAAATTTTTTGAGTTGGGACTTTAATTCTTTTTATTCTATTTTTCAATTTTATCACTATAAGGACCTAAGAACTTGTATCTGATCATTGATGTGAAATACATTGTTATCATTATATTTTAGAAATGCTGTAATTTGAGTTCCTACTTTAAACCAAGAGTTGTTTAATGCAAAAGTTTTCATATTCCTAGATGTGAGTACATTTTTGTTTCTTTTTTGCTTCTGTTATTAATTTCTAAACTTGTTGCATTCTGAACAGAGAATTTTTGTATTGCTATCTTATCACACTTTTTGAGATTTTTAAAAATTACCTAACATATGGTCAATTTTTATGGTTATTGAGGCTATAATCTCACATGCCTTTGAGAAGAAAATATAATCCCTATTTCCTCTCTCCCTCTCTGTTGCCCTTGCTCTCCTTCTCTTACTCTGTGGGTATGGGTATGTGTTTGCTATATGGTGGTTCACAGTGAGAATTGTTGAGATCAAACTGAATTTCCTGAATTCTGTGTGGATGATGGTATCTCTGCAAGTGGTGGGACTATATCACCAAAGACAAGATGGTTATGAATATTATAATGAACAGCAGATCTGAAGCCGTGATCGAATATTCTGAACTGCAGTGATCTTACCATTGGGTAGTTGATCATGATGCTCCAAGAACTAAAATAGATGACCAGTAATTTATAGCTAACTTGCAGTGTGTGTGTGTGTGTGTGTGTGTGTGTGTGTGTACATGTGCATACATACATACACATTCACATATATACACCCATGTTCTGTTCTGTTGATTCTGTTTCTCTGGAAAACCCTGACTAATGTACTACCTCTACCTTCTAAAATAGTAAAATGAAAGCAATACCATATTCCTAGGTATTTTAGAGATTAGTGCCATTATCGAGGACTTGAAAAATGCAGCATGGTACTCCTACCACTTAACACTCAATTTGCCTATTTGGCCTGTGCAGAAGACAGATGGAGCCTGTGAAGAATGGATTACCGTCAGTTTAAGACGGTAAAGAATCCAATTGTAGGTGCTCATCCAGATGTGGTTTTTTACGTTTGCTAGACTAAATCAGCATATCTCTTGGTACTCTTTATGCAAATTTGATATCTGGCAAATGTTTCTTGTTACCTCTTAGTAAAGACTATCAGAGGCTGTTTGCTTTTACTAGGCAGAACCAACATTATACCTCAGTGTCCTACCTCAGGACTACACGAACTCTCCAGCCCTATGGCAAAATGTAATCTACAGTGAATTTGATTGCTTCTTCTCACAGGAATCCGTAGTGGAAGGTTTACTAATACATTGATGATACCATGCTTATTAGACTTGCTGATCAGGAAAAATACCTCAATAAAGCACATGCATAGATGATTATGAATAGAAAACAAATTCTACAAAACTTCAGAGACCTGTCACCTCCATAAAATTTCTAAAAGCCCAATGGTCTGGGGGGGTTACGTTGATATATCCCTTACAAGATGAAGGAAAGTTGCTATATCTGTTCCATCCTACTGCTAAGAAAGAGGGACAATGCCTAGTGAATCTTCTTTGGATTTTTGATGCAACATATACGTCATTTGGGAGAGCTACTCTGACTCTTTTACCAAGTAACTGAAAAGCTGATAGTTTTGACTAATACGCAGAATAAGAAGAATTTGCAGTCGGTCCAGGCTTCTGTGCCAGCTGCTCTGTAATTTGGGACATGTGTCTCAGTAAATGCAAGCATGGTTGAAATGTCTGTGACAGAAATGCTGTATAGGACCTACAGCATGTTTCTAAAAGTGAATCACAGCACACAGTCCTAGGATTTTGGAGCAAAGTGTGCTATCCTCTGGAGATTTCTAAAGCTGCAAACCTTAGTAAGTATTGAATCCTGGATCATTGTCTACTAAGTGACCCCATCGTGAGCTAGCCATGAATTTGGGCATGCACAGAAGCACTCCATCATCAAACAGAAGTAGTATAGACAAGATCAGGCTTGAGTAAGTTGTGAAGGCACCAGTAAGTTGCATGAGTAAGTGGCCCAGGTGCCATAATCCTCCAGTCTGGCTACATTGTCTCCTACCTCTCAGTCTCTACCTGTAACTGTATGGGAAGTTCTCTATGACAAGTGGACTGAAGAAAAACATACTTGCGCCTGGTCAGCAGTTGGTTCAGCTGCAGCACTGCAATCCCTCTCTGAGATTTTCCTGAAGGACCGTCATATAGGAAAATCTCCCAGTGGACAGAACTTTGAAAAGTATACCAGGATGTTTACTTTGACTGGAGGGATAAACTACTAGAACTCTACAGTGAATTTATACAAATCAAGCTAATTATTTGGTTGATGATATCAGACTAATTTCCAGAGTAGTTGTTTTTACATCTGCATTATCAGTGTATAAGAGATTGAGTTTCTATGCATCTTCACTGGAATTTAGTACTGTTAATATTTTTTATTTTAGTCATTCTAATAGGTATGTTATACTATCTCATATTTTAATTTGCATTTCCGTAATAGCTAATGATGTTTTACATCTTTTCATGTGCTTATTTCTCATTGTGTCTAATGAAGTGTCTGTTCAATTCCTTTGCTCATTTTCTAATTGGATTATTTATTTTCTTACTCTTGAGTATAGTTCTTTACATATTATAGATATGAGTCCTTTGTTAGATATGAGATTTGCAGACATTTTTTCCTAGTCTGTGACTTATCTTCATTCTCTTAATAGTAACTTTTACAAAACAAGTTTTTAATTTTGCTAAAATTAATCATTTTTTTCTTTTATAGATTGTGCTTTTGGTTTTTATATCTAAGAACACTTCACCTAACCCTAGGTTCTGTAGACACTTTTTTCCTATTTTCTCATAAAAGTTTTATAGTTTTATATTTAAATATATGATCCATTTGATATGAGGTATGAGATTTAGCTCAGTGTTTATATTTTTGCCTATCGATGTCCAATTGCTCCAGCATTATTTGTTGTTAAGACTATCCTTCCTCCATTGAATTACTTTTGAAAATTTGTTAGAAACCAGTTGGTCATATTTATGTAGATATATTTCTGGGTTCTCTATTTGTTCTACTGATCTCTGTATCTATCCCTCTACTGATAGCGTACTGTCTTAATTATTGTTTTGGTTTTCTTTACTGGGACTCCATCTATAAATATGCTGAATACTCTTCACCTGTCTTCTAAATCTCTCACTTTCTCTCTGTTTCTTTTACTTTTTTATTTTGAGTTCTGTTCTTCTGGCTGTTTTCATTATAGTACTCTCCTCAATGAGCCGTATTAAATTTTCAGTCATGTCTTTTTTCCCTTTGGCACCTTCTAATTTATTCTTCATTTTTCAAATCTGAGATAATTTTGTTTTTTCTTCAGTTTTCTTCTTTAATTTAAATCTTATAATTTCACATCTTCTGATTTTATCTATTTCTCTTTTGAGATTTAAATTTTTTCATTTTTTCATATCTGTAAATGCTTGTTTAATTCAGATTTCCATGTTGTTTTACATTTATTCTTCTGTTTCATGGTTGATTTTACGAGGAGTATTTTAATCCATTAAACTGTTTTGATTCTCATTTTCATTTACTTTTTATAGTGACTTTGTATGGATATTAACTGTATGGATTTTCTGTTTTTTTCCAATGTCATATTTCCTGGATGGACAGTAACAGATGATGCTATCTTTGAAGGTGTGAGTAGTTAGATGGTCTTTCTTTGTCTTTCTGTTCAGGACTGTCCTCTTCTATTATAGTATGATGTTCAGGTTCTTTAATATATGGTGATTTTAGGGAGTATCTTCTAATTTTGTGATTTTCTTTTGCTTTTGTAGAATCTTTAAATTCTACTGCCCACTTCTTTCTTTTGCTTACTAAAGAAGCACTTTTTAAAAGTCTCTTCCCTCTTCTTACAAAGTTGTGCTTTCCCAGGACTACAATTCACATATGCTTTTAAATGCCCTGCCTTCAGTTTTTCTGTAGCTATTCCTTTGAATCAAAGGTCTCAGATTCTTCTCAGTATTTTCTACCAGAGGGCAGTCCTCTTTTTTGATGATGGTGATGATGATCTTATTTGTCTTCTTTTACTCCTAGGTGTACAGAGCTCTTTCCATTTTTGGCATGAGGTTTGCCTGACTTTTCAGTCCAGCCTGGACTCTAGAGCTGGCTCTGCTGGTGTGGGGTGTTTACTTCCCTATATACATGCAAGTTAAGTTTTCTAGTATGTTCTATCATCTGACTACACTATAGGCATGGATTACAGATGGTTCTGTTTGCTTTCTCTATCAAGTGATAGGGTTTTTAGATGGTATTTGAAGAGATTCAGATTCAGATGACTACTTATTTACCAGGAACCTAGAATTCTCTCCCCCAACTACTTTTTTAATAATGAACACTAAAGCATTCTAATTTCTGGTATTAAGGAAGTAAGCAATATGAGTCAGAGAAACATGACTAATAGTATCTAATACCCTCAGAAGCAACTATAGATTTCATTGACAAATTCAAAGAACTTACAAGCTTTCTTTTTTTAACATTCAAGAAAGGGAAGGAACTGTTTTTAAACAGAGGGATTTGACATCTCAAGCTCATCACAGGAAATTTCATTTAGCACATAAACTATTCCCTGAGAAGACCACCAATATAAATAAAGATTTAGAATTACTGAATACCTAAAACATAAATGAAAGAGCAATCTTGTAAAACATCTCTGGATTTGAAGCAGCCTACACACAAAGTGGGGCTGGTTTGTCATGCAGGGAGAAATAATGAGGAAGTAATTTATCTTTGTTAACAGTGGAGGGATAGTATATTCACTTGTGCGCTTGGTGTCCCTGTGGATAATATTTTGTACTGATCTGTTAAGAAGGAAGAACATTTTCTCATGGGTTCAATCAAACTAGGAAGAATTAGCTTTTAAATTCTCTCAGTTCTGAGCAGCCCAACAGAAAAAAAACTAAGGATTATGTCTCATCAACATGAGTTTCAATTTTGGGGTAAAATTATCAGAGGAAATTGAAATACTTAAGAATTGAAAGGGATAAATGATGGGTCTTTTCTTGAAGGAATAATGGACTTTGTAGTGTACATAACTCCACTGACTAAAAACAAAGAACTGTATTTTTCAGCTTTTTAAGTGAGTTTTAAAATATCACTAAACTCTAACTTATTTTATTTTCTTGGTTATATCTGTTGAAAATACAATATTATAATTTGTGTAACTATGAGATTTGAGGGGTGGGATGGCTTAAGATATTGAGACAGTTTCTGTTTAATATATTCCTGCTAGTCTATGAAAACCCTACAGTTAACATTATACTCACTGGTAATATGGAACACTTTCCCCCTAAAAATAGGGATAAGGTATGTATGTCCAATCTCATCACTTTTATTTTTTTATACAGCAGGTTCTTATTAGTTATCTATTTTATACATATTAGTTTATATATGTCAATCCCAATCTCCCAGTTCATCCTACCGCCCCCCCCACCCCCTGCTTTCTCCCCTTGGTGTCCATACGTTTGTTTGCTACATCTGTGTCTCTGTTTCTGCCTTTCACTTCTATAATAACGTACTGGAAGTTCCATCTAGTGCAGTAGACAAGTGAAATAATACAACTGTGAAGAATTTATATATGAGAAAAATGAATTTTAGTAAAGTTAAAGAACCTATTGGTGGTCACACAGATAGTAAATAAATTGTAGAGCAGTATTCAAACACAGGTTTTCATCTTGGGAAGTTGTTAACCTCTAGACTGTTGCAACCATAAGAAAAGAGAAAACTTCTTAGTAATTTATAAATAATAGTTGGATGATGTTGAAGTGCCAGTAATAATATCTGTATTTCTAACTAAAAAACTAAAATCGTCTTCTAGAATGTTAGGTAGAGCTCACCTTAAATAGTTTGTGGGGTTTTTAAAATTTGTTTGTTTGATATAATTTCTATACTCAATGAACTTATTGAAAATTTAGTGTTAGATTTCAGGATACAATACCAGTCCTTACCATTCATAGAATACACTGAGGCACCAGAAGGCAACAAGGGGTGAATGTATTAGCAAACATTAAATAAAGGCTAAGGAAAAATTAGGTACCTTAAGTACAAATGATCAGTCTTGAATGCCTATAAATTAATTACATATGGACAGTCAGAACAAAGGGAAATGCCCTGTTCTTCAAATAACTAAACACTGAAAGTGATGACTATGAACTTGATTCTTCCAAGTACATAAAAATCATGTAGTGGCAGGCCCTAATTTACCTCTATGAAAAGTATCATAGGTGAATGTGAATTATCTTTATGTGCATGAATCTATGCTGTATTCCATGAGAGACCGAACTAGGTTAAACTGTATACCCTCCAATTCTTAAGAGCAAGAGTGGAGCTTTCCAGTGGTAGATGTTACAACTTCATTCCTCCCTATCAGTAGGGACTTAATGTTTAAACAGGAGATAGGGCTTCACAATGGGTAGAAACCCACTTGGTTCTTTTAAATGGTTTTTTTTAATTTGAGAAAAGCGAGGCAAAGCACTGTGCACAATAATTTTATCCTATTTATAGGTCTAGAGGATGTGAGAGAACAGGATGGAATGTGAAACTTTCATATGTATTTTCTCACTTTTTAAGTTAGCCTGAAACTTTACTCCCCTGAATTACTTGTTAGGGTAATATATAGAAGAGTTAAAAGACACTCCCTTTTAAAAAGCTCTTTTATAAAGTTCTAAAATGATTTTCTTAGGAGAAAAATTCTGATGCTCTGTGTTTATTTTACTTAAGTACAAAGAATCTTTTCAGGGATACTTTTATTTACAGGGTATGGGATTAAATTCAGATTTTTGAAAAGATGCAAGAAAAGGCTATTGAGAGAAAAAAATGAGTAAAAAGAATGTGATTTTTGTGCCATGAAGTTTTCTACATTTTGAAAGATTGCGAGGTACTTACACTGTGATCACAAAAATACCTCTATCCGGTCAAGATTGGGACTATTTTCTCTTGAGAAAACAGTAACAATTTTGAAAAGATCTATAACATTTAGTGTGGCAGTGGTAGCCACTTTAAAGTGATTAACTTCTTCCAAGATGGAATAAAAATAAACATGATGTACATTGGCCTTGGCTTTGACATGATTGTTAGTGCTGTCACAACAACGTAGAATTATGAAAAATTTTCATTTTCTCTAAACTTCATTTGTTTATTTAGTCTTTTTGCTGGAGTACTTGATAATTAATATAGCCAATATTTTATATTCAATATTTTATTTTAATTACTAGGTTCATGTATCTGTGGTTTACACCGAACTTTATTTTTCCTTTGGGGGAAATATATGTATAGGCCTTTGGCAAAAATCTAATTAAGTCTTTGAAACTATCCAATGATATTGTGTAATTCATTATTCAGATTATAATAGAGGCAAGTATTTTATATTTCCAAAAAGAAAAAGACCCTGTTGGTAGATGAAGACACTTGTTCCAAGAAGTCTTCAACATTTCATTTTATTCAGGAGGAAGTTGCTTTAAAAATGAAATCAGAGCACAAAGAAGTCGAAAACATGAAATCAAGGTGTTAAATAGATTCACAAAATAATGACTTTACTTATTAGTTCAATTTTTGATAGTGATATTAAATTTGAACTTCAATGATGTTGGCCATCAATGTTTGCTCTATTCTATTTAACAGGCATTTCTATCTACCACAATGCACCATGAGACCAATTTTGGTGTTGGTGTTATCTCTTTGGGGATTATATGAAATTCCACACAAAAACATGGGAAGGTGGATTCTGAGTCCTCAGCATTATGATAAACAGAGGCATATGACTCTGTACCTAATACTGAAAGGGGTATTGCATTACCATTTTATGATAAAGATAAAAATATCCAGACAAGTTATTTCAAAACAGACCTTAAAAACTTTAAAACAGTTTCTATATTCAATTGTTTGGAGGGAGAAAAGCTTTTTATTTCCATATTAAATAATCAAATTTTTTCTACTTATTATTCTACTTTTTTGAATAGCTGTATAAGTCAAAGAAGGCCCTACTCAATTAAAAACCAACCAACCACTGGCACAAAAACAGACACATAGATCAATGGAACAGAATAGAGAGCCCAGAAATAAACCCACATACTTATGGTCAATTAATCTATGACAAAGTCGGCAAGAATATACGATGGTGAAAAGACAGTCTCTTCATTAAGTGGTACTGGGAAAACCGGACAGCTACATGTAAAAGAATGGAATTAGAACATTCTCTAACACCGTATACAAAAATAAACTTAAAATGAATTAAAGACCTTAAGGTAAGACCAGATACTATAAAACTCCGAGAGGAAAACATAAGCAGAACATTCTTTGACATAAATCGCAGCAGTATCTTTTTGGATCCATTTCCTAAAGCAAAGAAAATAAAAGCAAAAGTAAACAAATGAGACCTAATTAAACTTAAAAGCTTTTGCACAGCAAAGGAAACCATTGACAAAATAAAAAGACAACCTACTGAATGGGAGAAATATTTGCAAATGATATGACCAATAAGGGATTAATATCCAAAATATATAAACAGCTCATACAACTCAACATCAAAAAAAAAAACCCAATTAAAAAATGGGCAGAAGAACTGAAGAGACTTTTTTCCAGAGGAAATACAGATGGCCAATAAACACATGAAAATGTGTTCAGCATTGCTAAGCATCAGGGAAAGGCAAATCAAAACCATGGTGAGATATCACCTCACACCTGTCTGAATGACTGTCATCAGACCACAAATAGCAAATGTTGGAGCGGATGTGGAGAAAAGAAAACCTTCGTACACTGCGGGTGGGAATGTAAATTGGTGTAGCCACTGTGGAAAACAGTATAGAGGTCTCTCAAAACACTACAAATGGAACTACCATATGACCCAGCAATTCCACTCTGGATATATCTCCAAAAAAATCAAAAACACTAATTTGAAAAGATACATGCACCCCAATGTTTATAGCAGCATTATTTACAATTGCCAAGACATGGAAGCAAACTAAGTGTCCATCAACAGATGAATGGATAAAGAAGATGTGTGTGTGTATATATATATGTATATATATGTACACACACACACATACATATATATATATAATGGAATACTACTCAGCCATAAAAAAGAATGAAATTTTGCCATTTGCAGCAACATGGATGGACTTGGAGGGCATTATGCTAAATGAAATAAGTCAAACAGGGAAAGACATATACTGTATGATATTACTTATATGTGGAATCTAAAAACTACAACAAACCAGTGAATAAAATAGAAATGAAGCAGACTTACAGATACAGAGAACAAACTATTGGTTACCAGTGGAGAGAGGGAAGTGGGGAGGGGCAATACAGGGGTGGGGGAAAGTAAGGGTTATTATCAGATTATATGAAATCATGTGTGTGAAACTTTTGAAAATCGTAGAGCACTATAGAATTTAAAGAAACTTTCATTCAATTTTTTTAAAAATGAGAGAAAAAAAAAAAAGCAACAACAAAAACCAAGGAAGACTGAACTCCATTCCAAACAAAGTAAATGTATGTATCTATTGATACACATAGCACTGTTAATATTTATAATAAATAAATTTTAAATTATGTAAGGTAATACATATACATGAAAAATTACTACATTAACATTACTATATAATAATTTTTCCTGGAAAATTCTTCACACCTTTCAAAAAATAAAACAATTCTAATCTTGCACAGAATCCTCTGGAGAATAGAAAGAGAAATACTCTTCAATTCATTTTGAGAGCTTACCATTAACTCAGATTCCAAAACCTGAGGATAGTTGCTACAGACAATAGCACAGATAAATCAAACATAATGTTGATCAATTATGCAATTTTCAGAAGAATATATAGAATAGATCCCATTTATATAAAGCAAAATAAAAGCAGGCAAAATGAAATAATACGTTTTAGGGAATTATAACAATGGTAAAATCATAATAAGAACCAGGAAAATGTTTGTCATAGAAGTTAGGACAGTGGTTAACCCTGAGCAAAAGTAGGGAGTTTTGACTGGGAAGGACAAAGGAGTGTGCTTTGGCAATGCAACAAAGGTTCTGTTTCTTAACCTCAGAGGGAGTTATAAGTATATTGTCTTAATAATTTTTTAAAAATTGAGCATTTATGTATCGTACATTCTTCTCAGTGTATATATCTCATAATGAAAAATATTTATAAAGATTGAAAAAAAAGGCACAGGAATATAAATTAATTGTCCAAAGGAAAAAAGTCTTATTTCTAAACTGCAAAGAAACATATATTTTAAATTAATATCTTGCATAAACTCATCAGCAATATTCTGATAGCAAAGGTAATATTTCCTAGCAGCAGCTATTTGTTAATTTTCAATGCATATGTCGCTATACCTTTTTTTCTAGAATAGTAATATATAAAGTAGTTATGCTGTGCCCCTAATTTATGTGGTTATTATGAGCATTAGTGTTGGAAATATCATTCCTGTTGTTTCTAACAACATTGTCTATTTGACCTTTAAGCAAACCTAATTTGGATTAGAACTGTAAACTGTAGCTTGCTATTAGAAAAGTGAATGCATTATTAAAAACACATGGTATTTTGAGATCCACACATCTTTTGTCTAGGCTGAATTTTTATTTTTTCTTTAATTCATTTAGGATGCAAGAAAGGATGTGTTTCAGATGGTTGATGGGTCTACTTTTAAAGACCTTCAGATAAGGAAATTAAAATCTTTTAAGACTTCCCATGATTACAATCTATTTGTCTTACCTTCTACATATTTCTAATTTGAGTATTTACTACCCACAGTTTTAATTTGGAAAATATTCAAGGAAGGAGAGATCAGTGGTTTTATTTTCCATAATAAATTTCAGTATGGCTTTCATAGTTTGCAAATCATGTTGTATTTGAAAATAATAGAAGGGCTATAATTAAGGAAAATAAATATGCTTGTCAAATTACTCTAGTGCTTATACTTCAGGGTTTTCCCATTATTTTCTGATGAAGATCTTTTTTGACTTAAAAATATTTGTCTATGTGACAAATTGAATGAATTTGAATTCATATCCATGGTACGGATTGTGCTATTAAATCTTTATTTCTAGTTTATATATTCATGTTGTTTAGACAGATTTATATTTTGTACTTATACTTTTCTCCTAAATGAGAAGTGGTAATACTTTGTAGGTTTATAAATCTATTTTGTGTAGTTGCTCATTTAACACCCTTTCTCAATTCACAAACAACAAAATAAATGTTAACCTTTGACATTACTTGAGCAGAGAAAAACAGCCATGATTTAATTATTTGTTAAGTTACAAGAAAAAAAATCTCAAGGACTTAGTTTGAAGGGGCAAAGAAAAGAAGATTAAGAGAAAGAGGCATAAAATTTCACATGCACCCTTCCCCTAACATTACTAGTCCTCAAAATCATTCCTAAACTTGATGTCATGAGGAAGCTGAGTAATGAAATGCATATCCAAATCAGTGGCAACTGCAGACATAGAACCACTTTCCTATTTATTTTCGTAAGGAAAAGGTGTTCAACATACACGCTTCCTTATATACTGTTTTGGGAGAGACAGCATTAGAATGAAACACTATGCTTGTGTAAAGAACCACATTTGCCAAACCTGGATTATAACCTTGGTTTGAGAAGGCTTACTATGTGTTAGATATTGTGATACAGGTTATAAAATTTATTCCTTTGTTTAATTTTCATGGCATTTCCATGAGATTAAACCTTCTCACTTCCATTTTACAGACAACTAGCAAAGGCTCAGTGTGATTAAATTTCTGTTCCAAAGATACACATCTAGTAAATCAAAGATCTGGGGCTGGACCTTGTTCTACCTGATCCTAAATGTTTTATCGCAGTGACAGTTTAAGGTAATGTTACAACCTGACTTTTGTGGAGCTATTTTATTAATACCCTTTTGTGGAGCTATTTTATTTTTGGAGCTATTTTGTGGAGCTATTTTATTAATACCCTTAAGTCTATGAGCTGGCTTTTAATCTCTTTCCTTTGAATCCTCACCCCCTCTAATTCCTTTTCCCCTTAGAACCTCATCATCTCAGTCACTGTGAGAGCTTTCTAATTGCTCTGACAATGTAGTCCACCTCTCTTCCCCAAGTACTATTCACACTGATGCCATCTTTCTAAAATACAATGCAAAATGGCTCAGTGGTTAAGAGTAGGAGTTCTGGATTCAGACTAGCATTGAAATCCTAGTTCACTTTTCATCTGTTATGTGATCTTGAACAAATTATTTTCAGGGTAAAGATACTCTTTAACTTGCTACCCAGGCCCTTCATGATTTAATTCCTGCCTGTAACTCTAACCTCATCTCTTGCCACTTTACATCATGAAATCACTCTACTGTTCTGAAGAACTATTTTGCAGTCATCTTGCTATTCTAGGGTCAGGCTTATATAAAAGTTGTGTATCATACTTAAAAATCATCTGAGGGACCAGAAAGATTTGAGATATGTGTCTAGTCATATGCCATTCTTACTCACTGAAATCCTCCCTACAACCATTAGTTGATTATTTGTTCCCCATTCCCTTCACTCCAAACACACATTTGCTAAAAACCTTGTCCAAAGGTAACGTGTCCTATGAAGATCTTAAATATGGAGTCTGTGTTTTCCTTTGTGCTCTTATCAGTACACCAAAATGCTGTGCGTATTTCTTCCATTATCTCTTATACTTCACTGCAGTTATCGATTTGTGTCTTGCCCCTAATAGAATGAAAGTTCATTGAGGGACATTGTTTCTTCTTTAACTTTGTATCATTGGAACCTACTTCAGTGCCTGCCACATGGTAACCTCTCCATAAGTGTGTTTTGAATGAGTGTGTTAAATTAATTTGATATATTGAGTGTAAACGAAGGCCAACATTAATACAGACTTTAGAGTAATATTCATTTATCACCTATAAATTTGGTTAAGAAAAGCAAATATTATAATGCCAGAGACATTATCTTTTCTGTTAGCTTTAACACATCTCTAACAGCAGAAGGTAAGGTGTAATATTGTAATTTATTTTTTTCTTCAAACACAGATGTTTATTAAACAGTCTAATATCTTTTAGTTAATTTAAATTATTATAAGCTATATGGCAGTTTGCTTGGTAATGAATAAAAGAAGAACTGAACACACTGAAATAATAGAAATGAGTATCTGCTGGATTACAACAGAGTGTACTTTCAAGCTGTAGGTATGTGTGCTTGTGAATATGTACCATGGACATTTTGGGATGTGTTGGGATAAATGCCAGAGTTTTCCTTCACCAACTGAAATTTCATAAATTTATTGCTAAATCAGGCCAAACACTTTGAAAGTGATATTTATTCCATGATCCCTAGAGACTATGACAGAATATGTGGGTGAAATCTCTATGTTTCACGTAAATCATTTTGATATAAAACATCTTTCCTAACACAGTATTGTGAAGCAATTATACTCCAATAAAGATCTATCAGAGAGACCTTCAAGGTGGCGGATGAGTAAGACGTGGAGATCACCTTCCTCCCCACAAATGCATCAGAAATACATCTACATGTGGAACAACTCTTACAGAACACCGACTGAATGCTGGCAGACCTCCCTTCCCAAAAGGCAAGAAACTTCCCACGTACCTAGGTAGGACAAAAGAAACAAGAAAAAACAGAGACCAAAGAATAGGGACGGGACGTGCACCTCTGGGAGGGAGCTGTGAAGGAGGAAAAGATTCCACACACTAGGAAGCCCCTTCACTGACGGAGACGGGGGGTGGTGGGAGGGAAACTTCGGAGCCACAGAGGAGAGCACAACAACAGGGGTGCAAGAGGGCAAAGCGAAGAGATTCCTGCACAGAGGATCGCTGCCAACCAGCACTTACCAGCTGAGAGGCTTCTCTGCTCACCCGCCAGGGCGAGTGGGGGCTGGCAGCTGGGGCTCCAGCTTCGGAAGTCAGATCCCAGGGAGAAGACTGGGGTTGGCTGCGTGAAGACAGCCTGAAGGAGGCTAGTGTGACACAGCTATCCAGGAAGGAGTCCGGGAAAATGTCTGGAACTGCCTAAGAGGCAAGAGACCATTGTTCCAGGGTACACTAGGACAGGGGATTGAGAGCACCACCTAAATGAGCTCTAGACATGGGCACAAGCCGCAGGTATCAGCGCGGACACCAGAGACGGGTGTGAAACGCTAAAGGTGCTGCTACAGCCACCAAGAAGCCTGTGTACAAGCACAGGTCATTATCCACACCTCCCCTCCTGGGAGCCTGTGCAGCCCTCCACTGCCAGGGTCCCATGATCCAGGGACAACTTCCCCAGGAGAACACACGGCACACCTCAGGCTGCAACGTCATGCAGGCCTCTGCCACCACAGGCTCGCCTCACATTCCGTACCCCTTCCTTTCCCCAGCCTGAGTGAGCCAGAGCCTCCTAATCAGCTGCTCCTTTAACCCCATCCTGTCTGAGCGAAGAACAGATGCCCTCAGGAGACCTACGTGCAGAGGCGGGGCCAAATCCAAAGCTGAACCCCAGGAGTTCTGTGAACAAAGGGAAAGGAAAATATCTCCCAGCAGCCTCAGGAGCAATGGATTAAATCTCCACAATCAACTTGATGTACCCTTTATCTATGGAATACCTGAATAGACAACGAATCATCCCAAAATTGAAGCGCTGGACTTTTGGGAGCAACTGTAGACTTGGGGTTTGCTTTCTGCATCTAATTTGTTTCTGGTTTTATGTTTATTGTAGTTTAGTATTTAGAGGTTATTATCATTGGTAGATTTGTTTATTGATTGGGTTGCTCTCTTTCTTTTTTTATATAGATATATTTTTTTTCCTTTTTCTCTTTTTGTGAGTATGTACATGCTTCTTTGTGTGATTTTGTCTGTATAGCTTTGCATTTACCATTTGTCCTAGGGTTCTGTCTGTCTGTTTTTTTTGTTTGTTTATTTTAGTATACTTATTAGTGCTTGTTATCATTGATGGATTGTTTTTTGGTTTGATTGTTCTCTTCTTTCTTTATTTCTTTTTTATTACTATTTAATTTTTAAAATTTTTATATTTTTTTATTTAAATAACTTTATTTTATTTATTTTTTTCTCCCTTTTCTTCTGAGCAATGAGGGTGACAGGGTCTTGGTGCTCGGGCCAGGTGTCAGGCCTATGCCTCTGAGGTGGCAGAGTGAGTTCAGGACACTGGTCCACCAGAGACCTCCTGGCTCCACATAATATCAAATGGTGAAAGCTCTCTCAGAGATCTCCATCTCAATGCTAAGACCCAGCTCCACTCAAAGACCAGCAAGCTACAGTGCTG
Source organism: Lagenorhynchus albirostris (assembly GCF_949774975.1). Lineage (NCBI taxonomy): Eukaryota > Metazoa > Chordata > Mammalia > Artiodactyla > Delphinidae > Lagenorhynchus > Lagenorhynchus albirostris. The sequence continues at coordinate 53,938,071 of NC_083095.1, read as the reverse complement.
GACACCCTATGCCAAACAACTAGCAAGACAGGAACACAACCCCACCCATTATCAGAGAGGATGCCTAAAATCATAATAAGGGCACAGACACCCCAAAGCACACCACCAGACGTGGTCCTGCCCACCAGAAAGACAAGATCCAGCCTCATCCACCAGAACACAGGCACCACTCCCCTCCACCAGGAGCCTACACAACCCACTGAACCAACCTTAGCCACTAACGGTAGACACCAAAAACAACAGGAGCTATGAACCTGCAGCCTGTGGAAAGGAGACCTCAAACACAGTAAGTTAAGCAAAAGTAGAAGATAGAGAAACACACAGCAGATGAAGGAGCATAGTAAAAACCCACCAGACCAAACAAATGAAGAGGAAATAGGCAGTCTATCTGAAAAAGGATTCAGAGTAATGATAGTAAAGATGATCCAAAATCTTGGAAATACAATGAAGAAAATATGAGAAACATTTAACAAGGACCTAGAAGGACTAAAAAGCAAACAAACAGCGATGAACAACACAATAAATGAAATTAAAAATTCTCTAGAAGGAATAAATAGCAGAATAACTGAGGCAGAAGAACGGATAAGTGAGCTGGGAGAAAAAATAGTGAAAATACCTACTGCAGAGCAGCATAAAGAAACAAGAATGAAAAATATTGAGGACAGTCTTAGAGACCCCTGGGACAACATTAAACGCAACAACATTCGAATTATAGGGGTCCCAGAAGATGAAGAGAAAAAGAAAGGGACTGAGAAAGTATTTGAAGAGGTTATAGTTGAAAACTTCCCTAATATGGGAAAGGAAATAGTTAATCAAGTCCAGGAAGCACATAGAGTCGCATAAAGAATAAATCCAAGGAGAAACACGCCAAGACACATATTAATCGAACTACCAGAAATTAAATACAAAGAAAAAAATATTAAAAGCAGCAAGGTAAAAATAACATACAAGGGAATCTCCCCATAAGGTTAACAGCTGATCTTTCAGCAGACACTCTGCAAGCCAGAAGGGATTGGCAGGACATATTTAAAGTGATGAAGGGAAAAACCTACAACCAAGATCACTCTACCCAGCAAGGATCTCATTCAGATTCAACGGAGAAATTAAAACATTTACAGACAAGCAAAAGCAAATAGACTTCAGCACCACCAAACCAGCATTACAACAAATGCTAAAGGAACTTCTAGGCAGGAAACACAAGAGAAGGAAAAGACCTGCAATAACAAACCCAAAACAAGAAAATGGTAATAGGAACATACATATCGGTAATCACCTTAAATATAAATGGGTTAAATGCTCCAACCAAAAGGCATAGATTGGCTGAATGGATACAAAAAGAAGACCTGTATACATGCTGTCTACAAGAGACCCATTTCAGACCTAGGGACACATACAGACTGAAAGTGAGGAGATGGAAAAAGATATTCCATGCAAATGGAAATAAAAACAAAGCTGGAGTAGCAATTCTCATATCAGACAAAATATACTTTAAAATAAAGACTATTACAAGAGACAAAGAAGGACACTACATAATAATCAAGGGGTCAATCCAAGAAAAAGATATAAAAATTGTAAATATTTATGCACCCAACATAGGAGCACATAAATGCATAAGACAAATGCTAAAAGCCACAAAAGGGGAAATTAACAGTAGCACATTCATAGTAGGGGACTTTAACACCCCACATTCACCAATGGACAGATCATCCAAAATGAAAATAAATAAGGAAACACAAGCTTTAAATGACACATTAAACAAGATGGACTGAATTGGTATTTATAGGACATTCCATCCAAAAACAACAGAATACACTTTCTTCTCAAGTGCTCATGGAACATTCTCCAGGATAGATCCTATATTGGGTCACAAATTCAAACCTTGGTAAATTTAAGAAAATACAAATCATTTCAGGTATCTTTTCAAACCACACTGCTATGAGACTAGATATCAATTACAGGAAAATATCTGTAAAAAATAAAAACACATGGAGGCTAAAAAAATACATTATTAAATAACCAAGAGGTCACTGAAGAAATCAAAGAAGAAATCAAAAAATACCTCGTACAAAATGACAATGAAAACATGACAACACAAAATCTATGCGATGCAGCAAAAGCAGTTCTAAGAGGGAATTTTATAGCAATGCAATCCTACATCAAGAAATAAGAAACAACTCAAATAAACAGTGTAACCTTACACCTAAAGCAGTTAGTGAAAGAAAAACAAAAACCCCAAAGTTAGCAGAAGGAAAGAAATCATAAAAATCTGATTAGGAATAAATGAAAAAGAAATGAAGAAAACAATAGCAAGATCAATAAAACTAAAAGCTGGTTCATTGAGAAGATAAACAAAATTGATAAACCATTAGCCCGACTCATCAAGAAAAAAAGGGAAAAGACTCAAATCAATAGAAATAGAAATGAAAAAGGAGAAGTAACAACTGACAGTGCAGAAATACAAAGCATCCTAAGAGACTACTACAAGCAACTCTATGACAATAAATGGACAACCTGGAAGAAATGGACAAATTCTTAGAAAAGCACAACCTTCTGAGACTGAATCAGGAAGAAACAGAAAATATAAACAGACCAATCACAAGCACTGAAATTGAGACTGTGATTAAAAATCTTCCAAGAAACAAAAGCCCAGGACCAGATGGCTTCACAGGTGAATTCTGTCAAACATTTAGAGAAGAGCTAACACCTATCCTGCTCATACTCTTCCAAAATATAGCAGAGGGAGGAACACTCCCAAAGTCATTCTATGAGGCAAGCATCACCCTGATACCAAAACCAAAGATGTCACAAAGAAAGAAACTACAGTCCAATATCACTGATAAACATAGATGCAGAAATCCTCAACAAAATACTGGCAAACAGAATCCAACAGCACATTAAAAGGATCATACACCATGATCAAGTGGGGTTTATCCCAGGAATTCAAGGATTCTTCAATATATGCAAATCAATGTGATAAGGCATATTAACAAACTGAAGGAGAAATACCATATGATCATCTCAACAGATGCAGAAAAGGCTTTCGACAAAATTCAACACCCATTTATGATAAAAACCCTCCAGAGAGTAGGTATCGAGGGAAGTTACCTCAACATAATACAGGCCATATATGACAAACCCACAGCAAACATCATTCTTAATCGTGAAAAGCTGAAACCATTTCCTCTAAGATCAGGAACAAGACAAGGTTGTCCACTCTCACCACTGTTATTCAACATAGTTTTGGAGGTTTTAGCCACAGCAATCAGAGAAGAAAAAGAAATATAAGGAATCCAAATCAGAAAAGAAGAACAAAGCTGTCACTGTTTGCAGATGTCATTATACTATTCATAGAGAATCCTAAAGATGCTACCAGAAAACTACTAGATCTAATAAATGAATTTGGTAAAGTAGTAGGATACAAAATTAATGCACAGAAATCTCTGGCATTCCTATACACTAATGATGAAAAATCTGAAAGAGAAATTAAGGAAATACTCACATTTACCATTGCAAAAAAAAATAAAATACCTAGGAATAAACCTACGTAAGGAGACAAACGACCTGTATGCAGAAAACTATAAGACACTGATGAAAAAAATTAAAGATGACACAAACAGATGGAGAGATATACCATGTTCTTGGATTGGAATAATCAACATTGTGAAAATGACTATGCTACCCAAAGCAATCTACAGATTCAATGCAATCCCTGTGAAACTACCAGTGGCATTTTTCACAGAACTAGAACAAAAAATTTCACAATTTGTATGGAAACACAAAAGACCCCAAATAGCTAAAGCAATCTTGAGAAAGAAAAATGGAGCTGGAGGAATCAGGCTGCCTGACTTCAGACTATACTACAAAACTACAGTAATCAACAGTAATCAGTAATCAACACAGTATCAACACAGTATGGTGCTGGCCCAAATATAGAAACAGGATAGAAAGCCCAGAGATAACCCACGCACATATGCTCGCCTTATCTTTGATATAGGAGGCAGGAATGTACATTGGAGAAAAGACAGCCTCTTCAGTAAGTGGTGCTGGGAAAACTAGACAGCTACATGTAAAAGAATGAAATTAGAACACTCCCTAAAAGCATACACAAAAATAAACTCAAAATGGATTAAAGACCTAAATGTAAGGCCAGACACTCTAAACCTCTTAGAGGAAAACATAGGCAGAACAATCTATGACATAAATCACAGCAGGATCCTTTTTGACCCACCTCCTAGAGAAATGGAAATAAAACCAAAAATTAACTAATGGGAACTAATGAAACTTAAAAGGTTTTGCACAGTGAAGGAAACTATAAACGAGACAAAAGGACAACCTTCAGAATGGGAGAAAATATTTGCAAATGAAGCAACTGACAAAGGATTAATCTCCAAATTATACAAGTAGCTCATTTAGCTCAATATCAAAAAAACAAGTCAATCCCAAAATGGGCAGAAGACCTGAATAGACATTTCTTCAAAGAAGACATACAGGGGCTTCCCTGGTGGTGCGGTGGTTGGGAGTCCGCCTGCTGATGCAGGGGACACGGGTTCGTGCCCCGGTCCGGGAAGATCCCACATGCCGCGGAGCGGCTGGGCCCGTGAGCCATGGCTGCTGGGCCTGCGTGTCTGGAGCCTGTGCTCTGCAACGGGAGAGGCCACGGCAGTGAGAGGCCCGCGTACCGCAAAAAAAAAAGAAAAAAAAAAAGAAGACATACAGATTGCCAACAAACACATGAAAGGATGCTCAGCATCACTAATCATTAGAGAAATGCAAATCAAAACTACAATGAGGTATCACCTCACACCAGTCAGAATGGCCATCATCAAAATATCTATAAAGAATAAATGCTGGAGAGAGTGTGGAGAAAAGGGAACCCTCTTGCACTTCTGGTGGGAATGTAAATTGATGCAGCACTATGGAAGACAGTATGGTGGTTCCTTAAAATACTCAAAGTAGGGCTTCCCTGGTGGCACAGTGGTTGAGAGTCCGCCTGCCGATGCAGGGGACACAGGTTCGTGCCCCGGTCTGGGAAGATCCCACATGCCGCGGAGCGGCTGGGCCCGTTAGCCGTGGCCGCTGAGCCTGTGCGTCCGGAGCCTCTGCTCCGCAACAGGGAAGGCCACAACAGTGAGAGGCCTGTGTACCGCAAAAAAAAAAAAAACACAAAAGAAAAATACTAAAAGTAGAACTACCATATGACCCAGCAATCCCACTACTGGACATATACCTTGAGAAAACCATAATTCAAAAAGAGTCATGTACCTCAATGTTCATTGCAGCTCTATTTACAATAGCCGGGACATGGAAGCAACATAAGTGTCCATCGACAGATGAATGGATAAAGAAAATGTGGCAAATATATACAATGGAATATTTCTCAACCATAAAAAGAAACAAAATTGAGTTATTTGTTGTGAGGTGCATGGACCTAGAGTCTGTCATACAGAGTGAAGTAAGTGAGAAAGAGAAAAACAAATACCTTATCCTAACACATGTATATGGAATCTAAAAAAAAAAAAATTGGTTCTCACGAACCTAGGGGCCGGACAGGAATAAATACGCAGACGTAGAGAATGGACTTTAGGACACAGGGACGGGGAAGGGTAAGCTGGACTGAATAGTGAGAGTGGCATGGACATATATACACTGCCAAATGTAAAATAGATAGCTAGTGGGAAGCAGTCACATAGCACAGGGAGATCAGCTCAGTGCTTTGTGACCACCTAGTGTGGTGGGTTAGGGATGGTGGGAGGGAGACGCAAGAGGGAGGAGATATGGGGATATATGTATATATATAGCTGATTCACTTTGTTATATAGCAGAAACTAACACACCATTGTAAAGCAATTATACTCCAATAAACTTTTTAAAAAAACAAAGATGTATTAAAAAAAAATCTATTCCCCAAATTACATGTAATAAATGTTTATCTCAGAGTATTTTCACAAACGTGAACTCGTCTTTTAACCAGCATCCAGATAAAGAAGAAACCAAATATTAGCAGAACAGGAAGCCCCCTCCTCTCTACAGTCACTCCCCCCATCAACCCTCTCCCTGTCCTGTACCAAGGAGAAGCTCTGTTTTGAATTCTAATATCATGGATTAATTTGACCTGTCTTTGAACTTTGTATTAAGCGGAGTCATACCCTTTGTTTTTTTGTAGGAGTGGTCAACCTTCTTTCATTCAAGCTTGTGTTTGTGAGCTTTACCCCTTTTGTTGCATATAATCCTAGTTCATTCATTCTTTTTGCTGTATAGTATTGTACGAATACATCAAATGTTTTGTGTTTCCTACCATAGATGAAAATTTGGATTGTTTTGCATTTGGGACTATTTCAAGTACTGGAGCTCTAAACATTTGTGTTCATGTTCTTTGGTGAACATATATTCACCTTTCTGTTGTATATATACCTGAAAGCAGAATTTTCTTGGTTGTAGAGTTTGTGTTCATCTTTTTTTTTTTTTTTTTTTTTTTTTTTACGGTACGCAGGCCTCTCACTGTTGTGGCCTCTCCTGTTGCGGAGCACAGGCTCTGGACGCGCAGACTCAGCGGCCATGGCTCGCGGGCCTAGCCGCTCCGCGGCATGTGGGATCTTCCCAGACCGGGGCATGAACCCGTGTCCCCTGCATCGGCAGGTGGACTCTCAACCACTGCGCCACCAGGGAAGCCCGGGGTCACATTTTTTGAAGACTAATATCAAGAAAGAAGATGTAGTTTCTCTGTTTTCTATATCTAATTTAATTATTAATATAAACCCCACTAGCTGGATTGGGGGCAGTGTGGTATAGAGGTATAGAAATGTTCTTTCAACTGAAATTTAACAATATGTTAGTCTCTTTTGGTCTTAAGCGCCCTTAATGTAGTTATTCAAGTCTTTCTTTGGTGAAATGGTCAAACTTTCAGATATTATTCCCCTTTTTCTTCCTCCCACTGTTGTACCTGGGTGTGTTGGAGTGGAGGAATGAGTTGACCTCCCAGCCACAAGGGAGAGAGACTTCAGTCTGTATACCCTGGCCTTTGTCCATCTAGGAGGACTGGCCCAGTCAGCTCCATCTCTGAACTTGCTCTGCTGGGCTGTGCCTATCACTTTGCCTTTTGGAATGTAACGGCTTATGATGGCTAATTTGGCCCTTGCCTTCTGATGTTGGGTCTCTGCCATTGGCTGCTCTTCTTCTCAACTGCAGTCTTCTGTGTCACCATTGGCACCTTTGCATGTTCTCTATGGCACGTGTGAAAACTGCTGTTACTCCCATGTCATAACGCATGTGATGCTGAGGTGCCTGGAGGGTGTCTCTTAGAGCTTATAGACTCCCCCAGGCCATGTCCAGGGCATCATGTCCCTAGCTACCATGCTTCCTCATTCCTATCTGGATATTTCTACAGTTTGCCTCCCCCCTTTCACAACACACATCAGGTTTGAACTAGAGAAAGGAACAGAGGCATGCTCTCCTCAACTTCTATCCATTTTGCTTATTCCTTCCAAAAGCCACAAGATGGAAATATGAGGGGATACATTGCTTCCTACTTCCTCTTCATGCCTTGTAGATCTCCAGCTAAGTCACATCTTTCTAATTTCCATTTGCTCTGCCCCATTGTCCTGATGGTAAGTGGGAGCAAGAGGGAGAAAGCACCTTACTGATAAAGACCGTTATGTTAGGAGGTGCTCCAAAATGATTTTCCATATAGGGCTAGTTCTCTGCTTATGGTTACAAACTTGTCGTTTTTTGTCTATTGATGAATTGCTGAAGTGACAGACAAGGGGAATATCAAATGAGAATTAGGCACTTTTAGACTTTTGTTTTTGCATTTTATGGGCCATTTGGCTATCAGTTTACATGAACTTTGAATTTTTGATTTATTGCACATTAAGAAGTGGGACTAGAAAGACTCAGAGATAGCAGGAAAAGCAACATCCCCATGGGCTCTATTATAATAAACATCTTAATAATCTTGGTAAAATCAACTATGGCCAGCTCAATATATCAGTCCTTTAGTATAAATAATAATCTTTAGTATTTTTATATTTTGCAAATGAGTTACCCTTCAGACTCTGGATAGATTACTTGAGCCCTGGATTATCAAGTAAAAACTTGTTGTCATCTTCTAACGTCACCCAGAACACAGTTGACAGTACTATGTATCATCATGATATTTTATATTTATCCTGAGAGATAAAGGATGTTTGCCATGGGCTGTGCACTGTTCTAAGCACTTGCTTATATATTCAGTCATTTATTCCTCACAAAAGCCTTTTAGCTACCTTTAACATCCCCACTTCACAAAAAAAAAAAAAAAACAGGCATAGTGAAAAAGTAATTTGCTCAAGAAAACAGAGCAACTAAGTGACAGAGCTGAGATTTGAGCCCCCAGGAATATGCTTTCCAAGTCTTAACTCCCTTACCACACTGTCTCTCTGATAAGAGGAAAAATTTATGAAGTATGGTTATTTATCTGTGCCATTGCTCCCTCATCTCTTGCTATAAATTCTTTACCATAATGCTAACAATTAAGCCTACTTTTAAAGTCTGCCCACATAATCACAGATACACATACACACAACAAACACATGTGTTAAATTAATTAAACAAGGAGACCATTAGACTGAGGTGGCTCTAACGCTGTGGTGGCCTACATGAGCCAACCAAAATCTAAGCCTTTAAATGGCTCAAGATTATGAATTCAAAACCTAAGGACAACCAATCACAAACAGCCGACTAGGCTTTAAGCTATAGCCAGTCAATTTCTTTGCTTTGCTTCTGCCTTCTCTCTATAAAAGTTTCTCTGAGCTCCTTTGGGTGGAGCACTCCTAACCACTTCTGGTTTGGTGCTACCCAAATAAACTCAAAAATTTTAATACACTTCAGTTTATCTCTTAACACATGCAAACAACAGAATCTCTTTTTACTTTAACCAAACAAAAATAATTTAAATGATCAAATAATTTGAATATGTAAACACAATCTAAAAAAGAGTTTTGCATCTTAATATTAGCCCTGTTAATAAGTCAAGGTTTCCAGAACTCACTCACCCAAACCCAAAGCTTTCAACTGGTATGGCTATCGTATCATTATGATAACAATATCATAAGGAGGAAGCATACATCATTTTCTAAGTGGTGCTTAGCAATGTGCATCCTATATTTTCCTCCTGTATGCCGATCCTCTCACTGATTTTTACTTTGCTTCTAAGCATAACGTGCACATTCTCTTTTGTTTAGCATATTCATTATTCATGTTTCCAAGACTGAAGCTGTTAGGACAATTGACTGAGAATGCTTCTTCCTTTTCTGTTCATTTATCCATTCTAATTACACTTAAAGGTGGCATTACATTTTCTTTATTTTAAACTTCAGAGGAGAGGGACTAATGGAACAATCAGACAAAAGGATACAAGCAGGTAGAAATGAAAGATTGCCTGTCATTAATTTTTGACTATGTGAACTTATTTGTGTTCGTTTTCAAGGGGGATTTGTACTAAGTGTCTTTCATCTTGTACAAAGCAGACATTAAGTGCATGAGAGGAAAACCACAGACAAAATGCAGTAATTGAAGTGACCAAACTGTATTATCATCATCCCAAAGCCAGCTAGTAGGATCCTAATATAAAAGGACTTGGCTGAGTGAAGACAAAAAAAAAAAGAAAGAAAGAAAAGAAACTCCTGCAGCTTATAATTTAAAAAGATGTGAAAAGTTTTGTTCGGTTATGTAATCTCCTTAAAACTTTAGAGACAGCATCACAGTTGGGTGTAGGCATAGACATTCCTAGAATATTCAAGCAGACACCATGGAAACATTCAAAGTCTATGTATGACTTTCATGCTTCCCCTTCCTAGTTGTCTCCCCCTTCCTAGAATGTCTTGCAGAGTTTCAGGAATGAGTAGCTCCAGAATTCTTTTTGATTTTCAGGGGTTATGATTTCATCAACTTGGTTTCAATGGCTCTAAATATCAAAACTGGTCACACTAGTGAATAGTGAGTTCAGCCAAGATGGTCAAGCCATGTGTTGAAACATCATTTAAGATTTGTGTGGCTTTAACCTTCCCAAGTACCATATTACTGCTCTCATTCCTCAATTTTCTTCCTGTTGTAGCTGAAACTATCTATGCCTAAACTCATGGTCTTTAAGTAGAAACTATGGCAAAAGAAACACAATCTAGCAAGTCTATCCGTATTATTGAAGGTGTATATATTGACAAATCTGCCATGATATAATTAGGTGTGCAAGAGGTGCTAATGTTTTTGATGGTAAGCACCAAAGGATTTTTGTAATAAATTGGTAAGAATGACTATTTTTAGACCCAATTTTGAAAACTATACATGGAATTTCAGGGATGTGGAGAAAAGGGAATGCTTGTGCACCACTGTTGGGAATGTAAATTGGTATAGCCACTATGAAAAGCAGTATGGAGGTTCCTCAAAAAATTAAAAATGGAACTACTATATGATCCAGCAATTCCACTTTTTGGTATTTATCTAAAGAAAACAAAAACACTAATTTGAAAAGATATATGGACCCCTATATTCATTTTTTTGTAGCATTGTTTGCAGGTAGCCAATATGTGGAAACAGCTTAAGTGTCCATCAAGAGATGAATGGAGAAAGAAATTGTGATATATATATATATATATATATATATATATATCATACACACACACAAAAAGAAATATTACTCAACCATAAAAAAGGATGAAATCTTGTCATTTGTGACAACATGGATGAACGTATAGGGTATTATACTAAGTGAAATAGTAAGTCAGAGAAAGACAAATACTGTATATTTTCAATTATATGTGGAATCTGAAAAACAAGAAAAACAAACAAACAAATATAACAAAACAGACTCATAGATACAGAGAACAAACTAGTGGTTGCCAGAGGGGAATGGGGTAGGGGGATGGAAGAAACAGGTGAAGGGGATTAAGAGGTACAAACTACCAGTTATAAAATAAATAAGTCACAGCGATGTAATGTTCAGCATAGGAAAAATAGTCAATAATATTGTAGTAACTTTGTGTGGTACATAATGTATAAAAATATCAAATCATTATGCTGTACACCTGAAACTAATATAACATTATAAGTCAATTATACTTAAAAAAACAAAAAAATGTAATGCATTTATTGCAATGTGTTAAGGTTTGTTTCTCTAATTTGCCTCTGCCCCAATGCTATATTTTAAAATGTTTTTTTCATCCATCTTTAGCATTCCTGAGCCCTTAAATTTTGCTTTAGCTTCATCATTCCCAGCTGAAATAGGCATAATATTTAGCTGGCAAAGAATATATTTAATGTATTTAATTAAGGAATGTTGGAAAATTCCTGTGTAATTAGTCAATTTTTTTTAACATAAACATTGTTTTGGTATATCCTGGCTCTAAAATCAGTTTTTAGAATTCCATGTTGAAACTCTAAATTTTTTGAAAACTTTATATAAAATGTAAAAAAATAATAAATAGGCTAATATTTTCTTGTATATATATATGTATATAAATGTGATTATGGGTATTTCTGTTTATATGCATTTGTGATCAGGTTTAGCTACATTATCAGAATCTCACTTCCTTTTAAAGGGATAATATGGCTACATTTACAAGTTCAGCTCACAATATTAATGGAAGACAGGGTTTCATAGTTTGGAAAGGTTAAAGACATATAGGAACTTTTCTTCTAATCCCTAGCACTTATTTAGACTCTTTGGCAGGCAGCAGCTATCAATGACATCGTCCCACCTGCAGGAACTCACAGGCTAGCCATGGAAACAGGCAGATGTCAGAACTCTCATTGGCAGTCCTCTTTCTCTCTTTGAACTATTCAAAATGCTCTTAGTACTTTGTTATACCACTCTTCCAAACCCATCAATCTTTACAAGGCTTTGATAATAAATAGTTGTTTTACTAAAGACCTAGTGGGGAAGATAACTCACATTACACAATACATCCCAGAAACTTGATACATTTCTTCAGGTATATAAGGTTCTTCTCTCCAAGTTTTCTCAATTCTCTCTGTCACCTCATTTCTCCATTTTTTTCCTTTTGTATACAGACTTTATACATCTTCTTTATTACCCTAAGTAGTTTTGCCTGGCCACTTCATTCCATAAAGCAAAAGCCCCCCAAATTAATGGAATTGTGAATACTTGGTGCTTCTCAAGTAACCCTATTTGAAGTGTTTTACCCCAGCCCAAGTGACTTATCTAAATAGTAACCCAACAGATTAATCTCATTATATTAACTAATCATGAATAAATAGGAGCTCAGATGAATAAAAAATTAGATCTGCTCTGGGTAAGAAAGATTCATAAAACTAGTGACTTATGATCTGGATCTTGAAGGAAACGTAGGGATCTATAAAACTGTTATAATTTAGGCTTTCATTCATATAATCTTAATAATTGATAATAATTATTGAGTGTTTTAAATGTTCACTGTGGAAATTATTACCATGAAGGGTCTCAAGAATTGAGATAATGGTTAATAGTATTATAAACCCCATTTTATAGTCAAGAAAACCTAGAAGTTGAAGAACTTGTCCAAGTTCATATAGCTAATAACTGGTACAGTATAGAGCTAGAACCAAGATTTGAGTCCAGGAATGCAGACTCTAGCATCTGAGCTACTGTCTCCTTCCATTAAATAAATCAGTGTTTTAGTTTACTAAAAATGAGTTTAGCATACTTTTAATATTGTATATGTTATTAAAGATTGTGAATAAACCCAATTTGATTTTGTTGTCACCTATCATACTATAAGATGACAAATAAATATAGCATTTACTCTCTTCATTGAAAATTAATTTTTTTCCATAGTGAGAAGAGACATTAAGCAAATGGTTATCATCTTCATAGTTCATCTTCAAGGTTGTACATTTTTTTTACCCTTGAGGATTCACTAGAATGGCTTGAACAGCCACATCAACATCAAGTCACATCTGCCTACCATCACAGAACACGGTTATTCTCAACAACCCAGAAGCAAAGGTTGAATACATTTAGGAGACTGAACAGGTGCTCAGAGGTATCACTAGTTATTTTGCATAACTAGATTCAACCTTATTGAAGCCTGTGAACTAAAAGGTCATTCAACTGAAAATGTTTTCCATCTGTTTTTATTATTCTCCTGTCCAGCATTGCACTATGCCGTTTATACATATGAGTCCATGAATTAACAAAAAAATAAAACAATTCATTGGCAACTTGAGACAAAATGCTTTTGCTGTAAAGTGTTTGATGGTTATTGATGGTTATTTTAAAATTTAAATATTGTAGACTCCTTGAGTTATTTCAATATGACCCAATAATAAATGCAGAAATTAAACTAGAAATCTTCTTCATGGTCTGTCCTATCATATAGTGTTTCCTATCATAATATGAATAGAAAAACTAAAATATTTTAAATTAATTTCAAGAAAGAGCAGTCATGATTTTTTTGTATAGAGGTCCTTGGTTATAAATTGTATATTTGTTGATTCATTCATTTACAATTCTCAATTATTCCACAGTTAGTGAAATATAATAGTGATCCAGAAATGTACAAAATAGACTTAATTTCCCTCTAGAGAGGCAACCAATATTAACCTAGCATTTGTATAACCAATATGAATATTATAATTATGACACATTTTGGAGAGGTACAATGGTACCAAGTGCTTATATAATTAAATACTTGTATCAATAATACAGGGTTAATGCAATTACACCAGCAAGTTCAAACACAGGTTATAAATACCTGCTAGACAATAACTGAGAGAACTAACTTAACAAAGTTCTCATTTATACCAAAATATAGGTAAGACTGTTCATAACCTAAAGGAGTTTATGGTCTGAGATGGAGACAGAAAAGTAAGTAGACATTGGTAGTATAGCTTGTTAAATGCTGTGTTGGAGAAGCAGAGGAGCCTTGGAGGAATAAAGGATGTGCCCTCACACTGACTGAGGGGCCTGGGGAAGGTACACTAACTCTGAATCTAAAACCGAAAGAGATTTGAGGTTCTCCACTACATATTTATGTCATCTTAGCACTGAGGAGAACTTGCTAACAGAAACCATAACACAATTTATATATATATGATTTTAACACCTCCATATATCAAAAACTACAATAAATAAAGCAGGAAAAACCTTGAAAAACACTTATATACAAAGGTAAAGGGTTATCCACATTAACATATAAAAAACTATTAAGTAATATAAAGAAAACCACTTGATTGAAAAAATGAGCAAAGGATGAGAAATGGCATTTCATATAAGAAAAACAAATGGCCAATTAAGATCAACCTTAATAGTAATAAAGGATATCTGAGTAAAGCAAGTTATTTCATATACAGACAATTTTTTAAAAATTAAAACTCAATATTGGTGAGAATATAAAAAAGAGGCATTCTTCAGCCCTGCTGTTAGGAGTGAAAATAAAGTGAAACATTTTGGAGGATTTTGTCAAAGTATACTAAAAGCTAAAAAGATATATCCTTTGCTGTAAGTAATTCTGATGTTAGAAATTTATCCTAAGGGAATTAACTGGACAATTGTACAAAGATTTGGGTATATTTATCATAATATTGTTTATGGAAAAATAATTAAAGCAATGTAAATCTCCAGTTATATTGGATTGGTAAATAAAATTTGGTGTGTGCAATATATAATGAAGCCATTATAATTATTATATACATACATGGTTATTGCCATGAAGAGACAGCACATATAAGTGAAATTAATTATAAAACTATAAATAATATAATTCTATTTTTTAAAGTATGGTAGATTCATGTGCATAAAAACTATAAAACTGCAAAATACAAGCAGTGTGGTGGAATTATAGGTGATTCTTTTAAATTTCTCTTTAATTTCTTCTATTTTTTAAACAATACACATGTATTGTTCATATATATAATATATATACATATATATGTACATGTGTACATATATAATATGTACAAGAAAAACTTTTTAAAAATTTGAATATTCCAAAACACATATTTCTTAAGTTTGATCTGGGATTGTCACTATGAGCTCAAATGAGAATGGAGTGTTCAAGAAACCAGAATTAATAGTTTATTTTTAAAGTTTGAAAATGAATGTTAGGAAAAATTGAATATCTACCTAATATATTTGTTTCATTCCAAGAGGAAATTATTTTAAAAAACACTGTTACTTGAAACACTTTATGATAATGAGGAGTCATAAAGGAAGGTGACATACTTTACATTAATAAGAGGAACAAAGCAAACACAGATAAAATATAAAAATTAAAATATCCATGTAATTAGAATCAGCTGTAGTTTTAGATGAACAAGTGAATATGTTTGTATGTACATGCACACACACGTATACACACACACACAAGTAGAAGGAGCCTATGGAATCTTTTATAGGTAGATTGGTGAGTTTTGACTTTTATTTAGTTGTGAATCTTACAGAGTTTTAAATTAGGACATTTTAGTGAGAACAGGAAAAGATATTTTAGCAGCAGAAGAGATATCCTATATTAGGTTTATAATAAAACTAGAGCATAAGCTTCCCTGATCATGATACCATGCTGGCTTGATCAATTGCCGGGAATTCTCCACTGCAGTCTAAGCTTTGTCTTAAAGTATTTCTCATGTCGTACCTTTAACGTCTTCTACTTTTCCCATCACGTGACTGAACATTGACTTTCTCAGAGGCAGGGTAGTTATTCTTTCACAAATGTAGAACCTGATGCTCAGGAATAATACTGGAGCCAAGATCTAAAATTAAGTATTTTCATTTCTAACCTATGCTTTTTTGTTTTGCATGCTGGTAAGAGTTAACCAGCAAGTAATTAATATGAAAGAATCCAATATCTTGAACCACAGGCTCAGGAGATAAACATGATGAAGGTGGAGTAGTAGAAGGATTTTGAAGCTCATTTAAATTTGAGTCAAAAGCTCTGCATTCCTCTGGAAATAGAGACTCTTCTCTTCCTTTAGCAAGATGCTTCTAGCTATTAAATTATACATGGAAGCAACAGGAGATTGAAGGTCAATAACGAGGCACCTGTGTCTGTTGAGATGTAAGGTTCACACATAGCCTATCAGAGAAACAGATTTATCTATTTTGAGAAGGCACTCACAGAAGATTTTACAGGATCCTTGGTAGTCCGCTTTATTATCTTAATAGACTTGTAGTCAGAATTTATTTACGTATTTGATTTTCGTATATATCTCTAAGCCTTCTGAGGAAAAGAAAATCTAACATTTATTAAGTGTTTACTCTGTCAAGCACTTGCTTAACTCTCTACATTTGTGTTTGCAACTAATCCTCCCAACAATTCTGTGAAGTAGGTATATATTATTCCTACTTTATAGATGAGACATTTATTCTTGAGAAGTTGAATAATTTGTCCAGGATACATGATAAATGAGGATTTGAACACAGGATTGTCTGATTCCAAAGTCCACTGACATGGAGCACTTCTTTGTATGGACGCATCTTCTATGGTATTGAAAAATATCTGTGAAACACATTTTTGCTAAGCATTTTTAAGATGTCAAATATTTTACTGTCATAAATGAAACAATATAACTTTTTTTTCATCTTTATTGGAGTATAATTGCTTTACAATGTTGTATTGGTTTCTGCTTTATAACAAAGTGAATCAGTTATACATATAGATATGTTCCCATATCTCTTCCCTCTTGCATCTCCCTCCCTCCCACCCTCCCTATCCCACCCCTCCAGGCAATATAACTTTCTTTCTAATATATTTATATATGAGATAATAAAATAATTTATGACATTTACATCCGGGTAGTTCCTGAGAGGTCTTGTCATCTCTATCTGGTTATTATCAGTCTTGTAATTTGAACACTGTAACTGGCTAGCAAAGTATATTTTAAGTATTCATGGGTTATTTGTAGACACTTAATGTTGAAAACTCCAAAAAAGTCATTTGGCTGTTCTCCAGAATAAAAACAAACAAAAACATTTGTGTCAAAGAAGGAAAAAGATTTAAAGTAGAAGTTGGAAATGGTGAAGAGAATAAACTTTTAAAATATGTAGTATTTTTCCTAAATTATTTGAAAGTTTAAATAAACATATGCCTTCATAGCATACTGAAATTCTGTAGATTCTCAAAGTAGACTTCAGAGAACTCTGAATGTGTCAAACACAAATAACAGACCATATGATCTGTATCTTTAACTGGAGGAATGTGACTATAAAATAAGTATAATACTGGTTATTATTGTGTACTATATAAAATTCTTCTCCACAATATATATTGCAGATATTACAAGTCATGTGTTAACAGAAAGCACATGTATTTTCATTTCTGGGACTCAAATTCCATTAAATGTAAACATTTTACAACTCTTATCAGGGTGCATTTTATTGTCTGCACTGGAAGAAAAGGTACTGTGAATTTATCACCATCCAATGCAGGCAGGATTTTCAAAACATGAACTGATGTTACATAATGGTGGACAAGTACTTAGCCAATTTAAAGAAACCTTGGCTGTTTACCATATGGCACTTTGCACAACTTTTTTAGGATATGTTTTTGTTGTTGCACATCTTGGTCTTAAAATTTATTTAAAAATTTAAAAAAGGGTATATCAGATTTTCTTCCCCAAAATTATCTAATGTCATACAGGTCTTAACCTGTACAAAAATTCCTTTATGTATTCCTGTATTACATTCTCAAATAGATTAAGTATTGGCATCTTTCACAGGCTGATCCCTCATGTAAATACGTTTTGTTGTCCTGAATATAATAATGTGTTAGCCATGATATTAATTAAATTTCAGTTTGTATTCAGTAGTTTTTCTCTGTACACTGTGTACTAAATGTTGTATAATGTTGATATAATCTCAGATATCTGTAAGGTCCATGGCAAAAATCCACTGATCTGGCTGGAAATGAAAAAAATTTTCTTGACTATGTTGATGGGTAAGAAGGTTAGTATAAAGTGTGCTAACTGAACTGGAACATTGGATTAAGCAGAAATATGCATTCCAAAAGTGAAACATGCTTATCTGCAGCAAATCCAGCACTCTTTAAATGAAAAACACAAACATGAGAAGTGCAATAGTAACATTTACAACCTTCACTCTAGTGTTGGTCTCTAGAAGTGACCTTCCCCCCACTGTTTATACCTGGCTTAGAAGTATTTAAACTATTTTAGTGCATTGGTTTTACATGACCGTGGAAAATGCTCTTTGCAGAGTAATGATATGACATGATCACCTAGGCTTTGTATAGCATAAAAAAATATAGTGGTAAACAAGAATAAGTGAACTGTTGGAAGGAATAATTCACAGTAGGAAATGGCACTGTCTGTGGCTATCAATAGAAGATACCATCTGATGACGTAAAATTTCTGTTTGGGGCCTGGAAACATGACAATGTGGGCTGTAGTAACTGATCTTTGCCCATTCATTTCAGCAGCCAAGGTGATGTTAAGTCACATTTCAGTAACTCTAACTGTGCCCATGGAGAAATGGGCATAGTTGGCACTGAGTGGCATGTCTCCAAGACATAGTTGGCACTGAGTGGCATGTCTCCAAGATCAAATAATTGTTCAAGATTATAGCATTGATCCTCCTTTACATTACCCTTTCTCCTATCTTTCCCCTATTGAGAAAGAGAGTACGGAGATAAATGGAAGAATTCCAAGAAAGTGGTGGCAGTTTTGGGGAGAACAAAATATTTTAATTCAGAAAAAGCTAAAATTTTTGGCTTTCTTTAGCTTGAATAGTAATATCAGGGAAATTATAAATGATTTAGAAATTGTCAAATGCATTTTGGAAAATATTTAATTTATACCAAATATTTATTTATATACATAGTGAATAAAGTATTCAATTTTCAGTCTTAGGGATTATTTACTCTAATTTAAAATATATCTGTATGTTAACCTACTACACCTTTCCTAAAATCTGTTCATTCATTGTGTCTTCCTAAACCAAATGTAAAGAGAGAACTTTGCCATGTTATCATGTTACTGGCTTCACTTCCACACCATCAATGCAACTGATAATTTAGTATATCCTATAGTCCCTATGTTCAGCTGTGAACATTTGAACACAGACACCTAAAAAATAATCATGTTGTAAAAAGTTTGGATTTACTAAGAGATTAAGGAACCCATTAAATAAGAGTATTTTGAATCAGATAACAAATAACTCTGAAGGAAATTTGTGTTTAAAATTTGGTATTTAAAAATAACCTACAATATAGATATTATAACAGAGCCTAAATCTAAAAGGAAAAAAGAATGAAGAAAAAGAAGACAAAATAAGATCAATATTTAAGGATGATACCTTATGTTGTTGGGACTTAACCTCTTTGAACCTCAGTCTCCTCATTTATAAATAGCAAAATTTACCTGTAAACTATAAACTCATTAAGACAAACTGTAATTTAGATTTACCTCTAAACTGTAAACTCACTATAGGCAAGGGTCTTGCATATAATAAATACCTGATATATATTTATTGAGCAAATCAGTGAATAACTTGTAAATGAATGACACTCTGAATTTGGTCATAGTCTATCTCTCCCATTAAGTAGTCAATACTAAATATAAGACGTCACAATTTTATTAAGTGGAAGTATAGTTCCACTGAATAAGACATGAAATAACATCCATGATCTAAAATGTGGTATATCAGTGTTTGTACTATTTTCTCATTTACTTCTTATATCTTTCTAGGTTTCTATCTAAAGATGATTACTTTAGAAACAATTCTGGTATCTGTATATTGCAATCATTAAGAAGAGGTGAATAAAGTATCACAAAAAACTTCCTGTGGGTTATAGTGGGAACTTTATAACAATGATGCAGAGCTCAAGAAAGCTTGGTGGCATGCACAGGTCGTCAATAATTGATTCTGATGAGTCATTTTTTTTGTCCTGTGATTGGAAGGTGAAAGGGAGACATTACACAGGTTGACAGGATTTTGGAAATGAAGAGCAAGGGATATCCTAGATTGTGTCAGATTTTTGAGAGGAAAGAGGCGCTCTAATACTGATTAACTGACTCATCCTTTTACCCTAAATGGCAGTCCTCTGATCTCCACCCCATTAACCATTCTGTCTTTCCTCTTACTAACAAAGTCCTTCTCATTGTTGAGAATGATAATTTTGCCTTGGTAGAAAACATTTCCAATCTATTTTTCAGATCAGGTGGCCACATAACATAATTAGAATCAATGAGCTGAAGGTTAAAGTTGTTGAGTGGGGCTTTAGTGCTTTAAAAGATACCATCAAGAAAGTGAAAATATAACTGCAGAATTTGAAAAAATATTTGCAAATTATATATCTGATAAGGGACTTGTATCCAGAATATATAAAGAACTCTTACAGCTCAACAACAAAAAGACAACCCAATTTAAAAATAGGCAAAGGCTTTGAATAGAAATTTCTTTGAAGAAAGTGTCCAAATTACCAAGAAGCACATGAAAAGGTATTCAGCACCGTTAGTCATTAGGGAAATGAGAATTAAAACCACAATGAGACACCATGTCACAAATACTAGGATGGCTATAAATTGTGATACTGAGTGAAGTAAGTCAGAGAAAGAGAAATACCATATGATATTCCTTATATGTAGAATCTAAAAAGAAATGATACAAATGAACTTATTTACAAAACAGAAACAGACTCACAGACTTAGAAAATGAACTTCTCAGGGGGAAGGAAGGGGGGAAGGGATAGTCAGGGAGTTTGGGATCGACATGTACACACTGATATATTTAAAATGGCTAACCAATAAGGACCTACTGTATAGCACAGGGAACTCGGCTCAATGTTATGTGGCAGCCTGGGTGGAGGGGAGTTTGGGGGAGAATGGATACGTGTATATGTATGGCTGAGTCCCTTTGCTGTGCACCTGAAACTATCACAACATTGTTAATCAGCTATACTCCAATATAAAATAAGAAGTTAAAAAAAAGACAATGTGTTGTCAGAGATATAGAGAAACTGGAATCCTCTTACATTGCTGATGGGAATGTAAAATGATGAAGCCAGTTTGGAAAGCATTTGACAGGTCCTCAAAAAGTTTAACATAGGGTTACTATATGAATCAACAGTTCTACTCTTAAGTATATATCTAAGATAATTGAAAACATATATTCTCATAAAAACTTGTACACAAATGTTCATAGCAGTATGTTTTGTGACCATCTTACAGAAGCAGATGGATCCCCACACAAAATTTGGTTTGGATTTGAGACTGATAATTCTACACACACAACACCCCAAAGGGCATGAAAAAGTTTGTTACTAACAAATGAAGCTTTAGGGGGAGAAAAAGGGTGGCTCCCAAGCATATCTAAAATGGCTTGAAAGAGCAGAGAAATAAGGCTGGCTTGGAGTCTGTGTGGTGGTTAAGAAAGGAGTAGAGGCAGAATGAGGGTTTCTGTGAATGGCTTGAACTGCCCATTGGTGTCAAGGGATAATGGGTATGGGGTTTCTTTTTGGGGTGTTGAAAATGTTCTAAAAAAGTCTGAATTTTAATTCTATTATGTTATGACATTGCTCTCAATTTAGGTAAACTTTCTATTCCTCATTTTTCTTTTTGTAAAATGTGAAGTTGCTGTGTTTCATCATTTTACTGTTGTTATGATGATACGTATAAAATTTATTTTTAAAATGTAAAGGATTTTTATTATTATTTGCATTATTAGATTCTGTAAGTTCATGATTACTTAGAACTCTCTGTTGGAAAGTCTGTTTCTACAATACACCAGTCACTTACTGTGCATTTTACCCATCTTATCTCATTAAGTCCTCACAGCAACCTTGAAAAATCAAGTTTTTATGTTTTTACAGCTAAGAAGATTGGCATTTGAGGAGGTTAAGTATTCAAGATGGCATTGAAACCCTCACCCATCTAAAGTCCACATTTTTTCCATATATCACACGGCTTCTTACACAAAGGTTAATTGAGTAGTTTCCAGACTTTACTTCATTCACAAACAAGCAAATCTAAAAATGTGGCATATGATTGCTCTGAGTAAAATATGAGATTATAAATAGCTTCGTTAAATAGCACATCAACAAGATGTTTAGATTTTTATGCTGCTGGATTTCATATTTTATCTGTTTTTAATTCACACCAAATGAAAACATGACTTTGTTGGCCTCTGTAAAACATGTCATGTGCAAAAATGAAATGGGAGAGCCAGCTAAAATGAATTTACTTCAGGGGATTTTATGAACCATCAACTCAGCTTTTAGTTCACTTACCATGAGAGATGGATGTGACAGGTAAAAAAGTAAAAGCTTAGAGTGGTTCTTTCTGACAAGTAATGTATATGCAAATACAGGACTAAAGGTGTAGCAGATTTCATAGAAATTCAAACTCTATAGGATGTAGTTTTAGATGCTTAGAGCATGCATCTCATAGATGTTTAGCAAATATTGAATTAATCATAAAATAATAGTAGCAAACTGTTACTATTATTAAAGAAAAATTAAGAATATCTGAAAAGTACTACCCTAACTCAAAATAATAATAAATCAAAATATCCTTTGATTTCACTCTCAGAAAGTAGGTCAGAAACACATTTGTAATGATACAATATGAATGTTCCAATTGTGTTATTAACTTTGTCTAACAAAAAAAATGCTTTTTACTTCCTCTGTGAATTAACTATTGAACAAATGAGTTGAAAGCAAGAGTAAGTAAATTCAAAGCATTTGAAATTTTCTGAAATATTTGATATCAATGTGATATAATATTAAGTGCTTTCAAGTCAAAAACCTGCACTTGAATCCCATCTCTACTGCTTTCCTATGGTGTAAAATTGTATGAGCTGCTTAATATCTTTGATCCCATTATAAGAGTGAAAATTAATACACATCTTGAATGGGTTTAATGCAGACTAAATCAGCATTGTACGTAAAGCAATTTGAGTAGTGTCTGGTATAGGGTAGGCATTTGATAAATGGAAGATATAGGAATATAAATTGAGTAGTCAGATCTTCACAATGAAAAATGAAGTTGAAATATTGACAAGTTGGTAAATTGGGTCTGTGCAGGTGACCAAACATGATCATTCAGAATGAAAATGCATTTTGGCTATTGCATAAAGCATTTTTCTCATGTGTTTTCCTGAAGAAATATAATGCATGTGCTATATATTTCAGATACATAAAAGTGGGGAATTACCTGCTCTTTATAATTATATAAACTGAGGTCAAAGTGCTTTTGTTTCTAACTTATCTAGTTCAGCTTCTGACACAGTTGAACTTATAATAGCCATACTTTATCAACTTGTTCAACCAAGGAATGATTTTTAAAATATCTCACTTTATACCTCCTTAAGTCTCTACAATTATTTTAAATAGTATATTGCATTCGAATGTGAGATTTTTGGAAAATTAAATTATATGAATGTGTCTATATTAGAGCCTCTAGTAAAGTTAAAGAAACACAGGTTGCTATAAAGAACATAACTAGAAAACTAGTGAAAAACCAATAAAAATAAACTTTTATCAATTTAGCTAAAACTCCCTTATAACTCATTACCTTTATTTTTTTTAACATCTTTATTGGAGTATAATTGCTTTACAATGTTGTGTTAGTTTCTGCTGTATAACAAAGTGAATCAGCTATGTGTATACATATATCACCATATCCCCGCCCTCTTGCGTCTCCCTCCCACCCTCCATATCCCACCTCTCTACATGGTCACAAAGCACTGAGCTGATATCCCTGTGCGATGCAGCTGCTTCCCACTAGCTATCTATCTTACATTTGGTAGTGTATATATGTCAGTGCTACTCTATCACTTTGTTCCAGCTTCCCCTTACCTCTCTCCATGTCCTCAAGTCCATTCTCTACATCTGCGTCTTTATTCCTGTCCTGCCCCTAGGCTCATCAGGACCTTTTTTTTATTTTTTAGATTCCATATATAGGTGTTAGCATATGATATTTGTTTTTCTCTTTCTGACTTACTTCACTCTGTATGTCAGACTCTAGGTCCATCCACCTCACTACAAATAACTCAATTTCATTTCTTTTTATGGCTGAGTAATATTCCATTGTATATATGTGCCACATCTTCTTTATCCATTCATCTGTCGATGGACACTTAAGTTGATTCCACGTCCTGCCTATTGTAAATAGAGCTGCAATGAACATGGTGGTACATGACTCTTTATGAATTATGGTTTTTTCAGGGTATATGCCCAGTAGTGGGATTGCTGGGTCGCATGGTAAGTTCTATTTTTAGTTTTTTAAGGAACCTCCATACTGTTCTCCATAGTGGCTGTATCCATTTAAATTCCCACCAGCAGTGCAAGAGGGTTCCCTTTTCTCCACACCCTCTCCAGCATTTATTGTTTCTAGATTTTTTAATGATGGTCATTCTGACCGGTGTGAGGTGATACCTCATTGTAGTTTTGATTTGCATTTCTCTAAGGATTAGTGATGTTGAGCATTCTTTCATGTGTTTGCTGGCTCTCTGTATATCTTCTTTGGAGAAATGTCTGTTTAGGTCTTCTGTCCATTTTTGGAGTGGGCTGTTTTTTTGATATTCAGCTGCATGAGCTTCTTGTATATTTTGGAGATTAATCCCTTGCCAGTTGCTTCGTTTTCAAATATTTTCTCTCATTCTGAGCATTGTCTTTTCGTTTTGTTTATGGTTTCCTTTGCTGTGCAAAAGCTTTTAAGTTTCATTAGGTGCCATTTGTTTATTTTTACTTCCATTTCTCTAGGATGTGGGTCAAAAAGGATCTTGCTGTGATTTATGTCATAGAGTGTTCTGCCTATGTTTTCCTCTAAGAGTTTTATAGTGTCTGGCCTTACACTTAGGTCTTTAATCCATTTTGACTTTATTTTTGTGTATGGTGTTAGGAAGTGTTCTAACTTCATTCTTTTACATGTAGCTGTCTAGTTTTCCCAGCACCACTTACTGAAGAGGCTGTCTTTTCTCCATTGTATACTCTTGCCTCCTTATCAAAGAGAAGTTGACCATATGTGTGTGGGTTTATCTCTGGGCTTTCTATCCTGTTCCATTGATCTCTGTTTCTGTTTTTGTGCCAGTACCATACTGTCTTGATTACTGTAGCTTTGTAGTATAGTCTGAAGTCAGGGAGCCTGATTCTTCCAGCTCCTTTTTGATTCTCTATGTACAGTATCATGTCATCTGCAAAGAGTGACAGTTTTTCTTCTTCTTTTCCAATTTGGATTCCTTTTATTTCTTTTTCTTCTCTGATTGCCATGGTTAAAACTTCCAAAACTATGTTGAATAATAGTGGTGAGAGTGGGCAACCTTGTCTTGTTCCTGATCTTAGAGGAAATGGTTTCATTTTTTTTCACCAGTGAGAATGATGTTGGGTTTGTCATATATGGCCTTTATTATGTTTAGGTAGCTTCCCTCTATTCCCACCTTCTGGAGAGTTTTTATCATAAATTGGTGTTGAATTTTGTTGAAAGATATTTCTACATCTATTGAGATGATCATATGGTTTTTATCCTTCAATTTGTTAATATGTTGTATCACATTGATTGATTTGTGTATATTGAAGAATCCTTGCATTCCTGGGATAAACCCCACTTGATCATGGTGTATGATCCTTTTAATGTGCTGTTGAATTCTGTTTGCTAGTGTTTTGTTGAGGATTTTTACATCTATATTCATCTGTGATATTAGCCTGTAGTTTTCTTTTGTTGTGACATCTTTGTCCGGTTTTGGTATCAGGGTGATGGTGGCCTCATACAATGAGTTTGGGAATGTTCCTCTCTCTGCTATATTTTAGGAGAGCTTGAGAGGATACGTGTTAGCTCTTCTCTAAATGGTTGATAGAATTCGCCTGTGAAGCCTTCTGGTCCTGGGCTTTTGTTTGTTGGAAGATCTCATTACCTTTAAATTTTCAAGAGAAAAAGTTTTAACACTGAATTGGACTCGTTTGATTTGTACTGCCACATTATGCAGTTTGAAGGAAGAAAAATATTTAGTATTAAATATTCTTCAAATGGATCAAGAAGTAAGCTTTTGGGTTACTGTGATTGTATCCATCGATCAATTTTTTTTAACGTGTAAGCTAGGAATGGCTGATTAAAATTAACAATAATATCTTCATCTAGGGTACTTCAGTTAAAGCAGTTATGTTGAATTTCAGCAATCAGAATAACAACAACATAAGCAATAGGCTTATTAGAATACATATGTATAACATAAAATAACAACAGCTTGATACTTTAATTTCATAGTTTTCCTGAAAGCTGAAAAAACGCAATAGAATAAATTTCTGCTTTTGTAGATTTCATCTCTTCTTTCCTGGTTAATTAAGAATTGAAGCTTGAAATAATTTTTTTTTTTTTTTTTGCGGTACATGGGCCTCTCACTGTTGTAGCCTCTCCCGTTGCGGAGCACAGGCTCCGGAAGCACAGGCTCAGCGGCCATGGCTCATGGGCCCAGCCACTCTGTGGCATGTGGGATCTTCCCAGACCAGGGCACGAACCCGTGTCCCCTGCATCGGCAGGCGGACTCTCAACCACTGGGCCACCAGGGAAGCCCTGAAATAATTATGAAGTGTAAAATTTTCTTGGAATATGAGTGGCTTCTATTTATCTTAGCAAAATTTGTCTACTGTTCATTTAAAACCAAACCAATTTTAGTTGGTTAATTCCATTTTAATGATTGAATTCATGTACTTTACACATATTTTTCATCTTAAAAATAAGTACATCTTCCATTGAGATTCTAAGGAAAAGAAAGTGAAAGTACTGACCATACCTACAGGCAGTTTTAGTAGTACCCATCTTAATAATGGTTAAAAGTACTCACAAAATGTACTTCTGTGTTCTAATGAATTTATATTTTTCCTTCTTATTGATATATAATTTCTGTATAATAAAATACTCAGGTTTTAAGGTTACCAGTGTTCCATTAGTTTTGACAAATCCTTCATGTGTATAACCTATATTTTTATCAAGACACAGAGCATTTCTGTCACCCCAGAAAGTTCTATCATACCCCTTCCAAATCAGTCACTGCCCAGCCCACCTACCACTAAAAAAAGCAACTAATGATTTTATTTCTGTCATAGGTTATTTTTGCATATTCTAGAATTTCTTACAACTTGAATCATCATACGATATGTAATTTTCTGTGTCTGGCTTTCTCCTTCAGCATTATATTTTTGAGACTCATCCACATTGTTGTATATTGTATAATGGTTTATTCCTTTTCATAGTGAGGTAGTATTTTATTAAACAAATATACCTAAGTTTAACTGTCCATTCTCCTTTTGATGGACAAGTGGGCTGTTTTCAGTTATCAGTTATTTTGAATAAAGTTGTTATGGACATTCTTGTACAAGATTTATGGTGGACGTTTGTTTCCATTCATCATGAATAAATAACTAGGAGTGGAATTACTGAGTGATAGGGTAGTTTATGTTTTAACTTTTTTGTTTTGTTTTGTTTTGTTTTTGCGGTATGCGGGCCTCTCACTGTTGTGGCTTCTCCCGTTGCGGAGCACAGGCTCCGGATGCACAGGCTCAGTGGCCATGGCTCATGGGCCCAGCCGCTCCGCAACATGTGGGATCTTCCTGGACCGGGGCATGAACCTGTGTCCCCTGCATTGGCAGGCAGACTCTAAACCACTGCGCCCCCAGGGAAGCCCTGTTTTAACTTTTTAAGAAACTGTCAAACTGTTTCCTGAAGTGGTTGTACTATTTTACATTCCCACCATATGAGAGTTCAGTAGCTCTGTATCTCCAACAATTGGTTATTGTCAATTACATCCATTTTAGCCACTCTAGTGAATGTATAGATGTATGAAAAAAAGCCAGTTAGAAAAGACTACGTGCTGTATTTCAGTGTGGGTTGAATTTGTATTTCCTTAATGACTAGTAATGTTGTATCTGAGGGTTCCCAAGATCCTCAGAGTAGGGAATTATAGAAACAGTAGATAATTCGATATAAGGCTTGTATCTAGAATAATAAAAAGATAACATGATGGAAAAATGGGTAAAGGATTTAAGCTGGCCCTTCACAGAGAAAGATATACAAAAGGGCAACAAGCATATGAAAAAATATTTAACATTTATGCAGAAAAGAGTTAAAATAATAGGCAGTACCTCTATCCTGGAAAGACATGTTTACATGATTTGGCCTTGGCTGGCATCAGAGAACTTGGATTTTAAGAGGATTCCCACATTAACTGGTAAGAGTAGCTCACTGTGCCTATTTGAACAAACAATATGATTTTACACG
The DNA here is from genome assembly GCF_949774975.1 of Lagenorhynchus albirostris. NCBI lineage: Eukaryota > Metazoa > Chordata > Mammalia > Artiodactyla > Delphinidae > Lagenorhynchus > Lagenorhynchus albirostris. Next base: position 53,909,880 of record NC_083095.1, on the reverse strand, counting down.
GAACACCTGCTTTTCTTTTGGGAGTCTAGAGTTTAGGTACTTGACAGGCAGGGGGTGCCTATGTGACCAGTCTTCAAGCAAAACCCTTGATATTGAGTATTTAATGTGTTTCTGTGGTTGTCAAAATTTCATGTGTGTTTTCACAACTCATTATTTGGGGAATTAAACACATCTTGTTTAATTTAACTAGGAGAAATTCCTTGGATGCCTGCTCCTGGTTTCCAGCAGAATTTTGCATGTTTCTTTTCCCTTTGTTGATTTTGCTTTGTATCTTTTGTTGTAATAAATCATAGCTGTAAGTAGAACTGTATTTTGAGTACTGTGAGTACTCCTAACAAATAAACCTGGGGGTGACTTGCCTATTTATTTTTCAGTGATTATCTTTGATGAGTTCAAGTTTTTAATTTTATTGAAATCTAATTTATCAATCATTTATTTTCTTCCATGGGTTGTGATTTTTGTGACTTTTCTAAAAAAATCTTTGTCTAACCCAAATTAGTAAAGACATTCACCTTATGTTTTCTTCTAGGAGCCATCATTCTTCTTCTTCATGAATTTTCTTGAAGGGTGAATAAATTTTCTTTTTTTGCCTTCAATTAATGGCCATTTTAATGAAAAGTAGAGCAACTTACTGGACCAATTTACCCAACCCATGCTCTAGTCCTTATATGTCCATACATTGTAGAATATTGAGCTTTTTATCCTCCAAGCTTTTGAAAACTTAGGTATCACTATTTTTTTATGAATCAATGCTAAATAGTATCCAATGTTTTCCTATATCTATTGAGTTAATCATATGAGTTTTCTTCGTCTTAGTAATGTGGTTAATTATACTGATTTTTAAAAAACTTTAGGGCTTCCCTGGTGGCGCAGTGGTTGAGAGTCCACCTGCCGATGCGGGGAACACGGGTTCGTGCCCCGGTCTGGGAAGATCCCACATGCCGCGGAGCGGCTGGGCCTGTGAGCCATGGCTGCTGAGCCTGCGCATCCGGAACCTGTGCTCCGCAACGGGAGAGGCCACAACAGTGAGAGGCCCGCGTACCGCAAAAAAAATAAAAATAAAAAACTTTAAAAATTTTTTATTTATTTATTTTTGGCTGCATTGGGTCTTCATTGCTGCATGCAGGCTTTCTCTAGTTGTAGTGAGTGGGGGCCACTCTTCATTGCGGTGCGCAGGCTTCTCATTGCGGTGGCTTCTCTTGTTGCGGAGCATGGGCTCTAGGGCACGCGGGCTTCAGTAGTTGTGGCATGTGGGCTCAGTAGTTGTGGCTCATGGGCTCTAGAGAGCAGGTTCAGTAGTTGTGGTGCACAGGCTTAGTTGCTCCACAGCACGTGGGATCTTCCCGGACCAGGGCTTGAACCTGTGTCCCCTGCACTGGCAGACAGATTCTTAACCACTGCCCCACCAGGGAAGCCCCATATGATTTTTAATTAAATTTATTGAGGTATCTTTTATCTAGAATAAAATGAGCATAGTTTAAGTATATGGTTTGGTGAATGTGGAAAAATATACACACCCAAGTAAACAGCACAACAATCAAGATATACATATATCCATTCCCTCCAAAGAGTCTCTTTTTACCCTTCTCAGTGAATCCTTGCCTCTGTAGGCCCAGGCAATCACTGATTTACTTTCCCACACTGTACTTTCAATTTTCTTTTCTAGAGTATCATACATATAGAATGATATAGTATATATTCTTTATGTGTCTGGATTCTTTTGTTCAACTTAGCATTTTGAAAAAATTGTATGTTCTTATGTTTATCAGTGTAGTAGGCAGAATGCTTCCTACTTCTCAACACCAGGAAAAAAAGATGCCCACACTCTAATTCCTGGAACCTGTTAATATGTTATATTACATGACAAAAGGAACTTTTCAAATATAATTAAGATTATAGACCTTAAAAATAGGGAGAATATCCTGGGTTATCCAGGTGTGCCCAATCTGATCATGTGAACCTTTAAAAACAGAGAACTTTCTCTGACTGAAAACAGAGGATATTATAAACATGAGAAGAACTCAGTGTGATGTTGCTGGTTTTGAAAATGAAGGTGTCCATGAGCCAGGGGATGAGAGTTGCTTTTAGGAGCTAAGGGTAGCTTCTAGTTGATAGTCAGTGTATTAGTTTCCTCGGGTTGCTGTAACAAAGTACCAAAAACTGTGTGGCTTAAAACAACAGGAATTTATTGTCTCACAGTTCTGGAGGCTAAAAGTCTAAAATCAAGGTGTTGTCAGAGCTGTGCTGCTCTCCCTGATGGCTGAAGGGGAGAATCCTTCCTCGCCTCTTGTAGCTTCTGGTGTTTGCCAGCAATCCTTAGTGGTCTTTGACTTCTGAATGCATCATTCCAGTAACATGGCTGTCTTCTCCCTGTGTGTCTTCACATCGGCTTTCCTCTGTGCATGTCTATCTCTGTGTCCAAATTTCCCTTTTTTATAAGAACACCAGTCATGTTGGATCATGGCTCACCCTAATGACCTAATTTTAATTTGGTTACCTTGCTAGGACCATACTTCCAAATAAGGTCATATTTTGAGGACTTGCAGGTAAGGATATCAGCATATCTTTCTGGAGGGAAACAATTCAACTCTTAACAACCAGTATGGAAATGGGCACCTGAGTCTTACAGTGGCAAGGAACTGAAACTTGCCAATGACCTAAATTTGCTTGGGAGAAGATTCTTCCTAGAGCCTCTCAGTAAGAGCCTAGTCAACCAATACCTTGATTTCAGCCATATTAAACCTGGAGCAGAGAATTCATCCAAGTCAACTTCTGACTTACAGAACCATAAGATAATAAATTTGTGTTTTAAGTTTGTGGTCATTGTCATTTGTTACAGCAGCAGTAGAAGACTACTGGAAGTAGTTTGTTTTTTGTTTTCCTTTTCATAGCATTCCATTTTATAGATATACCACAAATTTTTATCTATTCACCTGCAAATAGACATTGGGTTGTCTCTAACTTTAGGGTATTACAAAAAAAGGTGCTATACTCATTTAAATAAGGCATTTGTGTGGACATATGCTTTCATCTGTGGAATCCATAGGCTGTGTAGTCAGTGTAAATTTAATTGTTTTAGAAAATACGAAATATTTTTTCAAAATAGCTATAGTATTTTACATTGCTAGCAAAATAGGATGAAATTTCCATTTGACTTGTATCATAACCAATGCTTGATATTGTTGATCTATTTAATTTTAGCAATTCTAATATGTGCATATTCATATTTTATTGTAGTTTTAGTTATTTCCTTGAAACCTAATGAGCATCTTTGTATGTATTTATTGACTTTCCATAGATCTTCACATTGGAAGTGTCTGTTCAAATCTGTGCCCATTTAAAAAAATGCATCTGCCATCTTAAAATTGACTTCTGAGAGTTTTTAATATATTCCCAATACAAATCCTTTATCAGATATATGTGTGTGTGTGTATAAATGTTGTCTTTCACTCTGTAATTTGCTTTTTCATAATACTAATTTTAGAAAAACAGAAAGATTTAATATTTGTAAAGTACAATTTGTCAATTCCTAATTATTCTTTTGTGGTCCTATCTAAGAAATTTCACATAACCCAAGGTTACAAATATTTCCTTCTCTGTTTTCTTCTAAATTCTATAATTTACCTTTTAGGTTTAAGTTTGTGAACATTTTAAGTTAACTTTTATGTATGGTATGAGGTAAAGATTGAGGTTCATTTTTTTTATATGGGCATCCATTTTTTCTGACACTACTTAGTAAAGACTATTCTTATTAAGTTCCATATTTCTTGACTTTGTTCTGTCCATTGATTTAAATGTCTGTTTTAATCCCAACACCACACTGTCTTGAATGCTATAGCTTGTCTTGAAATCAAATATATGAGACTTCCAATTTGTTCAGTTTTCTAAAATTTTTTGATTATTCTAGATATTTTATACTTCCTATAAGTTTTAGGATGAATTTCTCAATTTCTAAAATAAACTCACTCAAGTTTTGATTTCGGTTGTATTGTATTGTATTAGGGTTCTCCAGAGAAATAGAACCAATAGGATATAGATATTGATATAGACATAGATATGTAAAATAAAGAATGGGCTCATGTAATTATGGAGGCTGAGAAGTCCCAAGATATGTAGTCAGCAAGCTAGAGACCCAGGAGAGGCAATGTTGTTAGTTCCAGTCCAAGTCCAAAGGCAAGAGAAGACCAGTGTGGCAGCTCAAAGACCATTAGGCAGAGAGAGTGAATTCTCTCTTGTTCAGCCTTGTGTTCTATTCAGGCCTTCAAAGGATTAGATAAGGGCTTCCCACATTGGAAAGATGATCTGCTTTACACAGTCTACCAATTCAAATGTTAATATGATCCAGAAATACCCTCACAGACACATTCAGAATAATGTTTAAGCAAATATCTGGGTACCTTGTGGCCCAGTCAAGTTGACACATAACATGGACCATCACATATATCTATGAATAAATTTGGAGAAAATTCAAATTTTATCAATATGTATTATTTTCATTCTTAAACATAATATATCTCTTTGTTTTAGAAGTTTCATGATAATTCTTTTAGAAGTGTTTTGTCATTTCCATGGAAACATACCTTCTGCATATTTTGTTAAATGTATCCCCAAGTACTCGACATTTTGGGATACTTTGGTAAAAGGCATGGATTTTTTTTGCCTTTATTAAATAAACTTTATTAAGGTACAGTTTTCATACTATAAAATGCACTGATTTTTAAGGGCATAATTTGATGAGTTTTGAAAAATATACATACCAGTGTAATCAATAAAAATAAAATATTTACAACAGCTGAAAAATTTTCTCACATCTCTGTTGCAAAATCCCCCTTCATCTTCATACCCAGGAAAAACGTTTATCTGCTCATTATTGATTATATGGAATTATATAATATGTTATTTTCTGTGTGTGGCTTCTGATACTCAGCATAGTATTTTTGAGATTCATCCATGTCGTTGCATGTGTACATTGCTCATGTTTTTATTGCTGAGTAATATCACATTGAGCAAATATACCAAAATGTACTTATTTACCTGTTTGATGATATTAGGGTTCCTTTATTTTAGGGTTATTATGAATAGAACTGTTAGGAAAGTTGGTGTACAAGTCTTTCTATTACCATATGTTTTCATTTCTATTGGATAAACACCTGAAATAGAAATAGTGAGTCACATGGTAAGCATACGTTTAACGTTTTAGGAAACTGCTAACTCTTTTCCAAACTGGTTGTCCCATTTTACATTCCTACCAGCAAAGTATGAAAGTTCCATTAATTCCACATTTTCACCCACACTTTCTATTGTCAAAAAGCATGGATTTTTAACTTTAAATTTCTATTGCTCTTTTCTAATATACAGAAATAAAATTGATATTTGTATACTGATTGTATAGTCAGTGAGCTGGATATCAAACTCATTTTAGCAGCTTTTATTGTAGATTCCTTTGGATTTTCTAAGCAGACCATTAAATGGTGAGCAAATAGTGCTTTATTTTCTCCTTTATATTTTTTGACCATTTATTTGCTTGTTTATTGAAAAATCTTAACCACGTAATAGAATGTTAACTGACATTTTTGGTAGATGTCATTATCAGATTAAGGAAATTCTCATCAATTATTATTTACTAAAATTTTTACCATGAATAATTTTCAATTCTGTAAATGTTTTTTTTCTATATCTATTGTGATAATTATATGGATTTTTCTCTTTTACTTTGTTAATATGGTGTAGTACATGAATTTGCTTTATATTTTTAATTTACCTTGCATATCTTGGATAAAGCTATTTGGTCATTGCTGCATTATTACTTTTTGGATTCTGTTGCTAAAATTTTGTTAAGTATTTTACCTTCATTTGTGAAGAATAAGTTCATCATGTACAAACATCTTGCTTTACTGTGCTTCACTTTATTGAACTTTGCAGATACTGCCTTTTTTTTTTTTAAACAAATTGAGGATTTATGGCAACCTTTTGTCAAGCAATTCTATTGGCACCATTTTTCCAATATCATTTGCTCACTTTGTGGTTTTGTGTCACATTTTGGTAATTCTCACAATATTTCAAACTTTTTCATTATTGTATTTGTTATGGTGATCTACTACAACTCACTGAAGGCTCAAATGATGGTTAGCATCTTTACCAATAAAGTAGTTTTTAATTAAGGTATGTACATTGTTTTTAAGACATAATGCTATTGCACATTTAGTATACTACAGCATAGTGTAAACATAAATTTTGTGTGCACCGGGAAACAAGAAAATGTATGGGACTCACTTTACTGTGATATTAGCTTAATTGCAGTGGTCTGGAACTGAACCCTCAATATCTCTGAGACATGCCTGTATAATATTCCTGACTGAGCTTTTTGTTTCCTCCTGCATTTTAAATATGGTTTCTATTGCTTTCTGGTCTCTATCCTTTCCAATAAAACATCAGGCATCATTATACATTTTGTTCTCCTTTGTTTTTTCTCTTCTAGTTTCTTTCAAGATTTTCTCTTTATCTTTGGATTTCAACAGTATATCTATAATGTGTCTACACATGGTCTCCTTGTACTTATATTCTATTTGGTGTTTGCTGAGTTTTAGGATCTACAACTTAGAATTTTCACCACATTTGTAACACTTTTAGCTAGTCAATTTGTTCAAATATTTTTTTACTTCCTCCCCTGATCCATCTGGGACTCTGATTACATATAGGATAGCCCCCTTAATATTGTTCAGTTTTTTTCTCAGTGTTCTTCAGATTGCAAAATTCTGATTGGTGTACCTTCCAGTTCACTTACTCTTTCTTCTGCGAACTCCAATTTGGTGTTAAGTTCATCCAGTAGATATTTTCATGTCATTTATTGTTCTTTTATTTCTATTTATTGTTCTTTTATTTCTAGAATTTGTATTTGGCTTGATTAAAATTTATTTATAAATTTTTACTACATTTCCAATGTGTTTAATCCTTATGGCAACACTTTCCTTAAAGTCTTTAAACATATTTATAATACAATATCATATGGGTCACCTCAAGTTTGGTTTTTATTGACTATTCTTTTTTCTCGATTATTGTCATATATTCAGTTTCTTAGCATGTTTAGCAGTTGTTTCTTTATGGTTCATAATTTGAATAATAAAGTTTAGAAATTCTACATTTTAGTATATCTCTCTGCAAAGTATTAACATTTTTACACCAGGTAGTTAGATTAGCTAGATTCAGACTGTAAACTTTGCTTCCTCTGCAATGTGCCGCAACTAAAATATCTATACAATGCTTTCAGTTTCTAACTGACAAATGTTTCTGAGACTCCTGGATTCTCTCCTTTGTATGTGTAGTTCAATCATTAGCCAAGGATTTGAATTTATTCATGCATAGATTTTGGATCTCATCCATTCTACAGTGTTCTCTTCTGGTGGAACATTTTCAGATGAGTATATTTTTTGTAGTTTTTAGACAGATTTTCCTGAAACTTGGGCAAAGGTTGGAAAGATTTGTAGTTCATAGACTAACTAGCATTTGCATGAGTGGTTATCATAAACAGATTGTTCATCCGTTTTCCATTATTTGTGTTAAGGGGATTAAAATGCTTAGATTTTAAATTTCTTGACTAATCATTTCTATCATCCCCTTAATATAGTTCATGTGGTTTTACAAATTTCTGACATCTTCAGTCATTACATTTTATTGGCTAAAGTATTTTCTACAACTTGGATTTTCTGGGAACATGAAAACTTTGTTTCCAAAATGCACTTGAAAACTTGTCAAGCCCGATGCACTCCTGTTAGAGAGGCCCTTAAATCTGACTCACACATGGGAGAGCCAATTAACTAATTAATTAGTTAGTTAATTTATTAATGTTGATCATTCAAAGGAAGATTTCTCAAATTCTTGAATTGTTGCACATTTTGGATCTCATCCATTTTACAGTGTTCTCTTGTCCACAATTCTCATACTAACTTTTCAGCCACTCTATCAGGACTGGACTCAGTCTTCTCATAACTTCCAGTCAATAATACTACAGTTTTATGCCTCTCTTAGTCATGTTCAGATTGGGGAGTACCCGCAGGCAAAAAGCCAGAAACTTGGAAGTGTCAACTTCTCTAGTTCTTTTTTGCGAAAGTTAATACTTTTGTAATTTCTGGCTGCTTTTGGTTGTTTTCCAAATTCTTTAAATAGTTGTCTTTATGTATGTGGGTTTTTTTTTTTTTTTTTTTTTGCGGTATGCAGGCCTCTCACTGTTGTGGCCTCTCCCGTTGTGGAGCACAGGCTCCGGACGCGCAGGTTCAGCAGCCATGGCTCACGGGCCTAGCAGCTCCGCAGCATGTGGGATCTTCCCAGACCGGGGCACGAACCCGTGTCCCCTGCATCGGCAGGCAGACTCTCAACCACTGCGCCACCAAGGAAGCCCGTGTATGTGGTTTTTAAAAATATTTTATAATTGTTTTCTGTGGTAGGGTTAGGTAGGTTACAGTCTACTTGACCATTACCAGAACTTTTCCAATTCACTTTTGATCACCTATCTCAGATCTACCTGTATTTGATTTTAAATCTACTATCTTATTAGTTACTTTCTATTTGACTCACTATTTTATGTTTTTTCCCATCTTTCCTTGCATTCTTTCTCACTATTTAATAATTTATTATTACTTTTTTCCCTTATATTACCTCATACTTATAAACTTTATAGCTATAATTTTGATAGTTACTGTAAAGATTACAAAATACATCCTTGATTTATTCAGGTCTAGTGTTAATTTTACTTTAATTGTCTTCTAGGATAATGCAATGATGGATTATTAATACAGCAGTATTTTCACATTTTCCCATACATGATTGTTTTTTACTCTAAATTTCTCTTTCATCTTATATTTTCCTTTTGTCTAAAGAAAATCACCTAGGTTTTCCTTTAGTGGAATATTGTTCTGGTAATTCTTTACTGCCTTATGTGATTTCTAATGTCTTCAAGCAAAGTAATCATATATACTTGTGAAGCTTTCCTCATTGATCACAACATGAGTGTTTGTCGGTAAAATGTGCTTAAATTTTAATTACTGGTTTATATTTTTCCTAATTTGTTAAAAATATTCTTCAAAATAATTTCTTTTTAAAATTAAAAAAATTAAATTCTATTTTATTGTGATAAGAACACTTAACATGAGATCCATCCTCTTAATAAATTTTAAGTGTACAGTACAATGTTGTTAACAATGTTGTATATTGCACAAGGCACAATGTTATACAGCTGATCATCTTGTTTAACTGAAACTCTGCACCTGTTGATTAGTAACGTCCCATTTCTTCCTCCCTCCAGGCCCTGGCAGCCACCATTCTACTCTTTAATTCTATGAATTTGACTATTTTAGAGGACTCATATAAGTGGAATCATGCAGTATTTGCCTTTATGTGACTGGCTTATTTCACTTAGCCCAATATCCTCACATGTTGTTGCATATTGCAGAATTTCCTTCTTTTTAAAGGCTGAATACTATTCCATTGTGTGTTTATACCACATTTCTTTACCTATTTATCTGCTGATGGACAGTTAGATTATTTTCCACATGTTGGCTACTGTGAATAGTGCAACAATGAACAAGAGAGAGGTAAAATATCTTTGAGAACGTGATTTCAATTATTTTGGATAAATACCCAAAAGTGAGATTGCTGGATCATATGGTATTTCTGTTTTTAATTTTTTGAGGAAACTTTATACTGTTTTCCATAATGACTACCCCATTTTGTATTCCTACATATAGTGTGTGTTCCAATTTCTCCATACTTTGGCTAATACTTGTTGTGTTTGTGTGTGTGTTTAATAACAACTATCCTGACAAGTGTCAGGTTATTGTGGTTTTGATTTGTACTTCCCTGAAAACTAGTGACCTAATCATTATTTTCTTTTTCATATACCTGTTGGCCATTTGTATGTCTTCTTTGGAGAATTGTCTACTCAAGTCCTTAGCCCATTTTTTAAATTGGGTTATGAGTTTTATTTGCTATTGAGTTGTGGGAGTTCCTTATATATTTTGGATTTTAATCCTTTATTGGATATATTGTTTGCAAATATGTTCTTCTATTCTATTGGTAGCCTTTTCACTCTGTTGATCATTTCCTTTGCTGTGCAGAAGCTTTTTAGTTTGATGTAATCCCACTTGTCTATTTTTACTTATGTAACTTGTGTTTTTGGTGTCATATCCATAAAATCATTGCCAATACCAATGACAGCAAGCTTTACCCCTATATTTTCTTCTAGGAATTTTACAGTTTCAGATCTTAAAGTTTTCTTTATTCCATTTTTGAGTTTGTTTTTGTGTGTGGTGTAAGTTAGGAGTCTAACTTTATTCTTTTGCATGTGGATATCTAATTTTCTCAGTAACATTTGTTGACGAGACTATCATTTTCCCATTGTGTATTCTTGGCATCCTTGTTGAAAATCAGTTGACCTTATATGCATGGACTTATTTCTGAACTCTTTATTCTGTTCCACTGTTAAAATGTTCATATTACCCAAAGCAATCTACAGAGTCAATGCAATCTTTTTAAAAATCCTAATGACACTTTTTATAAAAATAGAAAAAAACATTCTAAAATTTATATGGAACCACAAAAGATCATGAATAGCCAAATCAGTCTTCAGGAAGAAGAACAAAGGTAGAAGCATTACATGTCCTGATTTCAAAATGTATTGCAAAGCCACAATAATCAAAACAGTATGGCACTGGCATATATTCTTAGAGTTGCACAATATTCAGTAATATTCAGTAATGTATTTTTACCAAGATAGTTTCACCAGTTATTTTTGTTGATATATTTACAAATTTAAGTAAAATATACTGATAGAAACATTAGTTTTCATAAGTCTTCATTATAGCATATAATTTTTCATTAGAATAAATAATAATAAATTTCTAGTAATAAAATTTGGGCTTTAAACATTTCTAAGATTTTAAATTATGCTGCAGAAAGTAACTTGTTTTCCCACCTAGTGTATCTAAGTTTTTTTTTTTTTTGAGATATAATTGATGTACACTATTAAATAAGTTTCAGGGTTATGAAATAGTGATTCACAATTTTTAAAGTTTGTATTCCTTTTATAGTTACTATAGAATATTGACAATATTCCCTGTGTTGTACAATATATCCTTGAAGCTTATTTTATATGTAATAATTTTTATCTCTTAATTCCCTGCCCCTGTTTGGCTCCTCCCCCAATCCTCTCCCCACTGGTAACCACTTGTTTTTTCCTCTATATCTGTGAATCTGTTTCTTTTATGTTATATTTACTAGTTTGTTTTATTTTTTAGATTCCACATATAAGTGATATAATACAGTATTTGTCTTTCTCTATCTGACTTATTTCACTTAGCATAATGCCCTCCAAGTCCATCCATGTTGGTTCAAATGGCAACGTTTCATTCTTTTTTATGGCTGAGTAGTATTCCATTGTGTATATGTACCATATCTTCTTTATCCATTCATCTGTTGACAGACACTTGGGTTGCCTCCATATCTTGGCAATTATAAATAATGCTGCTATGAACATTGGGGTGCATGTATCTTTTTAAATTTGTGTTTATTTTTTTGGATATATACCCAGGAGTAAAATTGCTAGGTCATATGGAAGTTCTATTTTTAGTATTTTGAGGAACCTCCATATGTTTTCACAGTGGTTGCACCTATTTACATACCCACCAACAGCATACAAGGTCACTTTTATCCACAGCCTTGCAAACATTTGTTATTTGTGGTCTTTTTGATGACAGTCTTTCTGACAAGTGTGAGGTGATGTCTTGTGGTTTTAATTTGCATTTCTCTGATGATTAATGATGCTGAGCATCTTTTCATGTGCCTATTGGCCATCTGTGTTTTCTTTGGAAAACACAGTTTTCTTTGGAAAACAAGTTTTCTTTGGAAAACACAGTTTTCTTTGGAAAACAAGTTTTCTTTGGAAAAGTGTCTATTCAGGTATGCATCTAAGATTTTTATTCATGCTCAAAACACCACAATTTATTTCATTTTTTCAGTTATATGTGACTCTTTTACCTTTCAGGTGATTGATTAATTCAGAGTTTGAATATTTTAGACATATTAATTCTTTTTATTTTTCTTTTGTGAATTTCCTCTCCATGTGTTTTGGCTATTTTCTACTGGAAAATCATTATTTCTTATTATCTTAATAAAAAAATAATAAGAATTTATTATTAAGAAATTATTATTTCTTATTAAATTGATTTAGAACATATTTATTTATATATTAAAGGCAATAAATATTTTTTTCACTTATAGCCACAGCAAGTGCTTTCTTCAATTTATTGCATTTCCTTCTGCTTATATTTTCCCACAGGTAAAATATCACATTTCAAGCAGTCAGATATATGAAAATTTTCATTCATGTGTGTTTTACTTTGTTTTTTATGCTTAGAATATGAATGTAAATAAATATTCATATATTTTTCTAGATTTTTAAAATCTTTTATTTCTTTTAAGGAGTTGACTTTCTAATTTGTCTAAAATTTATTTTGTTATTCATTCTTAGCATCTTCACACAACTGAATATTTATCATTTTCAGGTCACAGCTCATCAAATAGGTTTTCCTTGATTTGTCCATTTGTTTCTCCAAGTTCTTTCATCTTGCATATTTCCTTTTAAATACTTTTTACACTGGAAAATGTTCTTGATTATTTGTCTATTAACTTAAATATTGTCTGCCTCGCTTCATTAGAATGTAAGTTCAGTGAAGACAAGGACATTTTATGCTTTTTAAAATTAATTTTTATTGGAGTATAGTTGATTTACAATGTTGTGTTAGTTTCAGGAGTACAGCAAAGTGAATCAGTTATACATATACATATATCCACTCTTTTTTAGATTCCATTCCCATATAGGTCATTACAGAGTACTGAGTAGAGTTCCCTGTGCTATACAGTAGATTCTTATTAGTTATCTATTTTATATATAGTAGTGTGTATATGTCAATCTCAATCTTCCAATTTATCCCCCTATTTCCTCCTTGATAACCATAAGTTTGTTTTCTATATCTGGAAGTCTTTTCTGTTTGGTAAATAGGTTCATTTATGGGAAATCCCTGGAGATCCAATGGTTAGTGCTCCATGTTCTCACTGCCAAGAGCTCAGGTTCAATCTATGGTCGGGGAACTAAAATCCCACAAGCCGCACAGCACAGCCAAAAAAAAAAAGGACAATTTATGCTTTACTTTTCTCTGTATTCTTTTAGCCTGGTAACTACCCTGTACAAGTAGAAACTCAAATATGTTTATTGAATAAATACTTTATTATACCAATTATTATTATTGCTTCAAAATGTTTTTGTTACGTGGGAGTATCAGATCCTTTTTATTTTTGGAATTTTATCACTTTTATTATGAGGTTATTACTCAAGACTACTTTATAATCAACTATGCCATAAATTTATCAAAATAATAAGAATTATATTCAAACTGACAAAGCATCTAAAAAACAAAACCAAACAAAAGTATGTCTAAAGTGAGACTTAGAGATATATCAATAAGAGAAATGACTTCCATAGATGCTTATCAGGAGATAGAAATATTTTAAATACCAACAGTGTTCTAGAACAAATAATCACAATTAATCTTTCTCATTTAATTCAGTCCTTTTTATCATTATTTTTTGTCCTGCTGGATCTTGGTTTACCACAATTCTTTCTAGTATCATCTGCTTCTGGACTAAAAAGAGTTCTGAAAATTCTGATTCATTACCTGGTGTCAGTTCACTGTGGTCCACCCATGGTAATGATGTCAGCTTACCCGGGTTCTTTTAACCAGTTTTTTTTTCTTTAACTCTAAATATGCACGATTCTATTCATTGCAGGATAGTTAAGAATATCCAATACATGCATTTCTACCAAGGCTCTGAAATGATCCTTTTTTGTTGAAGACCCAATTTCTTGCCAACATCTTATAGCAGAGACTTGAGATAAGCATGCAAGGGATTGCTGAAAAGATTGAATGGCTCAGCTTAGTTTATTACAGTAACCATCAATATCAGAATCAAGAACAGTCAGTATTCTCTATTGGGATTTAACATGTCCTATTTAATAAAATTTGATCAATGCTTCCTGTATAAGTAAGAACATATTAGGAAGGGGGGGCACTGAAGAATACGGGGGGGGGGCTTCCAATACATCATATACATTTTACATATTTATACTAATAAACACTTGTATAAAATTTTAATAACGAAACAAAAACTTGGATATATTAATGGCACATTGACAAAGGGGCAGTTTTCTTGCTATATAAAAGCTTATATAAATCAACATGAAAAAAATGAACAAACTCAGATGAACAAAAGACATGCATATATGTTTACAAAGAAATTAATACAATAGCATTGCTAAAGTTTACTAATAGTTTAATATGCAAACTAAAACATAATGAAATATAAAATTTTGCATAATACAGTAAGTTCCCTACATATGAACCTTCAAGTTGCGAACTTTCAAAGATGTGAACGTGTGTTCACATGTCCAATCATGTAAGTTAGTTCACGTGTCTGGCGTACATTGTCATGTGTGTGCATCCTCTACAAGTGGTTGTGCTTTTGTGTACTTTACTGTATAGTACTATATAGAGTATAGTAGTACAGGATCTTTATTTCAAGCCCAGGATGTCTGGAAGCAAGCATACAAGCAGTGGTGATGTAGCTGGTACTACTGTACTTTTCAAGGTACTGTACTGTAAGATTAAAAATGTTTTCTATATTTTTTGTGTTTGTTTTTTATGTATTATTTGTGTGAAAAGTGTATTATAAACCTTTTACAGTACAGTACTATATAGCCGACTGTGTTAGTTGGGTACCTAGGCTAGCTTTGTTGGACTTAAAAACAAATTGGACTTATGAACATGGTCTCAGAATGGAACTTGTTTGTTTGTAGGGGACTCACTGTGTTAGAAAAGAATAGATTGATTTTTTAAAAATATTAAAGGCAGTTTGTGGAACACAGAAACTATGACTCAGAGGTGGGAGTATAAATCATTTTAATCATTTTGAGGATAAGTTATAATATGTATTAAAATTTTAAGTGGGCATAACATTTACCCCAACAATTTCATTTCTAGAAATTTATCCTACTGTTACCGACCAGGGTTCTTGTCCTTCCTTAATCAATAGAAGTTGATAAGAGGCCAGACAAGAAATTCAGACAAGGATTTATTGGAGGGAAGAAAACAAATAACAGGTTCCCTTGCTCACTCCCTGAGGAGGGGGCAAGCTGTTTCCTAATATGGGGTGAGGGTAGGGGTGGGTCCAGGGGTTGGGCTGCAGGGGTGTCTTAGGTGGTTTGCCCACCCTTTTTGTGGTGTTGTGTGCAGTGTGCATGAATAGTACCCTGCTTTTGCTCCTGGCTCCTCAGAAGTGGCAGTTGGGTTTTTGGTCTTTTTGTATCTTGGTGTCCATAATTTGCCCCAACTGCACATGCATGCAGTTATTTTTCGTCCCTTATAGTTTCTTTGTATTTTGTTGCTCGAGGAGATGTTTGTCCAGGTGCAAGCACTGCAGCACTGCAGCACTGCAGCAAAGGGTCCTAGGTCCCAGCCTGTCTCATAAGCACCATAGCAAAGTGTCCCAGGTCCCAGGTCTTAGCTTGTCTCACTACAAATATTTGTATAACCACATAGCTATATCTATACATACACATATGTTTCACAGATACACACACACACACACACACACACACACACGGATGCTAATTACAACACTGTCTATAATTAAGAAAAGTTGTCTGCAATCAAAATAACCATTGCTAGGGACTAGTTAAATTAAAAAATGCTACCTCCATACAATGGAATATTATGCAGATATGTAGGAGATTGAGAAAATATTTGATTCAAGAAGACAAATTCTTCATCATTTAAAACAATATGCAGTTTACATTTTAGACCTACAAACATGTGCTGTCTTTCATGAAAAAGGAAGGATGACTCGAAGGGCAGCAACAAGAGAGCAAAAGATAGAGCTGAGAACCATTAGAAAAATTTCCCAGACTTTGAAACTTAATCCAGAAAAATCCAACATTTTCCCAGCTGGAGTTCAGAACTATTGTGTCCTTTTTACATTCACTTCTCCCATTTTTGAACTAGAATTTCTGTAACTATTGCTCTTTGTCTGTCCAGACTACATTTTGGGAGTGTCAGATAGCTTGTCTCTTTAGTTTCACATGTCAACAGATGGAGTGGAATTGTTCCTTAGCAGCTGTGCTTAATGGATTAAATAGAGAAGTCTCATCTGTACCTGGGTCTGATTTAGATTTTGGACTTTGAACTGATGGGATGATGAGATTTTGGACTTTGACCTGTTGCTATAATGGGATGAGACTTTTGGGAAACTTGGGGGGGGGTTGAATGTATTTTGCACTTGGAAAGGATATGAGTTATTGTGGGCCAGAGGACAGACTGTAAAAGATTAATAAAAAATGTATTTGTTATGCTGGTTGGATTTTTATAAACTTCCTTTAAACCCATAGAAGAGAGCACCTATCACTTTTCATTTCACTTGGAAATAACCATGTCTAAATATATTAATTTTAATGACTAAATATGTTATTTTGACTTTAAAATACTTAAATTCTTTAATCATTGAACAATATGTCCTGTCCTTAACAGCACATTACTTATTAGAAATGCTTTTCTTTTATGTGAAAATTCTCACTGTCAGAGAAAAGAGAACAAAAAATGTGGGGGTTGTCAGATCTTGCAAAAAATATTTTTCAGTCTTTACTGAGGAAGTTGAAAGAATAGAAAGAAAAGCAGAAATTACAAAGTGAGAGATGTTTTTCATACTTGTCTAAATTTTGTGCACATATGAATCCATTCTTACTGCAGTGAGCCTGCTGTGTGTACTACATGGCTTTTAAAAAATCTTTTTACTTGTTCGCACTACAGAGAACATATTACAAAACTGACTTTGCTTATTTCAGGATGCAGTTATTAATAAATGTGTCATGATGTCCATGTTATTTAGAAAAATCTCTGTGAAACCTGGCCTCATGCTGTCTATACTGTAAAAGGTTTAGTAATTCAGGCTATAGAGTAGCTGATAAAAAATGGAATCTGTAGTCACTTAAAACAGTATGTTGGGGGTATACTGTTAAAGCTAATTTATATATTCTTTGTTTCAGCATTGACAAGGTCTACTTAAGCTTAGGTGCTCAATGTATGTGCTGACATGCAGCAGATATGAATAAGGAAGTAAATGTGGCTGATAAAATGGAGTTAACAAAATGATTTCAAATTTGCAGACTAATGGGCTAAGCAAACAAAATATTCTGACATTTGGAACTGTTTACTGAAAATTTTAATGCTCTAATTGGAGGGTAAAGAATAATTCTTCATGTAACACTAGAAATGATCACTGAAATATTTCTAAGGGTTAAAGGAATCTCTGAAAAATTATTTCTACAATATCTTTATAACTAAAAATAGCTTAGACTGCTTGCCTAACCTGTCTGGTAGTTCATCTTCAATGTACAGTCCCTATACGGGTGTTGTTGCATGCTGTTCAAGTGAACATTTTAGACAGTCACTTGTCAGTGAAATCTTTGCATCCAATGGGAGTATGGACCACTAATTATTTTCTTTTTCTAGAAAGATGTGTTCAGGAAAAATAAAAATATAGTAATAAAAAAGTAAAACTGAAACAAGTCATAATAGGTTGCACCCCTCCTTCATCTCTTCAATCCCCCCATGCACAGACATTGAAGAGATTTCACATAAACTTTAACAAAATAGGAAATATGATGTGGGATTAGTTGCTTTAATGTTAAAACATCAGAGCTAGAAGAATAATAACTGGAGAGGAAGCCACTACAATAACAACATGTGAGCTCAGATAGCCTATTTTTGATTTGTTGTTGTAGACTTTAAGAAGTAAAAGAATATATTTGAATTCAAGATTAGATGTTTATAACTGGCATTTAAATTGGTTAAAAGAAAAACCAAACCACTCTCCTTTACATAGATTTTGACATCAAAAAAAAAAAAAAAAAAAAAAAAAGAAATCCAGGCCACTAAACATGTATATAGAAGGTAGAAAATGAATAACGGTTAAAAATAAAAGCCTATGTCACTCCAGGAATATTGAAAGTCAGTTGTCCATTGCCTTTCTTTCTTTCTTTTTTTTTTAATATGATTTTTTATTATTATTTATTTATGTTTGGCTGTGTTGGGTCTTCATTGCTACGCAGGGGCTTTCTCTAGTTGTGGCAAGTGGGAGCTACACTTTGTTGCGGTGCACAGGCTTCTCATTGCAGTGGCTTCTCTTGTTGCAGAGCACAGGCTCTAGGCATGTGGGCTCTGTGGCATGTGGGATTTTCCCGGACCAGGGCTTGAACCCGTGTCCCTTGTATTGGCAGGCGGATTCTTAACCACTGCGTCACCAGGGCAGTCCCTACATGTCCTTTCTAAGGTCATTAGAATATGGAACTTTGGTTCTGAAACTTAACTTAAAATAAATATTGGAAATCATTTAGAGTAACACTCATTTTTTTTCTTTTATGCTAACAATTGTCTCATCAGAAATCTCTTACCCTTTTCTGAAGTTGGACTTGGAGAAAAATCAGCTGACCAATTCCAAGGCTAAGATAAGTGGGAAACTAAAACTTAACAGATGGCTTAGGCTGTTGGTCAGTTGTCAATTCATCGACAAGGAGAAGAAAATGAAGTGAAATAGTTTTCCATAAAATTCATATTTATCTTCAAGTTCAGTAAGAATACCATTTTATAACATTTGTGAATTCTCTATCTTGGTATAAACTTTACTATTAATTTATTACCAAATCAAATGTTCCACTAATAAATGGAACTCGGAGATAATCCCTCAAACATCTTTTTTGCCCAATAGCAATAACAAATCTCAACGTTTTGTGAGATGTGCACTTTTTGCTTAATGCAGTTATAATGTCCTGTTATTGTATGAAAAATAAAGTGGTGAACAGACCAGAAACAGATTGGTATTGGGAAGAGGGCATAGGAGATAATCCCCAATAATGTAGCCAATTCCCAGGTAACTGAAATTGACTGCATGCAGAGTCTGCATCTTGCTGATTTGTAGTAATGATTCTTAAATGTGACAGTTACTTTGGCAGTACCATATTTTGTCATTTTTTCATATATCTAATATATGTTCCTTCCTGTTCCTTAATTCATATTCCTACCTCTGTGAGCTTAACTTGTTATTACTCTTTGCAAATTTTAGTTCTCTTTTCTTTAAGGCCTATTGATAGGTATTTATTAAGGGATCATGATATTTTATACATCTGAATATGTAAGTGATAAATAAAAATTGATATCTTAAAAAGATCTTAAAAGAGGAGAAACAGAAAGAACAAAGCTTAGATACAAGTGGTCCACTTACATGTAAGTGCTGACGGGAGAGAATTATACAATTTGGAGGGGCATTTTTGGGAAATACCACCATCAGTGGGATGTAGCAGGAAGATATGTGAAATGAATCTAAGATTTCAAATGTTAGTGTGAGGAAACAGGAATTAAAAGAAGATGCTAGTTTGTGGAGGCAAAGATACCAATAGTTATGGGTAGGTTCAGATTGACATGAAGTGATAGTTAATTGGAACTGAACAGAAAACAAGTGGAAATATTTTACTCAAACTCCAATTAGATAAAAAGTCTAGAGAGAAATTTAGTTAAACTCTTGGAGATAGATGAGTAGAGGATAAAGACAATATTCGAGGGGAATATATACAGTTAGAACTTTAGGAGTTTATTAATTTATTCATCTGAATTTTACCACAGACTTAGTATATATAGGCAGTGTACCAGATACTAGAAATTCAAAGTAGAAAATAGAAAGACCATTTTATGATTCATGATCTACTTAAAAAGAAATACACATTAACTTAATTTAATGTGATATATTGGTTTTCTCAGGCTTCCATAACAAAATACCACAGACTAGGTGGCTTAACCAGCAGAAATTAATTTTCTCACAGTTCTAGACACTAGAAATCCCGTCAGCAAGTTTGGTTTCTCCTGAGGTCTCTCTTCTTGACTTACAACGGCTGTCTTCTTCCTTTGTCTTCACATGGATTTTCCTCTGTGCATGTGCATCCCTTTTGTGTCTTAGAAGGACACCAGGCCTCTTGAATTAGGGCCCCATCCTGACTACGTCATTTAACCTTAATTACCTCTATAAAGTCCCTATTGGCAAATACAGTCACATTCTAAGACACTGGGGAGTTAGGGCTTCAACATATAAATTTTGATGGGACACAATTCAGTCCATAACATGTGGTAAGGCATGGAAAAACTTTCAATGGCATTCCTGAGAACAACTAAATCTATATAAATAAAATGAAAGAAAAAACCTCACAGAAGAGGTAAAATTTAAGCTAGTAAATCTTGAGTAATATATATATATATATTTAAAGCAGTTTAAGAATAGGAGAAAGCAGATATGTTAGAGTGCACCATGTTTAGGGAATGGTAAATGGTCCCATGTGAAAAGAGCATATGTTGCAGAAGGTAGTGGTAGAATATGAAGGTGGTGGTAATTTGGAAATAACATTGGAACATCCCTCCAGGACATGCTAAAAAAACTGAACTGTGACCTATTAGCCTCCTTCATTTATCTGTCCATGTTCAATTCACTAGATGAATTTTGTTTATGTCTCAGATCTGTTCCTTTTGTCTGTCTCTACCACCTTGGTCTAAAATACTCCAGTCTTTTTTGTAGGACTCGGAAATACCTCCTAAATCAACCTACTTCACCTTTCACTAAACAATGATTTCCTAATTTAGATATAAAGTTGCCACCCCTTTTTTTTCTTAAAATCCCTCAAAGACTTTCCGTGGCTCTTAGGATAACAATCTTCAACATGTCCCTGAAGCCCTTGCATTGACTAGGCCCTACCTGTCTCTCATACCTCACTTCTCTCTGTAGTCACACCAAGTTTGTCGAAGTCTCACCCATTTACCCTGTTATTTTCATCCCCAAACACTTTTGCATGTTTTATTTCCTCTGTTTGGAGTGCTTTTTCATCCCTTTCTAACTAATTAAGGTTGATTTATTCTTCTGAACTCAGCTCATATCTCCTTCTTGGAGAATTCTTTCTTTACCTTCCTAACTAGATTAAAGACACCTATTGTTTATTCTTAAGGTAAGGTTTGCATACTTCTTTTTTTTTTTCTTTATACAGCAGGTTCTTATTGCATACTTCTTTATAGTAGAATATATACAGTGGTAAATTTTTATCATCTAACCTGTAATTTTTTTTACCCTTCCTCACTTAATTATGCAAGGTCCCTGAAAGTAGAAGCCATGTCAGCTTTTGCTCGCAGTTATATCTGTAGGGCCTAATAGAATTTGTGGTATTTAATTAATGTTCTTTTAATATTTGTTGAACTATAATTCTGAGTCCCAAAATACAGTTGATATTATTGATCCACAGTGAACATGTGAAATATCAGCTGAATGAATCCTACAATAACATGGTCCTCCTTTGGACATGCATTTATTCTAAATAACATAGTACAATAATTGCAAGAATTTAAAGCAACAAAAATGACCCACATTTCCAATTTCACTTAAACTACTCAAATACTCCATGTTCCCTTTAAGGATTTATATTTTTATATATTGTTTTCATAGTTGTAATAATAGGAAATATAAACCTTGGGATTTAAATCTTTCCCTTACTGTGCTGTAAAACATTTCCTATGTTGCTACATAGCTCATAATCTATTTATGTTAGGTTGATGTACAATAATTACCCTGATGCTTGGGATGCATCAGATGCTTGGTATGTTTCTTACTTTCTTAAAATAGGCTTTATTTTTTAGAGTGGTTTTAGGTTCACAGTAAATATGAATTCAAAGTACAGTTTCTGTATCCCCTCTGATACCTCCCCCCACCCCCAGCCTTCCCAACTATCAACATCTTGCATCAGAGTAGCACATTTGTTACAATTGATGAACCTCCACTGACATAGCATTACCACCCAAAGTCCATAGTTTACAGTTTACATTAGGATTCATTATTGGTGTTCAACATTTTATGGGTTTTGACAAATATATGACATGTATCTACCATTATAATGACATATATCATAAAAAACAGTATCACTGTCTCAAAAATCCTCTATGTCCACCATTCATTCCCCTCAACTCTTGGCAACCACTGATCTTTATACTCTCTCCATAGTTTTGCCTTTTCCAGAATGTCATAGTTGGACTCATATGGTATGTAGCCTTTTCAGATTGGCTTCTTTAACTTAGTAATATGTATTACTATGGATACATAGTAATATGTATTTAAAGTTCCTTCATGTCTTTTCATGACTTGATAGCTAATTTCTTTTTAGCATTGAATAATATTCCATTGTATGGATGCATCGCTGTTTATCCATTCATCTACTGAAGGACAATTTGGTTCCCCCCAAGTTTTGGCAATTATTAATAAAGGTGCTAATAAATATCCATGCAAAAGTTTTTGTGTGGACATAAGTTTTCAACTCATTTGTGTAATTGCCAAGGAGCACAATCACTGAATTGTATGGTAAGAGTATATTTAATTTTGTTAGAAACTGCCAAACTGTCTTCCAGAGTGGCTGTACCATTTTGTGTGCCTACCAGCAATGAATGAGAGCTGCTATTGCTCCACATCGTTGCCAGCATTTGGTGTTGTCTCTTTCTTATTTATTTATCTATTTATTTATATTAATATCCAGCAGTAAACAGCTTTTTATTTCTTTGAATTATTTTCTTAGTATAAATTCCTAGGGTAATATAATTGGATAAGAAGGAGGCAAACCTTGTTCTAGGCTCTTGGTCTGCAGTGCCAAGTGAGTGACAGCTTTTTATCACCTACATGCAGATGATACCCTGATATGTATCTCTAGGACTGATCTTTCACTCCTTCTCCATTTTTGTATGTTTCACTGTCATTTAGAAATCACTACTTTAAAAGGATCTCAGATCTTGTCTGTCTATAATACTCCAGTTATAAATATATTTATAACAAACCTTTCAATCCTCAAATTGATAACATATAATTAATAAAATTTTATGTGTTCTTTTTTTTAATCCTGGCTAAAAATTGAAAGAATAGGCAGTAGTGTGCATATTGTACTTGAACTACATTATCTAACATTGTCTTATTAGTTATCACCAAATATTTGTTGAATACCTAGTGTGAACTTTCAGGTAAACTAAATTTTAGAATTTAAAAGATGAGTAAAATAGTGGCCCCTGTCCTTCCCTTGCTATTGTTGTTGGTATTATTATTTGTATTTTTATGAGGGAAGTTGGCAGCCATTTCTATTTCTAGATGTGAAAACATCAAGTTCCCTTGAATAACCATTCATCCACTTATATGGTTCATTTTGACTATGCATATAAAAAGTGAATGAATACCAACTGTTCTGGGATGAGGTATAGAGGCTGCAGTTCCAGCTTTGTAGCTATATTGAGTTAAATCTTGGAAGGCACAAGAAATGGAAAGGTTTGAGATAGTGAGATGCAAATTTGCAGAGATCTAAGGGCTCTTTTTGGAGGACTGCTATTGAGAACATTTTACTTTGCAGTTCAATGCTATTATAATACCTTTATGGACTGTGGTGGCCCCAACTATGGGAAACTGACACTAAATAATACTAGAAGCCCCACAAAGCCAGGGAAGGCCCTTCATTAATTAGGGGAGAATCTAGTCTGGTGAGCCTGACGATAAAGAATCAGCTCAAGGTGTCTTATGAAGAAATGGCTCAGAGAAGAAGTTTTTTTGAGGTGATACTGTGATTCCTTTCCATACCCAGACAGCCTGGTCCCATGGACACACATTATGACAACAGTGAGGCAATGACTATTGTGTCAAGTGAAAGAATATTTCAATAAAGTATCTGTAATATTGGGAGGCCAGGCGTATTGTGTCATATACACCAATAAGCCAACCTTATAGTTTGGAATAATATAGAGGGATGTTCCCCATATCTTAGGAAACTACTTTCAGACTGTCTAGCAGAGAACAGGGGTATTTGTAAGATAAACAAGGTGTTTTCGTCCCTTTTTATGAGGGAACACATGCAGGACTGAGCACTGTAGACATGATAAGCATCCCCATTTATATTTGGCTTAGCACAAAAGAAAGTCCTCATCACATCTGTTACTCAAGTTGCTAAAGACAATACATCAGTTATATCACTATATCTCTTAAAAGTGGTTGCCACAATGGGACAAAAGTGGTTGCCAGACATGGCCTCAAGATGAGGAGTGTAGTGGAATATTACCTATTTAGATGCTATACTTCTGGTAATGACTTTGAAACTGAAGTAGTTTTGAATCAACTTTTTTTTCTAGCTTTGCCCTATTGTGATTTAGTATCGCACATAAATATAGTCAAATATTGTGCTATTACTTCCAGTTGGTGTCAGTGGTTTTAGAAATACAGTTGCTAAATATTTCCCCATGTGTATTTTTTAGAAAGAATTTTCAACTCAGGCATTCATATAATACAATTACAAGAATTTCAGTTAATCCATAATTGTGTATGATATTATTATAAGCATGCACACTCACTGGTTTCATTTTTATTACAATGCAGCAATTATTTTAGGCAGTGTCAATGTAATTTTTCTTTCTCATCATGACAGATATCATATCTCTTTGTGGAAAAATATTAAAAATTGAAATCCAACTGGAAAATTGCCAGGCCACTCTGAGAATAACAATAACATTTTTTTTCACAACTCACTTACTTTTTAGCACCTTGAAGATGAAAATATGGCTAAATTTATATTACTTCTCATAGTACTACAGAAAACAAAAAAGGGCATTTTCTTTTCTTTTTAAAAATCTCTTAATTATATATGTATATATTTTGTATTGATAACATTGTTTCAAATGAAATCTCAAATCTGGTCAAATCATTTGCTTGCTTAAAATTTATCTGTTGCTTTAGTTGAAATCCCATAACATCATTCCAAAGTTCTCTTCATAATACCTCTGAGTCGCCAGTCTCATTTCCTGTAATCTTCTCCCCTTCTCTGTTTGCTCCTGTACTTCCATTTCATCTTAGGTAGAAGCTCCACCACTTTCAATATATGGCTTCTTCATCTAAGTATATTCTTCCCTATCTTTTTACCTGGTAAACTCTTCATATTTAAGTTCTTTTTTCTCAAGGAGAATTTCTTTATTCCCCCAGCAAGTAGATTAGGATCTCTTGTTTTAGGTTTCAATAGTTATCTTTTATAACTTTTATCAATATAATTTGTTTAGTTCCTTTCAGGATTTATTTCTTATGACAAAATGAGGGTGAATACATGATAGCCCACTCCAACTATTTGTTGACATTCTTGTGTAAGAGAAACTTTTGATTCTTTTAAACAACTTCACATTTTCAAGATTTGAAGGAAATCCCTCTGCAGCAAATGGCTCAACCCTACAGGCTCAGCTCTTATCTGAAAGATTCATCTTTTTCTTGAGGATCACTCACTAATTTCACTCCTAGAAACACATATTAAATAATCTGCCAAAATGTATCATAAAATAAAATCTAGATTCTCCAGTGTTGTCAGTGGAAAGATAATCTCTAATTTTAAGAGGATTATGGAAAGAGCAGTGGTTGGATTTCAGAGCCCATTCATGGGGTGAAAGATGAACTGACCTCTTTCCCTTTAGAATCTCTCTTTAATTACCTCAGGCTTTGGGAGCTGGGAGAGCTTAAATCTTTTCAGTCACATAGAATTGTTTTCCATAACATCTATATTTATAAGAAACCTGCTACATTTTCATAAAAATAAATTCATCTTTACCCTGATACAATGATTTAAATTGGTAGTGTATTTGTGCAGTGAAACAGCTTTGAGCTGAGAATTTCACATAAAAGCACAACATATAAAATAACCTGAAAGAAAATTAAAAGAGGTATACTGATTGAAGTGTGTGTGTGTGTGTGTGTGTGTGTGCATGTGTGTAGTCAATGGGAGCCTTAACATCTTGATCTTATTTCTTTCTCTATTGTAGTCCCTGAAGCACATCTACAGAGCTACTACGGTTATAGGAATATCTAGAAGAGATTTGGCTGTCCTGTAGCCTATGAATGATTATTTTCAGGCACAGATGTCACCACTGACCCATCCCATGATTAGGCAGATGATTCTAATACATCACATTCTTACCCTCTGAGCTTTTAAGGTCATATTACCTCTAATTAATTTTCAACATGTACTTCATGTAGCCACTTCTATTAATTAAGAATTGGCCCATAAATAAAAACCTATTTGCCATCTCTGATTAGTATAAGCTCCTTCACTTTACATTAGGTAAAGCAGTAGCATATGGGTGTTAATGTACTTGCACAAAATTATGCTGGAAAGTGGTAGAATTAGAAATAGGAATCTCTCTGTTGTCCTCAGTTGTCCTACAGTGAATTCTCTACTCTCTCATGCCTTTAGGAAGATTTTTCTCAAATATTATTGTCTTAGGTAGATAATATGATTTACTTTGCAAAATATGATTTTACTAATCTTGTCTTTTAAGGAATATCTTGAACATTGATGAATTAACCAACTCATAGAAAAGATAATTCAAACAATAAGATTGGGCAATATTGTTTTCTCCCATTTCATGTAGAAAATATGTATCCATTTTAGTATTCAGTGCATACTGGATAGTGCTTCTTTTTTAAGGAGTAGAATGTTCAGTGTCATTACTAAATGATGATTAAGAAAATACATTAACAAATAATAACACAATCCATTTTGTCTTCATCTGTTAACTTGTCCTGAGTGAGAGTTTTTGCTCTATAAATGTGTTTTCCAGGATCAGTTTGCTGAATTTGATTAGAATTACAATAATAGGGAAAAGCATATGACATTAGGGTCAGAAATGGGAAAGAGGATGGAATTTCAGGGGGACGATTTGTTCTCGTGTAGGTCTAAACTTGAAAGCACTGAAAGTTTTCATTTTACAAACTGATTCTAAGCTGAAACAATACATTTTCCATTTCATTTCTTAGAGGCTTTGGCAGAAATTTAAAGACTTAACAGCTCTCACTGAAATTTACCTTGGTTTTTAAATATAATGTCCCAATGTGAATAATCTTGGGAACATAAATATGTTGACAGCTTAATGCTCTGACATTCTATTCTCATTGTCTGATTTTATTTTCTTCTTTTCCACTGATGCTTGAGCATAATTATAAGCACTGCCTTAGAAAGGCATTATTCAAAACTCACAAAAGGCTATTCTGCCCTAGGGAATTAAAAACACATTCACTTCAGAAAATAGGGAACCAACTTTGATTCTAAAATAATTTTCCCAAAGCCCCCATCACATTCAAGAGAAGAATTTCTATAGGGAATGTTTGGCAAATTCTCACATAAAATATCTACAGACTCACCAGGCTGCTGCTATTTGTTAGTGCATTCAATAATATAAGAGTTTAGTATAGACTTTATTTAAAAACTTACACAAGGATTGGAAGAAGTATATTTTGAGTATTCACAAGGGAACAGTATAACATTAATGATTTGATGGATAGCTTGACTATAAGCTCTTAAAATAAATATGTTTTGTAAACGGAATACATAAAGAACTCATCAGTAATTCTGTGGCGTAGTAATGTATACAGAAAAGCTAACTACAGTGAGCTTTGGCATAAAAACTTATTTTCTGCAGTTTTATTCAAAAAGACACTATACTATTTGAAAAATTACAGTAAATATACAATCAGTACACCCTCTTTATAAAGCTTTTCTTAGCAACCATGCATTTTATATCTTTAGTTCCCTGGTTTTATTTGTAGTCAAATAAACATTGTAAGTTATTTATGAATTCCCAACTGCAATAGTCTCTTTCTAAAATAGCTTTGTAAAATTATCTTTGTTATAGAAATGCCACATAATTAAATTATCTTAAGAAGGTAATACTCCAAAATTTTCAAGAAAATTACTTGATGTAAAGTGCCTGGTGTGCTTAAGACCTTCACTTGGTTAGATCCATGACTAGGGCGTTAGGGAACAATTTCCATCTCTCTCATGTGACCAGAATTGTGTCCACCTTGAAGGCAGTACCAAACCAGGAGAGAAGAAATTACTCCAGGAACTGCCCTTACTTAAAGCTCTCTTCTGGACAAGTTTATTACAATAATTGAGAACTGCATTACTTTTTTTATTCAAAATGAAAGAATTAATAGGTTAACAGTAATTAGGAGGTGATTTGACATTTAAGCAAGATAACTATTTTAACTCTTTTAATAAATTTATTTCATTTGCAACCTCAGAAAAGTTACATTATGTTCTCAGAAATTATTTTTATGAAAGATCTTGAAATCATTTGTTGAATGGAATATAACTAGTTTACTTCTAAGAGAAAACATGTTATTGTAGTAAGAGATGTAAAACAGGTTTGTACTGTGTTTGTGTCATAAGAGATGACAAATTGACTTTAGAATTGGATATATTTGGGTTTGAATTCTAGTTCCACTGATTTTAAATTTTGAAGCCCTGTGTAGCCTACTTGTTCTTTCTAAATCAGTATTTTTATCTCTGTTATTGGGATTAAAACTATATTTAATAGGTTTTTATATGAATATTTTATAATAACCTGGTATTTCATTGTCTCTTTAGAGAAGGAATCCCTTACATGGTAATTCCTGTTGCCATTTCTATTATTATTATTATCAAAAAATCATACTGAATTATTAAATCCTTCCATTGTAACAAATCACCTCTATGATAGAATTTGGACTTAACCTAATTTTGTGTTGCTACATATATGTACAACATATACTATATACATATTACCATATATATGGTGGTCCATGTCCTATGAATATGTAAATTACATTAAAAGATATTTATGAGAAGTGGATAATGAGTTACAAAAGTGATGGTAAAGATAAACTCATTATAATCATGGTACTAACCTGCTTAACACTTCATTGGCTCCTAATTATCTACAACTAAATGCCAAACATCTTTTCAGGGCCTACATAAGCTTTATCAACATGGTCCTGCATTGTCTTTCTATTCATATGTTTCTTTATTCAATCATTTATTTGTTCAATATTTCATCTGTTCATTTAATAATTGCACAAATGTTTTTTGATGACCTATTTTGTGTTAGATGCTGAGCTAGGTATTAGGAAAAGATCAATGAATAAGAGAAAATTGCCAATGTAATTGATCCTGTGGTCTCACAGGGGTGAACGTTCAGAGGAATTAATGAAACCATAAATCAACAAATGTCATAGCAGAGACTCATGAACAAATTACTATGAGAAGACTGAAAGAGAATAATTACATTTACAAAGATAGTGTGTATATATTCAAAATTGACAGTTAAGCTGGGTGTTCAAAGTGAGTAGGTGATTTTTAAGCAGGAAGATGAGGAAATATAGTCAGAAAAGAGAGGATAGCATATGCAAAAGTGGAATCTAGAAAGGTAGAATGGTTCTGTAATATTGATTTATAATAGGAAATAATTGGAAACTATCCAGATGTCTAACAACCAGAGGGTTTTAAAATAAATTTTGGTCCATCCATATAATACAATATTTAACCAATGCTAAAGTTATCTCATAACTGGAAATTGATGGTAATATAATGTTATATTTAACAAGAGCAGTCAAACTGATTATATAGTATAAGTTTTATAAATATATTCAGTGAAATGTTAGTGAAGCATTTGAGAAACAATAACATCTATTTTTGTTAAAAATTCTTAATGAAAAGGAACTAATGGATTTGAACTAAATATTGAAATGTGTCTCGAATTAAAAGGCAACATTGTTCATAATGGTAAAACATTAGGGGAATTCTCATTACAATAAGGATCAAAAAAGATGGCTGTTACTTCCACTGTCATTTAACATTATTCCAAAATTGCTATGCCATGCAATTATTTCATCAAAAAAAATTAATGGGAATAAGAAAAATTCTAATCATTTCTGAATGATATGATTTGTACTTGCTACTCCAGGAGAATAAACTGAACAACCTATAAGAAATGATAAAATAATTCAATTAAGGAAACGGACACATAGTTATTATTCAAAAACCTTTACTTAATAATAAATAATAATCAGTTAAAATATAATAAAATGTACCAATAGCAACAATAACATGTATGTCCCAAACTCCATAAAAGAAAATTATAAAGAAAAAATAATAAGTTACGTAGAAATTTTATCTTTTATTTGTCAAAAACCATAAACAACATGAAGACAAAAACAAAATGGCAATGGAGGGAATAGGTAATGACAAGGGGAAAGCATTCTTAATTTTCAAATCATTACCAAAAAACCATATAGAAAAAGGAGAAAGATATATTTTTTTAAATAACTAATGACCACAAATGTTGATATACTAAGACTAACTCATAACTAAATATATGCAAATTAAGACCATATCATAATACCATTTAAACTTATAAGATTGGCATAATTTTCCTTTTAAGTGATAGTACTCAAAAATGGCAAGGGGATAGAAAGATTGGTAAGGAGAGTTCCATCAAAATTTCAAATATATACAGTCTGATCCTGTAAGTCCAAATTTAGGAGTTTAACTTAGCGGCATATACAATTGTACAGATGTGTACTGAAAAATATTCAACAAGTGTCATATAGCATAAGATGCGGGTAAGAGTGTGGGTTTGGGGTCCAAAATGTCTGAATGGAAATCCCCAGATGTGTTACTTGTCCTCTCTAAGGCTGGTTTTTTAATCTGTAGAACGAGAGAAACAGTGGTAGTTACAACAGATGTTTTCTGCGAGGATTACAAGAATATTGAATTAAAATAACTTAGTAAAAAAACAATGTAGAAATACTCTAAGTATAATTCTATAAAAATCAAGTCATTCTGTGGATGAAAAGAAACTACAGAGAGAGTTAAAGTGTCAGCTGCACACTGGAAAGAGACAAAATATTTACATCTTGAAAATCAGCAAGAAAGAGACAACCTAATTAGAACTGGACAAAAGTCATTGTATGGAAATCTGTCCCTCCTGATATACTTCTGTTCCCCCTCCACAGTGCTCTCTGACCCAAGAAGCTGACTTATGTGGCTCCATTAGTAGGACTCCCATAGTCTTCTGTCTTCATACTGATTTTGGAGAGTAAGAACTGAAGAAAGAAGGAAGGAGAAGAGTATTTATTCCCATGGTTCCCTCCCTTGGAGGCCACTTCCGGTTTGTTTGATGGAAGGTCAGTGAATTTCTCAAGATTGCCAAAATTACATACCTCCTTTTTTGAAAATCTCATTAGGTAGATATTGAAACTTCTTGATATTTTTCTCATTTCTCAGTTTTTATGGTATTAATGTGATATCTAGGAATTATTTTTCAGGTTGAACTTCAAAGACACTAACTTTTTGTGTCCATTCTGCCATTTAAATATCTGAGGAAATTTTTAAATTCAACAATTATATATATTATTTACACCTTTGTAATTGATGCTTTTCATAACTTTTCCTGCTTTATTACTATGCTTCATCATGAATATGCTCCGTTCTTTATCTTTGTGCACATATGAAATGCACTTATTTTACATTACTGCTCTGATTACTCTTTTAAGTCTCTTTCCTTAGGTGTAAGTTCTGCATGTTGTATCTGCTGGTTCTATTTCAGTGTCTTGGCTTTCCTAAAAATGTTGATAATTCTTGATTTTGGCTTAATATTCTGTGGTAGAATTCTTGAGTCTGAAACTGAAGATTGCTGTGGAGCTTCCTATTTGCTTTCTACTTTTAGATATTTCCTACAGCTTCTTATTAACAGAGAGTTCTTCTTCTGGTTAAACATGATTATAAATTTATCAATTAAAAATATAGATTTTTATAAATTTTGATCAGAGATTCATAACTGTGTTTAATTTTTTTTCTTATCCAAGAGTCAGTTAGGAAGAGATTTTTGTTCTTATTTTGTTATTTCATATATGACTGGGTTTTGTTTTGTTTTTTTACGGTACGCGGGCCTCTCACTGTTGTGGCCCCTCCCATTGCAGAGCACAGGCTCCGGATGCATAGGCTCAGCAGCCATGGCTCACGGGCCCAGCTGCTCCGTGGCATGTGGGATCTTCCCGGACCGGGGCACGAACCCGTGTCCCCTGAATTGGCAGGCGGACTCTCAACCACTGTGCCACCAGGGAAGCCCATATGTTTTGTATATTTTTGATGTTTGGAATTTATTGAGATATTCTTTGTGGATTAAATTTAAATGTTTTTAAATAAATATAAATTAATTCAATCATTTTATTAATACATTATTTAAAATACTTCAAAATAAATATTTCATGGTGATAAAAACCAAATAATTAGATTAATTTTACTTTCTCACAAAAAGCACAAATATTTTTCAGACACAATCACAATATTCAATTTATATTGCATTAATATGAAAATGATATAGAAATACAGAAACTCAATTACTAATTGATCTAGGAATAGGCTATTCTGATCTTCATAGCAATGTTAGAATGCTTTGGTGCTGACCATACTCCCTTATCTCAAAACCTTTTGTAGAACCAGTCACTAGAGGCAAGACCTAAATAAGAACAATGTAAGAGCGTTTCCACAGTGCCAGTTCATAAATAATGCTAAAATATAACGAAAATAAATAAATATTGGTCCCATTAGTTTTGATATAAATGAGTTGCAAAACATTAAGCTTTGTTTTGTGTCTTATTTATCTGGGCATATTACATAATAAATTTAAATGAATTTTGCTGTGGAATTTTACTCTAGGAATAATATTGTTATGTTAATTTTTGAATGGTAATTAATGGGACTCCCCTTAATGGCTGAAGCATTTACAACCATTTTATCTGTATGGTATATACTCTTTGACCAGTCAAATCATAAGCATTAAAAAAAAATCTTACCAGTGGTATTATACCTTTTTTGCTCTGGTCTAAATTTGAAGCAAAACTTTGTGAGACTCAATAGAAAGAAAAAAATATGTTGAAGAAATCAGTGGAGAGATTCAGTTTTTGTGGAGATACAAGAAAATTTGGTACTTTATCCTATAAGTTCTTTGTGGAAAACCTACATGTACACTCTAAAGAAATCCATGGGGCATTATAACATGCTCTTCAGAAGTCAGAAAGAAGGTTGTAATGGTAGAACTGTTAAAAATCTGACTGGGTAAACCACTTGGGAATAGAGACCATATAATGAGTAATAATCTTTCAAAATAATGGGCGGGATGACCTAATGAGACATTTCCATTTCCAAAGTCTATGAACCCTGTAGCTTCACTGCAGAAAGCAAAAATTTTGTCTGTAGGAGTTATATGGCAAAATCCCATGCAATGGGATTGCTAGTGGCTTAGCCAGCTGGGTAATGATGTGTAAAGGCAATTGAAAGCCTAATAAAATTGGACTTCTGTTTATAATGGAGGCAAAATATAATTTTATTGTTCAGTCTAAATCATACATTGCTTAGTGATGTACCCATATACTGCCCATTTAGATAAAAGTTAATTTCTTTCTGGAATAAATAATTATTTCATTGATCAATATCTATTTTCATAATGGATGTGAAAAAAATAACAGAAGTATTAAATCCTAACTGATGCTAACACAATTCAGTTGAGGAAAGTGGTTTATCTTGTTCAGAAATTTCAGTTTTAAAATAAATACTTCATTCATCAAAGCCTAAATAGTAAAAATTATTACTTGTATATTTATGTAATTCTCTATTACATAGACTGTAATTTAAATTTTAAATTTATTTCTGTGGATTTTGTATTGTCTTTTTATGAGTCTATTTTCCTGGGCATTTTTCATTAAGTAGTATGCTACTGTACGATGTCTCAATGTTCAGAAATTCCTTCAGCTATCTATTAAAATGCCTTTTCTGGTTTCCACATATTTTTTATATCACATATAAATTTTTTCGTAGGCACAGTTCTGTCACAAAGTAAGAATTTTTCTTAAGTAATTTGAAATCTAGTTTGAAATTGCAGGAACAGTCCAATTCTAAACACTCTTACTCAGATTCAATATTTGTTTATATTTTGCTCCATTTCGATTTGCCTTATCATTCTCTCTATATATATACACAAATTAACACACATGTATCACACACACACATATGCAGCTATTAATATAGTTATATATTTTTCCTAAATCACTGACAAGTAAATTGGAGATATAGTGCTCCTTTACCACTAAATACTTCAGTATGTATTTCCTAAGAAAAAGGATATTCTCTTACATAGCCACAGTATAAATTTCAAAGAAAAAATTTTTTATTGATATTTGTATTTAATCCACATTACATATTAAACTTTTGTCATGTCAATTTCCTTAATCCCCTTGTCCAGAATCTAATCCAAGATAAAGCATTGCATTTGTTTGTCACACCTCTTAAATATTCTTTAATGGACTTGTTCCCTAGGCTTTCTTTGTCTTTCTTGACGTATATTTTGAAGCATACTGACCAGAATTTCCCTCAGTTTGGGTTTGTCTGAATTTCTGTATGATTAGATTCAGATTATGAATTTTTGATGAGAATTCCACAAAAGTGATATTCTGCCCTCCTCAGTGAATCATATCAGGAGGCACATGGTGTCTGTTTGTTCTAATATTAGTGATGTTAACTTTGATCATGTGGTTAAAGTCTTTTTAATTTAATCTGTGAGTATTTGGAGACTGTAAATATCGTGTTACTCATCAAATTTTATCCACCATATATAGTATCCATTAATAATTTTTCTAACTCTATAATTTCATCTATATTTATTAGTTGGCATTCTACTCTAAGCAAGAAATTTCCCTTCTCCATTCTTTCTTTCTTTGTTCATGTGTGTGTGTATATATATATATATATATATATATACACACATTCAGAGTATCATTGAATCTTCTTCTATGGATGACAGTCTATAATTATCTATTTTGATGCTCAAATTATTCCATGTTTGGGCAATGGGAAAGCCTTCAAGCTGCTTACTGTGTCCTTTTGATAAGCTTCTACCACTTTTAGGCTCAAGATATGTTCCAGACTCATCTTCTGCTTTCCCTATCCTAGCCTTGAAATCAGCTATTTTGCCAAAAGAGACCTGTTTCCTTTTAGTAGATAATGCTATTTAAACCAAGGTGTGAACATTAGGAGTGCTAACTGCCTCTGGTGTTCATTGCTTCTAGGCCCTATGGGGAAATAAATCAAGATCTCTGAATTACGCATGTTTGTTGTTACTAGTGCCATTGCTTTTACGCCACTCGGTGGACAGAGTTATGTGTCTGTGTATAGGTATGTATGTGTGTATGCACAAACATATCTATTTTTTCTCTTCATTGATTGATATCTTCAATCAATGCATATATGTCGTCTTCCGGGGCATCTCACTTCTGTCTTCTCAAACTCTCCTGGGCAAATCTAGTCATTCAGCGAAACTAGAACTCCTTTCTTGGACTCCTCATCTCATTGAGACTTCTGATCTGCTCAGACTCTACTTTCTTGCTCCTTGGAAGGAAAATGCCCCCTGGGATAATCATGAGGATCACTTCTTTGTGTTTTTCTTCTCTCAAGTATGACAGTCCTATGCTGCTTATTGTTCAGTGCTTGAAAACAGTTATTGCATACATTTTTTTCTAGTTTAGTAATTCCCTTCATGGGAGAGATATTCCAGTATTAACTACCCTGTCATGGTTGAGAGCAAAACTCAAGCAAGAATTGTTAAACATTTGGCTTATAAAAGAGTATATGTGTTACTTGTTAATGTGAAAGCAATGGCTTTTGGGTATAGTAACATTTTAATATGTCTATTGACAACAGAACACTAAGTACCCCCAATTTTAATATAAGCGGACTAAAGGAATAAAGAAAATATATTTTTTTTTTTGCGGTACGCGGGCCTCTCACTGTTGTGGCCTCTCCCGTTGCGGAGCACAGGCTCCAGATGCGCAGGCTCAGCGGCCATGGCTCATGGGCCCAGCCGCTCCGTGGCATGTGGGATCCTCCTGGACCGGGGCACGAACCTGTGTCCCCTGCATCGGCAGGCGGACTCAACCACTGTGCCACCAGGGAAGCCCAGAAAGAAAATAATTTATTTCTACTCTGACTTATTCAAACAAAATTTAAAAGTATCGATACTAAACTGAAACTTTCCTTGATGCCTTTTTTTGTTAGAAGGTACACAGTTATTACATGTGTTTCAATTTAGCAAAAACCCGTGATACAGCATACTTTCTTGCTTTATTTAGCCAGCAGCATGTTTCAGGAAGAGAGGTATATCATGTCATCTTATCTGCAAAGAATCACTTAGATTATATATATGCAAAGTATCCAGGTTTGTGTTACTGTTATAAACTTGGATTTATTCAGATGATATTAGTGCTTAAGTACTAATGCATTCCATTTGCAAAATACTGCCACTTAAACATTCAAGTAGATATTCCACACATCCATCAAACCATTAAGCAATGTTATTCTCCTTTACTACTTTTGCATGTGGGCTCCTACCTTTCACATATGTGTCATTTGAATCACATTGGAATATTTATTAGGTGGATTTTTTTATTCTGCTGTTTTTTTTAAATGGGTATTGTATTAGCCTAGATTTATTTATGAATAATAATCGTAAACCCTTTTTTGAATAATTTATTTCTAATTGGTAAATTATAGTTATAATCAGTGACGTTTTTAAAAAGAAGACTAAAAATAGTAGTATAACCACTTATATGATGTCTTCTTTGGAATTCAAAAGACTGTTTTGATAATTTATACTAAAGATATATGGGCGGAATATTGGCAGTTGGGGAGATCCATGAACATTTGAATCAGTGAGACATGGAGATCAGATTTCCTTACTGGTTTAGACATGTGTCAAAAGAACACTCCAAATAAAAAGTATAAGTTATAGCTTTTTGCCATATTTAAGAGAATCATTGATTTAGGGCAGACAAAAAATATAATTTTTAAAGTCTATGGAAAAGATTAAAAATAGACAGTAGAACTACAGTGCAACATGTGAATCATATTTTGTCCAAGGGTTTCTAGATGAATGGATAAAGAAGATGTGGCACATATATACAATGGAATATTACTCAGCCATAGAAAGAAACGAAACTGAGTTATTAGTAATGAGGTGGATGGACCTAGAGTCTGTCATACAGAGTGAGGAAAGTCAGAAAGAGAAAAACAAATACCAGATGCTAATGCACATATGTGGAATTTAAAAAAACGGTACTGATGAACCTAGTGGCAGGGCAAAATAAAGACGTGGATGTAGAGAATGGACTTGAGGGCACGGGGTGGGGGAGGGGAAGCTGGGACGACGTGAGAGAGTAGCATTGACATATATACACTACCAAATGTAAAATGGATGGCTAGTGGGAAGCTGCTGCATAGCACAGGGAGATCAACTCAATGCTTTGCGATGACTGAGAGGGTGGGAGGGAGGCTCAAGAGGGGAGGGATATGGGGATATATGTATACATATAGCTGATTCACTTTGTTGTACAGCAGAAACTAACACAGCATTGTAAAGCAGTTATACTCTAATAAAGATATTAAATTTTAAAAAAGCTAATTTCATAAAGCCTTTATCTTGAGAACTAAGTTTCTTTAAAAAAACTTTAAAAGTTAAAAAATACAAAATTTGACTCTATTATTTGTAAAACTGAAATTTAAAAGAGCATTAAAAATCTTTTTTCATCCAAGCCTAGTTCAACTTCTCTTATTCAAACACCAATGTCTAGGCTGGGTAGGCAGTTTTACAGTTTGAGCTAAAGCTCTGATAGGGATCCAGAGAAAGAGGTATTCCAGGACTAAAAGTGGCCTCTTTCTCAACTCAGGACATTGGATATAGAGCCAAAGTTATGCAATGTATACTTTGCTATAGGGAAAGGAAAGGCACATCCATTTTGACGAACTCATTTCTATTTAGACAAATAGAAACATTCCTCAAAAATAAAAAATGGTTCATCATATAAAATCCTTCATAATTGTTCTATTTATCTTTTAGAATAGAATTAATCTGTGAATAGAATCTGTTCTATTAATTAAAATAGAAACATTCTTACATGACAGTGAAAATAAGATGCCTACTAGAAATATATTCAGAGATGATAGGAAGGTTCAGTTCTCCAGTAAAACGTCCCACAATTTGTTGTTTCGTACTAAGAATTTAGTCTTTTCAAAAACTAAGAGACAATCTGGTTAATTTGAAAAAACCCTTGGCCAATAATTAGAAAACATAGGTTTGATGAGGAGACTTTTTCTAATTCAGTGGCTAATTTCCTTGGGCAAGTCACTCAATCTCTCTTAAATTTTCATCTTCTAAGATAGATATTAAAGTGGTATAAACATGTAAGATGATTATGGTGACCCTAAAGATATTTCTCTAAAAAGCTTAATATATCAATATTAGGGCTGGTGTCAGTGAGGAGGCAGGATGAGAGATTCTCTCATCCCTTTACAAAAACTACATATTTTGCAGATTTTACAAAATTCAAAGGGGAAAAACAAATTGTACCATTAGTTTTCTTCTGGTTCTAGTTTGATGAGGAGAAAGTTCTATGATTGTTAGGAGGATGCACTTTCTTCTTCAGAATGGGGAGGTTAGGAAGGAAACTGAAAGAACCTATGAGTCTGTGCAGCCTTGTCAGCGATAGTAAATCCAGATAAATGATATTGATGGCTTTGGTTTGTGAATTGGGAGCTGTTATGCACAGCCCCATGCAGATAGGCTCACACTGAACAGAGGGTGAGAAACATATGTTTGCTCCTTTTTCTATTTAGATTGTTTCTAAGATTTATTACTTTGGGATGTTGAGGCAGCTTTTTAGAGTTCAGTGGTTATACATTCCTTCAGGTATTGAAAACACTTGGAAGTCCTTAAAACCTTAGTGCCAATCTGCAAATTTCCTTCCGCCTCCAAACCGATCAGCTTTCCTGTGTGCCAAAAATATCCTTTCCCTTACTTATATTCCTTTGGTTTACTTTTTTACTATCTATTTCCTCTTCTTCAAAGTTCTTGGAAAATAGCCTAATGCTGATGTTTATAGAACTTATCGGTTATTTTAAAAAATTCTTTCAATTTGGCATTCTGTCACATTTAATTTAATAATCCTGTCAGTTCTCCTCGTTCTCTCTGTAGCATTTGGCACTGATTATCTTTTCTCCCTTGAAATTCTTTCCTCTTTGCTTCCAACATATTGTGCTTCCTTTTATTCTCCAGTTGTTGAAAGCTTCTTGTCTGTCTCTTGTTTACCCAGTCTTGGCTGTCCTCATGTTTCCTAGATTTATCTATGTTATTTGTTTGCTTAACATATATTTACATGTTTCAACTACAATGTCTCTAAAGATGACTTCTTATATATGTCTCAAGTTTTCACAGGGTCAGTGATTAGTGAATAATTAAAAATTAAAGAAGTGTATTTTGAAAGTAATTTGCAACTTGACCAGAGAGTTCTTCAATACCAAAAACTTCAGCTGAAAGTAACAGTCTTTTACTTTTAAATTTCAGAATATTCCCTTAATGGCCTGTGTTTTTGTTTTTGTTTTCTTTCCACACCAGGGATATAGCTTTACTCAGAGTGATATACTAAATTATTTTCTGATTATTAAAGTGATTAACATTCAGTATATAAACATAAAAATAAAAGACTAAAGTAAAAAAACCAATTGTAATATTAGATAATATTAAACATTTGACTGTGATAGGTATTATACTAAAAACTTTTATGCATATGTTGTTTATTTCTCACCACACTGCAATGAAGATATTAATATTATTTCCCTTCCATTGATGGAAAACCAAGAGCAGATACTTGCCTCAGTTCACACAGCTATTTAGTGGTAGAAATGGGATACAGACATATATCTATCTGACTTAAGAGCCCAACTTGCTCATCACTTCCTTGTCCTACTTAGTGGTAACAGTGGTATAACTTAGGTGCGTGGTATAAATTAGGTGCGTCTTCCTCCAGCCTTCCTTCTACATGCTACATCATCTCTGGCTAATAAAAGTACCCTCCTCTGAATATATGAGGAAAAGAAGGTTATTTCATATGCATTTTCGGCTCACACCTGAAAGCTCCATCCCAGGGGCTCATGTGCCCCCATGTTGTTTCTAACTTCATTGAGGTCCAGGTCTTCCTTCATGCAGGATACCCAAACTCCTGCTGCCTGCTGCTCCTCTCAGTATGCGGTACTGCCTCTGCGTGGGCCTTGGGTGAGGAAATGGATACAAAGCAGGCCACATTTCTCCTTTTTTGTCCCATTCCATTGCTGTCCCACCAACATCAGCTAAAGGTTGGTCAGGTGTGTCAGATTTTACTGAAGTGTTGGAGGAAATAAATATATAATGGTTTCCAAGTTTAAAACTATTTGCTAAATACAACTGTTTCCTTATTCTGATGGCAAACATAGAAGGGATAGACTCCACCCGTGGGAGTTCTCTTGTGGACTCAACCTAGTTCCTAGCCATAATGCTCTCTAGGTAGGCCTTCCCACCTCTCAAAGAGGAACTTCTTTCTCAAAACTCTATAGTTTGAATCTCTATACCTCAGCACTTTGGGGAACCGTACCTCATACCGATAGAAATTTGGCCATCAGACCTGTCCTCCTTTCCCAA
The DNA here is from genome assembly GCF_949774975.1 of Lagenorhynchus albirostris. Classification (NCBI taxonomy): domain Eukaryota; kingdom Metazoa; phylum Chordata; class Mammalia; order Artiodactyla; family Delphinidae; genus Lagenorhynchus; species Lagenorhynchus albirostris. The sequence goes on along the minus strand of NC_083095.1, from coordinate 53,869,327 downwards.
TTCATGCTTGCTGCTTAGGTATTCTGGGAGACTCAGTACATCTCCAACAGTACATACCCCAAGCATCATTTATTCAGTATAAAAAACAGCAGGACATGTCAAACTGTTCTTTTGAACTTCAAGTACAAGAAAAGAGCCCAGTTATAGTGTTTGACATTCCAACTCCAAGTTGTGTCCCCAAGTGGCCTCCCTACTTGTATGAGATACAAACATATCTGTTCATTCTTTGAGGTCCTCAACTGAATAACTATTGAATTAAACATAGGCATTCACATATACCTCTCACAGATAAGCTTTAAATCTCAGAGCCAGCACAGTGTAAATCCATTCAGCTTTTTTTCTTTACTTGTTGCTAAGAGTGTTTATGTATACAAAAAGAAGACATAATAGAATTCCTATGTATGATAGCAAAAAAGGCGTATACAGACTTGGCAGGAGGAGGAACTACTCATTCTGACTCTTCCTGTAGAAACTGATATTGTTAACAATGGATTACTATTTTCTACCATCTAATTAGAGAAATAGGAGATAAAGGATAATGATGCCATAATATTTCTTTGGGAATAAATGATTCCTAATGAATTTTTTCTTTATTTTCGTTTATAATCTTCTCTGGATGATTTCTAGCACTGACTTTTTATTTTGAGATATATGTTTTTTATCATATAAAATGTATTTTACAATTCCTAGGTTCATGTGATTGTTACAATGAGGAATATATTCTATTTTATTTAACTGCTTTGGAACTATAATAAATTAAATTCCCATTATCATTTATTTATGTAGTGGGGAAAAATGATTTGATGTGGAAACATGAATAGGAAGGAAGATGGTGCAAAATAGAGGCATGGAAGAAATATTGTTTCAAGACATAAACCCTATGACATCATTTTTCTAAATTCTTACTTTATTCAAAGTATTCTTTGTCTTATGGTTATTTCTATATATGCTTTACTTCTTTCATTGTAATATAAGATCCTTGAGGTCAGAAAGAGGAATAATGTGCTGATACCTGTGATAAATATTTGGTTCTTCATTAACTCTTTAAAACTCAACAGGATATACTGAAGGCACTTAGATCCTTAAAAAAAGACAAAAGATTTGAAAAGAGTTGGTAGAGGATATAGAAGACACTGGGGACCTGTACTGATCAATACAGTAGCCAGTAGTCACATGTGGCTGTTGAGCACTTGAAATGTGGCTAGCCCACATTGAGATGTGCCTTAAGTGGATTCTGAAGACTCAGTATAAACAAAAGAATGTAAATATATCAATTTTATATTGATTACATTTTGAAATAATATTTTGGATATATGAAATATATTATTGAAATTAGTGAATTAATCTCACCTGTTCCTTTTTACTTTATTTTAATATGGCTACTAGCGGGGATGGGGGGTGGTGGTGGGATGAACTGGGAGATTGGGATTGACATATATACACTAATATGTATAAAATAGATAATTAATAAGAACTTCTGTATAAAAAAATAAATAAAATAAAATTCAAATCAAAATAAAGTCTTCTGAAAAAATATGGCTACTAGAAAAATTTTAAATTTAAGATTTAAAATTAATTGTATGCCTTACATTTGTGGCTCATATTATATCAGTATTTCTATTGGACAATGCTGTTTTGTATTTTTTTTAGAATTGGCCGTATATATTTTTTTAATCTCTTTTACCTTGAAGAATAGCTTATTTGAATGGACCTTACAATGAGAAAACTTTTCTCCATCTCAATTTACTGTTAACCTTCTTGTCTGTAGGTTAAGAAATGTTTATTTCTCAGTTTTTAAGTCTAGGACAGCCACCAACTGGTCTCAGTTACAGGGAAAATAAGAATTAATTGGGTCAGAGGAAAGCCTCACAATTAATGTGATTACTAACAATTCACAAACCACAAATATTCTTTAGAAAAAAAATGTGTTTAGCCCTCAAACCAATATATAAAAAATTTTTACATCCAAAAATTTTGTTTCCAATAATTCAAAAAATGTATCTGTTTATCTACTTTATGTCCTAAAGAGAGGTTGTTGTAGTTTTATTTTTAAACCCAGGTGACATAAGTCATGCTATAGGCATGTTGAGATTGCTTCTGTAAACTTCAACAATTTTGTTTTCCTGACTCACTAGGTTTGTGCAAGAAAACTCTTCTTGAGTTACTAGTTGAAATGAATTATATAAAAATGCCTGCTGATATTCTTCTCTCCCATACCATTTAAACCACTTTCACATGTTAGAGTGTCCTTCTTTTAATCTATTTCTCAAGACATGCCTTACATAACCTTAAAAATAATAATAATTTTTAAAATTCCTCTTGCAGCCATAGAGACTTTTCACTGGGTCTTACAGCTTGATTCCCATGGTAATGTGTCTCAACTAGGGATCTGCTGGCATTTGGGGCAAGGTATTTATCATTATATGGTGCCTTCCATTATATGATGCCTTCCTGGTGCCATCCTGCGCATTGCAGGATGTTTAGCCTCTTCCTTCTCTATTCTCTAAATGACAGTAGCAAGCACGCCACCCACCTACTTTCCTGAGTCCATGAGGTAACTCCAACTCACCTCTCACCCATACACCTATTTCCAAATATCACCTGAGCAGTACCATTCCAGTAAACAACTACTGATCTGAAATTTTGATATTATTTCCCTCATGGTCTTTGCATTGAAGGAAAATCTACAGTTTCCCATATAAGATATTATGAATAATCATAAAATATCTAATATTTTTCCCACATACTCTAGGAAATATTCTAAATGCTTTACCTGCAATAACTTATTTACTCCTCCCAACAATGTTATAAGTTACATACTACTAAAATATTATCCTATTTTATAGATAAGAGAACTAGAGGCAAGATCATTCAAGTGACTTGTCCAAGTAATCAACTAGGTCAGTGGGCAGGGCCCCAGATAAATCAGGAAGTCTGGGTCTAGAGCCTAAGCTCTTAAACACTTTGCTTTACTTATTTATTCTTAAAACTAAAATTTATTAAGAAAGGAAAATTTTCTCAGTTGCTAAGGTTCTATAAGAATTTCACTTATACATATTCTTTAAAATGGGGCTTATATATCACGTTAATTTTATAGACCAGAGTGCTAAATACATAATTGATAGAAACAGCTCATTCCTACAAGTCAGAATTCAATTATTGTTTTATTGTCCTTACTCCTCTGCTCTAAATCTTGTATTGAATCTAACTTATGGGATTGGGGCAGGGGAGGCAGTTTATAAGCAACATATTATAAATATATTCCTTTTCATATAATGTGGGAGGAAAAAGAAAGATTACTTTAAAAAGTTGCCGGGCTTCCCTGGTGGCGCAGTGGTTAGGAATCCACCTGCCAATGCAGGGGACACGCGTTCGGGCCCTGGTCGGGGAGGATCCCACATGCCGTGGAGCAACTAGGCCCATGCGCCACAGCTACTGAGCCTGTGTTCTAGAGCCCTCAAGCCACAACTATTGAGCCTACGAGCTACAACTACTGAAGCCCGTGTGCCTAGAGCCCATGCTCTGCAATGGGAGAAGCCACCACGATGGGAAGCCCGCGCACCGCAACTAAGAGTAGCCCCAGCTTGCTGCAACTAGAGAAAGCACGTGCACAGCAACGAGGACCCAATGCAGCCAAAACTAAATAAATAAAATAGATAAATTTTTTAAAATTTAAAAAATAAAGTACAGTATGATTTCAAATGTCCTGGGGCAGAACTCAATATGTAATTGTGCTTGAAATATAACTACATTTTGTTTTTTATTAGGGAAATTTACTAAGCTTTTTAAAAAATGTAATTAATAAACCTATGCTGGGAAATGAAGTTCATTTAAATTTTTACCATGTAGAGAACAATAGGCCTTTTGATGCATGCATGAATTTAAAACTACTATGTATCCATGGAACCAAAATTAGGGTGTTTTCACCTAATCCAAATATATTAACTCTTTACACAGTGGCCCTAGAACACAGACAAAACATAAGGATTTAAGTAAATGATAAATTCACTTCATTTTTAAAGGAACATAATGATGAAATCAGTGTTTTATAGCAGCTAATTATTTCATTAGTTGTATGCATTGTATCATTTCTACATCAGTTTCCATCAATGAGAAATTTCTTTTGTAATTTGTGCCAGGAAGAATTTTCTCTCTCCTGAGATGATGATGTAATGCTTCCTTTTTGATGATAAGAACTATTAATTTGTTTTCTCCTTTTTGCCAAGGATGTCGGGAAGTACCTGACCAAAGTACAAATTTATTCAGTGACCATATCATTTAAAATATATATTCCTTCAGCATGATAGTCCATCTTTAACTTACTAAGTTAGTTTACATGCATTTTTTGAGAGTCGCCTCAAAACATTTTTGGAAAAGAACAAAAATAAACTCAATAATATGTATTTATAGGGAGCCCATGGGGTTTATTAAGTAAGAAAGAAAGGCAAGGAAGGAATGGAGAAAGGGAGGGAGGGAGGGAAGAAGGAAGGAAAGTGTGTCAGTGGTGTTTCAAAATGTTAACATCATTAAAACTTGGTGAAGGACCTCTTAGGAACAAAAGTTGACATACGGGACTTCCCTAGTGGCACAGTGGTTGGGAATCCGCCTGCCAATGCCAGTGACATAGGTTCGGGCCCTGGTCGGGGAAGATTCCCACATGTCTCGGAGCGACTGAGCCCGTGCGCCACAGCTGCTGAGCCTGCGCTCTGGAGCCCACGGGCTGCAACTGCTGAGGCCCCAGCGCCTGGAGCCCGTGCTGCGCAGCGGGAGAGGCCTCCGCAGTGAGAGGCCCGCGCGCGCAGCGGTGAGGACCCGATGCAGCCAAAAATAAATAAATAAAAATAAAGTTAAAAAAAGAAAGTTGACATAATAACTGTGTTAGTTCCACCAGTGTGTCTAAGCAATGAGTCTATCTTTCCTGTGCCCAGCAACAGAAAAGAGCTCCTGTAGAAATGCACACATCCTGTATTAATGAAGAAAAACAGCTGACTTGCTCTTAACTGAAGGGAAAGCAATTATCATTTAGGCAGGTGAATCAGCTGGTTACTTCCCACCTCCACCTCTATCAGCAACTAATGAAAATGTTATGCATGTTGAAGGCATCAGCAACAAATTTGTTTTGAATTGCATGTTGTACCAAGCTCACTTTTAATAATATCCTCCCGTGAAATGACAGGCTAAAATATGTGTCCTTTGGGATGATTTATAAGAAGGGTTAGGTCCCTGTTGTTACATTTCCCCTGTGTTTAAATCACTGCCAACATTTAAATAACAGTAGAGCAGGTGGTAGTCCTACCTAAAAAATAAGTCAGAGTGAGTCTAAAGAGAAATTTTAAATACCCCTATATTTAAAATATCTGCATTGGCTTTTCTTTCGTGTATGGAAAGGTGATTAGAATGTATGCCTCCCAATGTTACATTCACAGTAGGAACAATGAGGGATCTTTCAAATTATAGTCTTGTAGCCCATTGAAACACGTGATTATCCAAAAAATAATGTTTCAATTCAAATGTGACATCGCAGGAAAAACTCTTAGCCCTCAATTAACCAGAAAATGCAATTATCCACAGCATCTTATTTCTAAAGAATCCCATTTTTTTCTAGCTTTTAATATTATATAAATTATACTCTCTCCTTTCTGGTAACTGGTAACTATAATGAACTTCTTTTATTAAAAATAACTTTCTAAGGGTTTAATTACTCTGATTCATGTTAATATAGATTCATGTGAAGTAAAGGTGTTTTGTACAATTATAGTTTAAAATTTTCGTACAAGCTTATGGAGTTATGATGTCCTCTGGCTATCCATACCCTTCCATAAATCCTCAAAGTAGACTTGATTACCATGTTATACATGTTAATAAAGCCTATTAACATTCCTCCTATATGAATTTACCTGTTCCTTGCTAGCCATTTTCCCTAGACTCTAAACTTCATAAAAGGAAGAACTATTTCTTCTAATATATCCACCAAATCTCCAACTGTATTATAGCATGTGGTACATAGTGGCCCTTAAATAAGATAGAGTGAATGTATGAATGAATGAGTTTAACACATAAATTAATAAATGAAACTATTTTAGAAACAGTGAATTTAAAACTTACAATAAAGATCTATGTAATAGGAATGGGTTTCTTCTGTAAATAAACTTCTTAAATAATTAGAAAATACTTTCACTGGCCAGAGAGGACATCAGGCAAAACATCACTTTGAAAATAAGGTATATTCCAAAGACCATGTATAATCTGCAATTGGAGTTTAAGTAAATGAGGTTTATGATAACATAAATAAGTATTTTTTGTAGCAATATATTCTATTTATTACTAATTCTACTAATTTTTTTTACATCTTTATTGACGTATAATTGCTTTACAATGTTGTGTTACTTTCTGCTGTATAACAAGTGAATCAGCTATACGTGAATCAGCTATACGTATACATATATCCCCCTCCCTCTTGTGCCTGCTTCCCACCCTCCCAATCCCACCATCTAGGTGGACACAAAGCACCGAGATGATCTCCCTGTGCTATGCAGCTGCTTCCCACTAGCTATCCATTTTCCATTTGGTAATGTATATATGTCCATGACACTCTCTCACTTCGTCCCAGCTTAAGCTTACCCTTCCCCCTCCCCATGTCCTCAAGTCCATTCTCTACGTCTTCGTCTTTATTCCTGTCCTGCCCCTAGGTTCAGCAGAACCTTTTTTTTTTTATGTTCCATATATATGTTTTAGCATACGGTATTTGTTTTTCTCTTTCTGACTTACTTCACTCTGTATGACAGACTCTAGGTCCATCCACCTCACTGCAAATAACTCAATTTCATTTCTTTTTATGGCTGAGTAATATTCCATTGTATATATGTGACACATCTTCTTTATCCGTTCATCTGTCGATGGACACTTAGGTTGTTTCCATGTCCTGGCTATTGTAAACAGTGCTGCAATGAACATTGTGGTACATGACTCTTCGTGAGTTACGGTTTTCTCAAGGTATATGCCCAGTAGTGGGATTGCTGGGTCATATGGTAGTTCTGTTTTTAGTTTTTTAAGGAACCTCCATACTGTTCTCCATAGTGGCTGTATCAGTTTACATTCCCACCAACAGTGCAAGAGGGTTCCCTTTTGTCCACACCCTCTCCAGCATTTATTGTTTGTAGATTTTTAGATGCTGGCCTATCTGACTAGTGTGAGGTGATACCTCATTGTAGTTTTGACTTGCATTTCTCTAATGATTAGTGATGTTGAGCATCCTTTCATGTGTTTGTTGCCAATCTGTATATCTTCTTTAGAGAAATGTCTATTTAGGTCTTCTGCCCATTAATGGACTGGATTGTTTGTTTTTTTGATATTGAGCTGCAAGAGCTGCTTCTATATTTTGGAGATTAATCCTTTATCAGTTGCTTCGTTTGCAAGTATTTTCTCCTATTCTGAGGGTGTCTTTTCATCTTGTTTATGGTTTCCTTTGCTGTGCAAAGTTTCATTAGGTCTCATTTGTTTAATTTTGTTTTTATTTCCATTTCTCTAGAAGATGGATCAAAAAGGATCTTGCTGTGATTTATGTCATAGAGTGTTCTGCCTATGTTTTTCTCTGAGTTTTATAGTGTCTGGCCTTACATTTAGCTCTTTAATGTTTTGAGTTTATTTTTGTGTATGGTTGTGTATTGGTCTCATTTCATTCTTTTACATGCAGCTGTCCAGTTTCCCCAGCAACACATATTGAAGAGGCTGTCTTTTCTCCATTGTATATTCTCTCCTCCTTTGTCACAGAAAAGGTGGCCATATGTGTGTGGGTTTACATCTGGACTTTCTATCCTGTTCCATTGATCTATATTTCTTTTTTTGTGCCAGTACCATCCTGTCTTGATTACTGTAGATTTGTAGTGTAGTCCAAAGACAGGGAGCTGGATTCCTCCAGCTCCATTTTTCTTTCTCAAGATTGCTTTGGCTATTCGGGGTCTTTTGTGTTTCCATACAAATTGTAAAATTTTTTGTTCTAGTTCTGTGAAAAATGCCATTGGTAGTTTGATAGGGATTGCATTGAATCTGTAGATTGCTCTGGGTAGTATAGTCATTGTCACAATGTTGATTCTTCCAATCCAAGGACATGATATATCTCTCCATCTGTTTGTACCGGCTTTAATTTCTTTCATCAGTGTCTTGTAGTTTTCTGCATACAAGTGTCTTTTGTCTCCTTAAGTGGGTTTATTCCTAGGTATTTTATTCTTTTTGTTGCAGTGGTAAATGGGAGTGTTTCCTTAATTTCTCTTTCAGATGTTTTGTCTTTAGTGTATAGGAATGCAAGAGATTTCTGTGCATTAATTTTGTATACTGCAAATTTACCAAATGCATTGATTAGCTCTAGTAGTTTTCTGGCAGCATTCTTAGGATTCTGTATGCATAGTATGTCATCTGCAAGTAGTGACTGTTTTACTTCTTCTTTTCCGGTTTGGATTGTTTTTATTTCCTTTTCTTCTCTGATTGCTGGGGCTTAAACTTCTAAAAGTGTGTTGAATAATAGTGGTGAAAGAGGGCGACCTTGTCTTGTTCCTGATCTTAGAGGAAATGGTTTCAATTTTTCACCAATGAGAATGATGTTGGCTGTGGGTTTGTCATATATGGCCTTTATTATGTTGAGGTAGGTTCCCTCTATTCTCACTTTCTGGAGAGTTTTTTATCATAAATGGGTGTTGAATTTTGTCGAAAGCTTTTTCTGCATCTATTTAGATGATCATATGGTTTTTCTCCTTCAATTTGTTAATATGGTGTATCACATTGATTGATTTGCATATGAAGGATCCTTGCATCCCTGGGATAAATCCCACTTGTTCATGGCGTATGATCCTTTTAATGTGTTGTTGGATTCTGTTTGCTAGTATTTTGTTGAGTATTTTTGCCTCTATTTTCATCAGTGATATTGGCCAGTAGTTTTCTTTTTTGTGACATCTTTGGCTGGTTTGGAATCAGGGTGATGGTGGCCTCGTAGAATGAGCTTGGGAGTGTTCCTCCCTCTGCTATATTTTGGAAGAGTATGAGCAGGATATGTGTTAACTCTTCTCTAAATGTTTGATAGAATTCACCTGTGAGGTCATCTGGTCCTGGGCTTTTGTTTGCTGGAAGATTTTTAATCACAGTTTCAATTTCAGTGCTTGTGATTGGTCTGTTCATATTTTCTATTTCTTCCTGGTTCAGTCTTGGAAGGTTGTACTTTTCTAAGAATTTGTCCATTTCTTGCAGATGTCCATTTTATTGGCATAGAGTTGCTTGTAGTAGTGTCTCACAATCCTTTGTATTTCTGCCATGTCAGTTGTTACTTCTTTTTCATTTCTAGTTCTGTTGATTTGAGTCTTCTCCCTTTTTTTCTTGATGAGCCTGGCAAATGTTTTATTAATTTTGTTTATCTTCTCAAAGAACCACCTTTTAATTTTATTGATCTTTGCTATTGTTTTCTTCATTTCTTTTTCATTTATTTCTGATCTAATCTTTATGATTTCTTTCCTTCTGCCAACTTCGGGGTTTTTTTTGTTCTTCTTTCTCTAATTGCTTTAGGTATAAGTTTAGGTTGTTTATTTGAGATTTTTCTTGCTTCTTGAGGTAGGATTGTGTTGCTATAAAATTCCCTCTTAGAACTGCTTATGCTGTGTCCCATAGGTTTTGGGCCATTGTGTTTTCATTGTCATTTGTTTCTAGGTGTTTTTTGATTTCCTCTTTGATTTCTTCAGTGATCTCTTGGTTATTTAGTAGCATATTGTTTAGCCTCCACATGATTGTATTTTTTACATTTTTTTTCCTGGAACTGATATCTAATCTCATAGCATTGTGGTCGCAAAAGATACTTGATACAATTTCAGTTTTCTTAAATTTACCAAGGCTTGATTTGTGACCCAAGATATGATCTATCCTGGAGAATGTTCCATGAGCACTTGAGAAGAAAGTGTATTCTGTTGTTTTTGGATGGAATGTCCTATAAATATCAATTATTTGTTGTTATTGTTTCTTTATTTATTTATTTTCATTTTTGATGATGTGTCCATTGGTGAAATAGGGATGTTAAAGTCCCCTACTATTATTGTTTTCCTGTCGATTTCCCCTTTTATGGCTGTTAGCATTTGCCTTATGTATTGCGGTGTTCCTGTGTTGGGTGCATAAATATTTACAATTGGAATATCTTCTTCTCGATTGATCCCTTGATCATTATGTAGTGTCCTTCTTTGTCTCTTGTAATAGTCTTTGTTTTAAAGTCTATTTTGTCTGATATGAGAATTGCTACTCCAGCTCTTTTTATTTCCATTTGCATGGAATACCTTTTTCCGTCCCCTCACTTTCAGTCTGTATGTGTCCCTAGGTCTGAAGTGGGTCTCAATATGTATGTTCTTATTACCATTTTCTTAATTGTTTTGGGTTTGTTATTGTAGGTCTTTTCCTTCTCTTGTGTTTCCTGCCTAGAGAAGTTCCTTTAGCATTTGTTGTAAAGTTGGTTTGGTGATGCTGAATTCTCTTAGCTTTTGCTTGTCTGTAAAGGTTTTAATTTCTCCATCAAATCTGAATGAGATCCTTGCTAGGTAGAGTAATCTTGGTTGTAGGTTTTCCCCTTTCATAACTTTAAATATGTCCTGCTACTCCCTTCTGGCTTGCAGAGTTTCTGCTTAAAGATCAGCTATTAACCTTATGGGGATCAGCTATTAACCTTATGGGGATTCCCTTGTATGTTATTTGTTGATTTTTCCTTGCTGCTTTTAATATTTTTTCTTTGTATTTAATTTTTGATAGCTTGATTAATATGTGTCTTGGCATGTTTCTCCTTGGATTTATCCTGTATGGGACTCTCTGCACTTCCTGGACTTGACTATTTCCTTTCCCATGTTAGGGAATGTTCAAATAAATCTTTTCAAATATTTTCTCAAACGCTTTCTTTTTCTCTTCTTCTTCTGCGACCCATATAATTCGAATGTTGGTGCATTTAATGTTGTCCCAGAGGTCTCTGAGACTGCCCTCAATTCTTTTCATTCTTTTCTCTTTATTCTGTTCTGCAGCAGTTATTTCCACTATTCTGTCTTCCTGGTCACTTATCCATTCTGCCTCAGTTATTCTGCTATTGGTTCCTTCTAGAGTATTTTTAATTTCATTTATTGTGTTGTTCATCATTGTTTGCTTGCTCTTTAGTTCTTCTAGGTCCTTGTTAAACATTTCTTGAATTTTCTCCATTCTATTTCAGAGATTTTTGATCATCTTTACTATCATTACTCTGAATTCTTTTTCAGGTAGACTGCCTATTTCCTCTTCATTTGTTTGGTCTGGAGGGTTTTAACCTTGCTCCTTCACCTGATGCATATTTCTCTGTCTTCTCTTTTTGTTTAACTTACTGTGTTTGGGGTTGCCTTTTCACAGTCTGCAGGTTTGTAGTTCCTCTTATTTCTGGTGTCTGCCCCCAGTTGGTGAGGTTGGTTCAGTGGCTTGTGTAGGCTTCCTTGTGGGGGGGCACTGGTTCTCTGTTCTGGTGGGTGGGGCTGGATCTTCTTGCTCTGGTGGGCAGGGCAGTGTCCAGTGGTGTGTTTTGGGGTGTCTGTGAACTTAGTATGACTTTAGGCAGCCTCTCTTAATGGGTGGTGTTGTGTTCCTGTCTTGATAGTTGTTTGGCATGGGGCATCCAGCATTGGAGCTTGCTGGCCATTGGGTGGAGCTGGGTCTTAGCATTGAGGCCGAGATCTCTGGGAGAGCTCTTGCTGATTAATATTACATGGGACAAGGAGGTCTCTGGTGGTCCATTGTCCTTGACTCACCTCTCCCACCTTGGAGGCTCAGGCCTGACACCTGACCAGAGCACCAAGACCCAGCTGAATGACGTGGTACAGGTTTCTCATCATCTCTGCAGCTCTGTTTTCTCACCTTCCCTCATTTTTGTCCCATATTGCAGAGTGGTTAAGAATGCAGGTTTTTCCATCAGAAAGATATGGATTGGAATTCAGGATCACCAGCCTCCTGAATATATGACTTTCATGTCACTTAATTTTTCTCAATATTAATTTTCTCATATGATTTTGAAGGCTTTCAGTCTTCAGTAAGTCCAAAATCCTTAAGGTAGGCTGGCAGGCTGGAGACCCAGGGGAGAGTTGCAGTCCGAGTCTAAAGGCAGTCTTTTGGCAGAATTCCTTCTTGCTGAGGGAGGTCAGTGTTTGTTCTATTAAGTCCTTCAACTGATTGGATACGGCTGGCCTAATTTTCCTTTGTGCTTAGTCTAGTTTCATTTGCTCATGAGGTGCCACATGCAGAGGCCTTGCCCCCAGCACTTCAGACTGGAGTTCCCTGTGCAAAAAGGACGCCCAAGACACCTCAGTTAAAGATCCAATTCTACTAACTTTTAAAGCCTAAGTCCTTCAACACTACTATTTTGGGTTTTATAGTATTTTCAGATGTCACCGATACAGGACTATTGGAGTTGCCCACAGTGTTATAGTATTTCAGGACTTCCTGTTTCCACTATTCCTGAGATAGATTTTTAATTCCTTTTCATGTAGCTATTTGTAAATCTTCTGAAGCATATGTTAGTATTGCAAATGATTGAGATAAAAATCACCTAACAATTAGAACAAAGCAATATAATTTTTGTCTTATATCCTTACTACCTCAGCTCTTTCTCCCCTGACCTAGATGCTCCTCTCTGTCCTTCCCTTTAGTATCACTGTGGAATTTGTCTCCTGGCTCACTTCCCCCTTCTCATTCTTTTAGGAATGGTTAATTCCTAAAAACGTTGCAATCTAGTTGCTGCCCCCACAACTTCATTGATATTTGTTTTATAAAGTTAAGCTACTAATTCCATGTTACTAAATATAATAGAAATTAATCCTTCATTGTACTTAACCTCCTAACAGCATTTGTTACCAATCTAGAAACAAACTCTGTTTTAGGGGGGCCAACATCTTGTCCTGGTGTTCAGTCTGCCTCTCTGGCCTCAACTTAGCAATGCCCGTTGTTGCATTCTTTACTCCTTCCTTTCTTAAAGTGTTGGAAAATTTGGAGATTCTATCCTAGGACTCTCTTCTGTTCTCTTGAACACCCTTTCTGGGTTATCTTGCTTACTCCTAGGGCTTCCAATATTACAAAATGTTAATGACTCCCATGTGGATGTTCCTAACCCAGTTCTCTTATTAGAGCTTATACTCCATGTACCTATTAGATATTTCCACATGTAAATCCACAGTCATCTTAATCTCATGTATGCCCTGCCACAGTCATCTTCCTCCTTACATAACATACAACTCCCTTTGTGGTACTTCTCCCAATGAATCATACACTATGTTTACTCCATCATTTGAGACCCAAACCTGGGTGTTGTCATTGACTTTCTCTGCCTCTTATCCCATAATCCAAGTAATCACCTAATTGTATTGATTCTACCTCCTTTTCTCTCTCCCAATACACTAATTTTAATCCTATATAACATCTCTTGTTTAGACTATGTAACCTTTTAGCTGGTGTCCTTTCTTTAACTTCATTCCCTCTAATTTGGCCTCTATACTTCAGTTATCTTTCCAAAATACAGATTTAGTCCTGTCATTTACCTGTTTATACTGCTTTAATGATTTTCCATTATACTCAGGACAAAGTCCAAACTTATTACAAATTCTAGTATATTCTGATCCTTATAAATGGCTCAATTTGTTGGCACTCCTTTCCTCTTATTCTAAACTCCTATTATATTAAACAACCTAAAATCCTTATTCTTATATACTTGTTTGATATTATTCACATGCTATTTCCTCTGGCTAGGCTGCTTCTCACAGCTACCTGTCCTTTACCTGGCACATGGTAGGCATCCACTAAATATGTATTGAAAAAATTGGGGAATATCCTACATAAAATAGTATAAAAACTTTGTCTCACTGGGAATATAAAATAAAAACTTTGTCCCACTGGGAATATAAAGTGAACCTCACACAAGTTAAATAATTTTTTCAACATTTGATACACTTAATGAAAGAGTTTCATGTGGTCTAATAAATAAATTGGATTTTTTTAAGCCATGTTTCCAAGTCACCATTCATTCAGGAGTTTATATATGTATATATATATATGTATGTTTTGCTTAAAACTCAACCATTTCTTGACTTCATTTAAATTTCCTTTAAAGTGCTAATAATAGACTTTATTTTATTGAACTTTATCAAAAGTCAGAACATTCTTATGATTGCTTATATGTGAGATAAGTTTGTCATTTTTGTGTCACATTTTTAGGGAGAAAGTTAGAAGCTGGAAGAAAATGTCCGGGGGAAACTATGATTATAGCTACTAATGTATTTTTACATGAGTAAACATGAACTCATGAATTTTAAGAAGCA